>NC_084759.1:178027081-178336612 GCF_028858725.1 Colius striatus | reverse complement strand
GAAAAATACTGAACAATGTTTAAAAAAAATAATGATTATGGATTTTGATTAAATAAAATACATGTCAAGCACCATAGTTTTATGAAAAGTAAATATGTTACCATTTATATTTTGTATATGCCAAATCTATACTATTGACTTTTTAGTAATTTGTTGCAAAATTTGCTGGCAAATGAAGTGTTATGTTTCAGAAAAAGCCAGGCATGTGCTGCAAAAAGGAGAGACGGTGGTGCAATGGGACAAGATGAGTTGGACTGCAATAGAGTCAATTATATCATTGGAGATGTACATCTGCAGCCAGTCTAAACCATTTACCTTTCAGTTTTCCTAGAGAAAATATAAATTCAGAGGAGATAATTCTTTTGAAAAACTTTGCATGGAGACAGATTTCATCAGTGCACTTTCTTGTAGTAAACTTTAGTAGTATGCAGAAAATGGTATCCTGGATACCTGCAGAATTCCTAAGAGTTTTATAAAAATCCCTAAACAGAGATAGACAATTGATCATTGCGTTCCTAATTATGAAAATTTTCTAATTTAGACACAAATCATGCGCAAATTTATTTCTACTGAAAGCTGTGCTGTGGGCCTTGACCCAGCGGCTCATAAACTGGATATGAGAACTTAATTCTCCTTGCTGTAGAACCCAGACTCCCTACCTGTAAAGGGAGGAGAAGATTGTATTATCCTAGGCAGGGATTTGGTGTCCATAGAGCATGATCTGGGTGGCTGAAGTGACTCAAGATGTACCATTAAAACTCTTTTGTCTATTCTCCCTTACTTTCTGGCAGAACAACTTTGACCTCAGAGGATAACAAACAAAATAGGTGCGGGGTCAATGTCTGACAGAGAGATTCAGCACAGACTTTGTGGTGCTGGCTGGTGTGAGGCAGCTCAGCATTTGAATACAAAGACTTTGGTAATATGGATGGGTAAGCATATACTGTGTAATAAGGTCAAGTTTGAGTCAGAGGGAGTCGTATATGTGTCTATAATAGTGATGAGATGAGGCAGAGGGCCAAACTCATACATGAGAAAAGAAAAATCTAACATTTAATGGTTATGAAGAGTAATGGTGAGAATGAATTTAACGTATCAGGACAGAACATCAGGAATGTGGGGTGTTGGTGTGTTTGGTAATTGGCTTATGTGTACGCATAGCTCACTGTTGTGTACTGTATCTTAGTTTTTAGAAAGTTGACCTAGAGATGCATTAAATGTCATATGCATGTAATCAAAGGAAAACCATATAATATGGACATTTGATTTCAAAAGTAGGTTTGTGTGAGAAGTCGGTCAAATGAAGAAAAAAATCCATTCCATACATCAGAAGTAAATGTTTAAATGAATAACCACACACAAAAAAAAAAAAAAAAAGAGAGAGAGTTAAAATATTTAAGTCTTAAAGGTGAGTTGTTTTAGAGACTTTTACTAAAGAATCATCTGGGTTTATATAGAGGGGAAAAGCAGCATAATTTAACAAAAGAGTCAGCTGGAACTCTGCTAAGAGCTGTGCTCAACCAGTTTATTCTGTACAATAGAAAACTATGAATGCTGAGATTTTAAAATACCAGTAAGTATGACATACATTGGATAATATGATCTTGTCAGCTTTTTGAACCTTTGATGTGTTTATCTGTTCTTTTCAAGCAGTTTAGATGCTACTGATTTATTTGTAAAAGGAGTGTATATTTGAAGACCTATATTATTGTCAGGAGACAAAGTTAAAAAAAAAAAAGTCCTCTTTCATTATAGATTTTCCAACAGGGTTAACTTTTAAATTTTTTCAGTATTTCTAATCTGTTTTGTCTTCTGAAGACTTTATGCATTGTAAACATTATGGAAGAACGAAATCAGTTTTGTGTACAAAATTATACCCTTGACACCATTCCAGTTTTATTTTTATTCTTTTACTGCATGTATTTCACTGATTGTTCCAGGAATATAAAAAATATGTCTCTTGCCAGGTAATGCTCATTTATTTGTTGAAGAGTTCACCAGCGAGTTTACCACCTAAGGTCCTCTGATCTACTGTGTGTTTTGCAAGCACACCAATCCTCTAGGAGCGTGTTTACTGAAAGGCTCTTTCTCATGTATGTCAGAAGGCTGAGGGTAGGAATTTTATCATTCTCATTTATCTGTTAGTTTAATCCCAACACTCTTCTTCTTCCTCTTAGAAGAGATATAAAAAGCAATTAAATGAAAAAAAAAAAGTCCTGACATTTGGAGATTATATTGATAGAGTCTTCAGTTTTCAAAGGTGATGGATATCTAGATCTTTTCTGATTGTGAAGTGTGCATAGTCTTCTGAGAGTCACGGGATTTTTACAAATTTTGTATTCATTAATGTTAGAAAAATAATTGGTTTAAAAAATCGCAAATTCTGAGATCTCTGTCTTTGTACTTCTTGTGTAGGAAACTACCTGTTATTTGGGCTTATCTGGAATTGGGATAGCTAAGAATAATCTATTCTTGTGCATCACACAGGAGTGCATATAGAGGAATAGATGTGTACACACACCCACATTTATAGTACTAGACAGAGAATTCCTATCAGACCTGGGCAGGCCTTCATGAAGCCTGAGTGCATCTCCATTTGTACAGCACTCACAGATAACAGGAATGTGACTAAGCCCCTTAAACAGCTCAATTGAAGCAGAGAACTTTCATGTCAGATTCTGTAAATGGCAAAATAAAGCAGACAGTCCTGTAAATTTTCATGTCAAAATGTTGACCATTAATGCTCTGTATTTGAACACTATTACCTCTAGATATGCCCAGCTACCACATCACATATGAACTTACATTTAGAGCTTTAATAAATGTCTGACAATTTTTAAAAAGAACAGACAAGGAAGGGGTTGTTGACAGAAACCAGGCCAGTTAGTTCTTGAAACGTAAGAGCTATCCTGATTACATTATGTTTGGATTTATATTGTTAAGCTGAATGATGGGAAAATCACCAAAGAAATCATATAAAGTGTATAAAACTGAAACAGAATAGAAGACTTGATTGATTTCTAGATTGCTTCTTTGTGACTTCCTCTTGCTTTCATGCTTTGTCTTGCTTTCTTGCATTAATACTTTTTCTGATTTTTTCTCTCTATCCCTTTTTCTGGTCAGCATAAGCGAGATCAGAGTCAGATCTTTAGGGCATATTCCTAAGCAACGGTATTTGGTGCAGCGATCTGGGGTGAAGTGATGGCCCCCACTAAAGCTGACAGTAGAACTCCCGTTGACTTAAAAAAAGGCAAAAGTACACCCAGGGAGAGCAATCTATCTCTTTTGAGGAAGTAGTACACAGAAGACTGGTGAGGAGAGAGAAAATGTATTACAAAATATTACATGAAAGCAACATTATATCTGAGAATGTATGTACATAAATCAGAAAGTTTAATATTACAGTTCCCATAGAAACAATAACTGTGCCAATTGCACATTTCTAATAAGGTGTCAGTTCTCTAAAAACATGTAATAAAAACGTATTAGGTATATAATGTATGAGAAGAAGGAGCTATGTGATTTATAACTTTTAATTTCTTTATTTTGGTTTATTTCAATCTGTAAGTACATTTTAAGCATTTTTTTCTTAATACTGAATAATCACTATTTTGTTTACTTTTTATATCCTACATCCCATGACCATTAGTGCCATGAAGAAAAGACAATAATCTGAAGAATGTGTTAAGCTTTATGCTTATTTGGGCTTTGATAGCTGATTAGACAATACGAGCACATCTCATGATAGTGATATTTTTGAGGAGAAAAAAATCATAAAATATTTTCTGACCAATGGTAGGCCAAATTTAAATCTATAAAGTCAGGAAAAATTTGAATGAGTGATTCAGAAATGAGAAAATTTTCTATTTTGAGCCATCCGGCTTTACAAGGAAGTTATATTATTGTACAAGATATAAGCCCTTTTCAGTAAAGATATTATCTTCATATTTGTACATTGCTGAGCATGTACTGACAATACTGAAAATAAATATAATATCTACTTGAGCAAGTGAATGTCCTGTTTATATTATTCTTATTTTTTCCATTTATATATTTACCTTTTATCAGTCATAACTCTTTGATTAATAATATCCATCAAACAGGCGTAAAAATGTGGAGGTGATATGAGAGATGAAGAGATATGAAAATCAGACTTTCCTTGAGATTTTCTCACCAAAAAATGTATTACCTATTAATAACCAGAGCAGTCAAATATTTATCTGGTATTTTTTTGTGAAATATTATCTATGCAGTAAATACACAAGGACTAATGAGAAATTCTTCCTTAGCTCTGACACTCCTGCTTCTAGCAGGAGAGTCCAACTAAGTCCCTTTTCTGGACTTACAAAAATGCACAGGAAACACTCTCATTTGCTTGATATTTGATAAGAGAGGAAAATTTCTCACTCAAATCGGTATTCTTGAGCTCCAAATTTATTTACAAAGTGATAACTGGAATAACACCATTATTCATAGGAATGCGCCTGTTGGGACTCCTACCTGTAGCTGCAGTATTTCACAGAGCATGGTTTGACTGTTTGATTGCTGCCTTGTAAGGAATGGAGGTTAAAAGTTCCCAAACGCAAATCTACAGCTAGAAAGTCCACTCTGAAGTATTTGATTTTGTTTGCTGTTGTGTCTCTTCCTTACATTTTGTACATTCTTTTTTTTATGTGATATAGCCATAGTAATAAATGCTAATGCTAATTCTATGGACCCAGGAAATGTTCCTGAGCTGGTAGCTTGTGTTATGAATTACCCATTCCAGTCTTTTAATAGAGTTTTCATTACTTTTTCCACTATGTTCACAAGCTGACATCCATTTGTTTGGGCTTTATGTCTATTTATGCTATGGGTGTCATGTACATCTATGTATTGAGTCCTAAAAGTCTCTTACCACAGAAATAGCAAGCAAGTCTGGAGCTGTACTTTCCTGCTCTCCTCAAATATATCATTTTCCTAATATTTTCAATCTAAAAAATCCAGTGCTCTTGACTATTTAATGCCTTATTACCTGCATTTCAACAGTTAGTACTTCTATTAATATTTATTATCTGCAAAGTTATCATTCTAGAGAAGCAGCTATCTACAGCAGCAGAAAGCTGTGTTGACAATGGAATTTGCAAATAAAGAACATGCTTTAATATGCTTTCAAAATGAAAATCTTTGCAACTTAGCACATGGAGCGACTATATCTCTGAGGTATGGATAAGTTTTTTGTTGGCTGTTGTGAGTAAATTACATCCTTTAAAGCGAGATGACACAGAGCTTAAGAGTATGGCTCTATACAAGGTCTATATCACAGCAAAACAATGCTCAAGGTTTTATGGTGTGTTTCATCTGAATTGGCACTGAGATGTTATTGAACTAGCTCCACTCTACCCATATTAGGTGTACCCTGTCTCTAAAACTATTTCTTAAGGTTGTTGAGGAAGCTAAAAGCCATTGTGGAACAGGACTAATGTTTATTAGCTTTTCCTTTTAGAAAGCAGAAAGGAAAGGGAGAGGCATATGAAAGGAACTATAAAGGCCTGGAGGAAAATAAGAAGAAAAAAAAAAAACAGGAAAATAAAAAGAAAAAAAAAGAACAGAGAAAGAACTAAAACATTTCTGAAAAGCAACAAAAGTCTGAAATAGAAATTATTGGTTTGACTGCTGTGAATTTACCAAAGAACCATAGAACCAGATGGTTGGAAAGAACTTTTCAGGCCATAGACTCATAGGAGTTGGAAGGGACCTTTAGAGATCATCTAGTCCAATCCCCCCTAAAGAGAGTCACCCAAGGTGGGGTTCCAACCACGAGTCTGACCTTTAGAGTCTGATGCTCTGCTGCGCTAGTCGGGAGGCAGTAGCCCGCCCCCTCGCGGCCACAGAAGGACATGGGGTCGATTATTAAGTCCAACCACTAACTTCACACTGACAAGCCCAACACTAAACTAAACCAGATCCCTCAGCAACTTATCTATGCATCTTTAAAATTGTCTCCAGGGATTTACCTTGTTTTATTTCCAGTTTTCACAATAGCTATTTTTAAGCTGTTATTGGTATAACTGGGAAGTTCCTTTGCATTAGCAGTGCAAAGCCTTCTTCCTTGTTCCTCCTCAGTAACTCCTCTGTTAGATACTTCTGATGTTGCTGATACTTTGCTTTTTCTCAATCCAGCAGGTGTTACAGTATTTCCACAGTGATTTCACAGGTAGCTTTTTAGATATGAGGATTATTTCAGACATAGCAACTGTATTACTGGTTATTACTTTCTACTGACTTTCCATAGTGAGGTGCTCGTTGCAGCTCATCAGGTGAGAAGCTGGTGAATGAACTGGGTATGCACTGCAGGAGAAAAGCACATAATGTGCTTTTATGTCTTTGGAATTTTACCAGTAGGAGATAACACAGTATGATTGTCCCTCTTCTAAAATAGCTATTAACTAATTCATTGAATAGGAGGAAGAGCTGGTGGTTACCTGGTGGCAACGTTTCACTTTCCTATGCAACGCTTCCCTATTTGCTCTCTTTCAAAGGGCAGTGCAATATAATAGAACTCTAAAGCTGTCCTCTAAAGAAATTCACATGTGCATTTTTCTGCTTTGAAGTAAATGTTTACAGGGTTTTCTGAGCTGTCACGTGTCTGTCAGATTATTTCTCTTTCCCTTGTAAAGATGCTCTGCTATGACAGGAAAATGACTCGCTGGGGATTATGCATTGCCGCTTCCTTGAATAGCTAGGCATGAGGAATTAATTACAGTCTTAATGCTCAGGGGAAGTGACAGTTTATGACTGGAGCAGCTCATCTGAAGGAAAGGCATGGAACATTGACTCCCTCAGCTCCCCTTGCACTGCTGGGGAGTAGAACTGTGTACTTTTTAATTGGCAAGGGGGATAGGATTCTCCCCCATCCCATTCCTACCCTCCAGGAATATATGCAAACCCTTGATTACTTCTTTAGCGTATGCCAGTACTTTGTCCTTCATGCAGATATATTCTCAGTGGCCATAATGCATCTCTGTCTGAGCAACGAAGAGGAGAACAAGGGCCAACATCTGAGATTGAAGCTCTTGCTGCTGATACTTATGACTGGCTTGATGTATGTGGCGCCAAACCCATATCCTCCGACCTCTTGTTCCATTGCGTTATGCTCCTTTTCCTGTGGGAGAAACTCTTGTAAATCCAACTCATCTATAGCCTTGATGAAAGAAGCCTGTGGAAATACCTTTATGTTAATAAAAATCTTAATAATTATGTTTTTCTGTTCATAGTCCATTGCCCTTGGTTCTGATAAAACTGATTTTTTCTAGTGTTGAACAAACAGGAACAGATGGGACTGTGTATTGTACAGCAAAGTTATTAGAACAATGTATACAAATTATTTTGTCTTAATATATTAGAGTAACAGCTACTGATGGAAGAACTTGAGAGAAAAATTACAGTTAAAAGCTATCCTCATAAATGAAGCCACATGAGTGGTCAAATAATGAAAATGTGGCCTTGTCTAGCACTTAGGAAACCTGAGTTTTGTTAAACAGCCTTGCACCAATGAATCATTCTTCATTTTGGATCAGTCTATTAAATGTAGGTAATAGTGCTCATTCTTCCCAACTTTTCCCCATTTCACTATATGGATAAGGAAATTTGCACCACAGAAGTTATATTATAATTAATTTATTGTTTCCAGAACAAAATGACAAACATACTTTGTCACTTTGGTTAGGACTGCTTTACTCTGTGAACAACTGTTACAATTATTGCCACATGGAGAAAAAAATGAATGAGTAACATAAACTCTCAAGGGATTTTCCTGTTTTACATCAAGGCCTTCTCAAAAGCTTTTCAGGAAAAGAGAAATACATATCATAGTATAATGAGCAGCTGCAACTTACTGAACTCACTTTTTTATCAGTACTAGTTTTTGCCATCTCACTTCATAGCCAATATATTTATTCTGTCTATCAAGTCTACCTGGTAGGTGTCTGTAGCTGATAGGCAGTTTCTCTGAACTCAAGAACTGGTTCAAGTCATCTGAGCCCTTTTTCTAATATAGTTTTGTCTACACTATTGTGGTTGCTAGCCCAAAATAAGGGGTTCAAAGTCTCCCCCTGGATGATCCTAGAAACCTCTCAAACCTTTGTCGTGTCCCAAAGAATTTTTTATTCAACAAAAGATCCATTTGAAGTGCAGACTATTCAGACTGAATGGGTCTCAATTTTTTATTTTTTGTTTCTGAAGTCACTGGAGACACTCAGGCTATTTTTGGATTTATGTTTTTTAATCAGAAAATGCAGAGTTTCTACATGGTTTGGTATTAAAAATATATATTGGCTTTGGTGAATTTGTAATTATATGTGTTATTCCTCCAGTTGTGCCAGAGAAGGTTTAGATTGGATATTAGGAAAAACGTTTTCACTGAAAGGGTTGTCAAGAATTGGAACGGGCTGCTCAGGGATATGGTAGAGTCACCATCCTTGGAGGTATTTAAAAGATGTGTAGATGTGGTGTTGCAAACATGATTTAGTGATGGATGTTGCAGTGCTAGGTTAACAATTACGCTTGATGATTTTAAAGGTCTTTTCCAACCTAAATGGTTCTGTGATTCTATTCATGGCTAGCATTCTCCTTTTTTAGAGTGAAGACAGACATCTGTTTCATCCGTATGTAAATGAGAAGGCAAATGAAATACTACATTTTCTATGGGGATGTGAAAACACCTACTAGCTTGAGTCACCTATGTATATAACCTGATATTAATAATGTAAACTTGAAATTTATTATCATTAAATAGATTAATTCTTCATGTTATTAGTCTGGAAGTCTCATTCTTGATCATTTTGCTTTGCTTGATGCTGGTAAATTTCAATTTAAAAATGTATATTGACAAAAGATAATGTCGATGATCAAAGTAATGTTCAAGGAGCAATACATTCCACGTTGATTGCTTTTCTTATGAACCTGAGATTCAACTTTTGGTGATGATCAACTGTTTACACTTTGCTAAAGCAGTCAGAGCATGATATCCGTCATTACAAAATATGTTTAGGAACATGCATTTTTTTGTGTGGTTTGATCCTAAATTACACATTTCTTCTGGCCATTGTAAGCAGAAATATTTTTTCACTTGTTTGTTTGTTTGGGTTTTTTTTAATTTATTTTCTGTGTTTTATGAATAAGAATTTGGAGGGTTTTGTCTGTCTCAGGCTATTATGATTGAAAGTCTTTTCTGTGGTTTCCTATCCCTTTGATCTTCCTTCTTTAGAGCCATTTGATCGTGCTTTTGTTTTCAGAAATACCAACATGATGGGATTCTCTGTTGTTATATATATATAGATCTTTCTTTTCCTACTCTCATATTGCAAGATTATGTAAAGCAAAATGCTTCCTATGTAGTGCTTCATGGCTCAAAAAAAGAAATGCAAAAACTCCCTTACTTGCCAAGTATTTCTTAACAATACAACACTCAATAAAGTGTTCAGCAGACTTGTGTTCCTGCTAACATACAAGACAATGACAAGGAAGTTTAAATGATCAAATAATAAATCTGAAGGCTTTTTCAAGAATTAATATTGAATGAACATTTTCTTGGTTTAGTAACATTAAATGAAAAAACATTGGGGGAGAGAAGGAGAATGAGAGAAATACACCACTTTAATGAGACCTCAATTGACTCTGTGCTGTGAGGTTACTGAATACTTCGAAGCATTAATGAGGACAATGCCCTTTCCATTTGTAGGTGATTCAGATTGATTTCTTTGAGGATCTTTGGTTTGAAATTTTCACTGCTTTGCAGGATTTTTCTGTTAACAAAGCAATATGAAATTCCAGTGTTGTAAGAAAAGAAGGAGTTATTATTAAGAACTACTCCTAAGAGCAAAGATCAGCTCTCTAATTCTTTGTAGGCTCCATGAAGCGCTTCTTTACTTTTTCTGCAATGCTGGACTGTGTGTAACTGAACTCTTTCAGAAAAAAAAATGTTTAGACTGGTATATGTGGCAAATCAGTATCTCCTCTGAAAATTATTAGACTATTCCAAAATTAAGCGCTTTGGTTTATTAGATTTCTACTGTTGACATAAATTGTAAAACCAAAGCAGAAAAACTAACAAAATTTTCAACAAATATAGGTCTGCCTTAACAAGATAGGAATATAAAATCCCTAAAGGATATTGTGAATGCTTGCTTCATGAGACATATTTCAAAGACAGATATAAAGAGAAAAAATGATGTTTGTGGGGCAGTTGCCTGATGTTGGCAGCTGAAAACATGACAAATCATTTGCAGAGGCTGGAGGGAGAGATACTTAAGGTTTACAAATTTGTGAAGGCAGTGGATGAGCTGAGTTGTTCACCAAATCCCACAATAGAGAAGCCAAGGAATGTGATTAGACTAGGGGGAGATTGGTTTATAACAGACAAAAGAAAGTACTTCTTTACATAGCAGATTGTGAACTTCTGGAATTTGTTGCCCCAGGAGACTGTGGAGGCAGACAGTATTAGGTTCAGAAATGGGCTAGACAAATTCAAGGATAGCAGATCAACAAATGGATGCTAAAAGAAGTAGACAACAATGTACGATTAAACATCTCTGATGCAGTAAATCTCACTGCATCAGCCAGACTAACATGCTTTTTCTGGACATCGTCTGCTTTTGCAATATTGATGAGACAGATTATAGGGCAACGTGGACTGCCAGTCAGACCCAGAAATAAAGCACTTCTCATACTCTTCATAGAAGATTAATGATGAATATGCTTTTTGGGTATACTGTAATGTTATCTTGAACACCAAGGAATACTAGTATCTGTGTTTTGATATGAATCTAATATAAATGTTAAAAAGTTTCTATGATTTTCACTTCAAATTGTAACTATTTATTTTAGCAATAAAAATTATGTTTTGAAATCTCCTTAAAAATGTTTTATTTTAAGAAGAAAGGTACTTGAATATTTGTTTAATTCATGCTTATTACTTTTTTTTCCCCTTAAAATAATCACACAGCTACCGTAAGGGACAGAAATCACCAGTCGCTTTGGCCAATTATTCTCTTACTGAGAACATTTATAGGACTGTAGTCCAAGAAAAAAAAATCTTCAGTACATTGAAAGGAAATACTAGAAAAATTCAACAGAGATTGCTCAAGGCGGCTATACTAGCCCTCTGAATAGTTATGTATATATTCAGATGTTCATGAACACACCTGTATTTAAGTTGTAATATGAAATATGAAAATGATTTTTTGCATCTTTCTGTTTGAGCTAAGATTAAAAATGGAAGAACCTGAATCTTGCATTAGTGTTTAGACAATTGGCTAGAAATTAAAACCAGCTGTTTTGTGCTATGATCTCTACATTCTTTGCTTGTACAAACTGTTAGGCATGAAGGCACCGACATAATTTATTTAATGAGTTTAATTAGAATTGTGAAGAAATCCTGGAATTAGGCACCTGTGACTTTAGTTATTAATAAGTACTTAGAGATAGCTCTTTTGAAAATTTGTAATCTAAAGTTAGTCACATTATTTCAGTCTTTTTAGTCAGTAATTTGTCTAATACTTGAAATTCTTTCAGAGATCTCTTTTGTGCACTGTGTATCAACCACACATAAATTTACAGACTTTTGTTTCAAGCAAAATTCCTTCTCTTTTATCCACCTTGCCTCGCTTGAACTTTTGAACAAAAATGTCTTAAATAGATAATTGAATTCATCTTGAATAGTTCTTGAATACATTAATCCTTCAATGCTTCGATTTGTGGAAGGTCGTAGATTTTTATTCTAGAACCAAATTAAATGGGTGTGACGTTTGGGGATGATAGAGAAATTATGACGCCTCACTGCTCCCCAGGTGGACCCAGGTACCCTTCTTTATGCAGTATGAACAACATGGGCATATGAGGACCCAGATAGTTGTTATTATCTAAATTTGGCTTATTTGCATGTGGTAGTGGGAACCCGATGGTGTAGTAGGAGATTTGGAGACTGTGCCCAAGGACAGCTGGGAGGTTCAGGCAATTAAGGTTAGTCTGCCATGATGTGTGACAACCTGAGGCAGCATCAGGTGCTCATAGGGACACAGAGATTCATGTCAGATAGCACAATGAGCTGAAGACAGGATAGATGTAGTCAGTGAATAAGAATTAAAAATGTTGCTACATAATATTTAGTCTAGCAACAATTGCACATTATCAATGCGTCTTTATGTAATGACAGGCAGTAACCCATTCCTGGTTACTTAAATTTTCTCATATCATACAGCTCAAGTTAGTTTTTTTTTTTTTTTTAAATCAGTTAAAGTAGCTGTGATAGAGAAGATGCTAAACACTCTTCATATTTTATAAAAGTAGTCCGTTACTTTCACTGGATATTTTGCAATAACAATTAAAATGAAGCCTCACTCCAGTCACATGATTTTCAGAGTGTTCAGGAAAAAAAAAATCTGAAACATTTTACAAATCAAAATGCAATTTTTGAAAAATGTTCCGTGGTAAAAACTGCTGAAAGTGACATTTTAATTCTCTGGAAAGTTTGTTTTGGAATTGTTTAAATGTGGCTTCAGAAACCTCTGTGTTGTAACTGTTTCATTATATTTTGGATTTGATTTGCAAATTGATTTGCACTACTTTCAGGAGTAGTAATTTAAACTGTATGGATTGGGTTGTTGTAGAATCATTTCTGGTAATGAGAAGGGGGCTATAAAGATGATTCCTGTAAGAAGTTGCTCAAAACCTTCCCCAGCTCTGAGTCAGTCCCACGTCTGGGGCTGAGCCAGTTGGATGCCTCTGCACTCACTTTTTAAAATAGGAGAAATCAAAAAAGGTCGGGTGGAGGTGATAGGAGTGTGGTGAGAGAGAAAATACCGTGCAGACCTCAAGGTCAGTGAGGGAAGAGAGAAGGTGGTGTGCTGGAGCAGAGATTCCCCTGCATCCCATGGTGAGATGGCAGCTGTCCTGCTGACACACATGGAGGGCAATGGTGGAGCTGCGATCTGCCGGTAGCTAGTGGAGAACCCCATGGCAGAGGGGGTGGCTGTACCTAGAGGGAGTCTGTGAGAAGCTGCAGCCCTTGGGAAGGAATCATGCTGAAGGGGTTCATTAGGGACTGTAACCCGTGGGAGGGACCCTGCGTTGGAGCAGGGGAAGAATGTGAGGAGTCCGCTCTGAGAGTAAAAAAGCAGCAGAGACCATCTGTGATGGACTGACTGCAATCCATGTTTCCTGCTCCCTGTGCTGTTGAAACAGGAGGAGGTAGAGATACTGGGAGCAGAAAGCTGAGCCCAGAAAGAAGAGAGGAATGGAGGAAGGAAGTCTTAAAGATTTGATTGTATTTTTCTCATCATCCATGTCTATTATTTTTTTCTGTCTGTTCCTTTTCTAGTTGGTAGTAGATTAAGCTGATCTTGTTTTTTTTCCCTAAGTCAAGTAGTCAAATCTGTTTTACTCAGAACATAATTGTTGAACAAGCACTCCCTGTCCTTGTCTTGATCTTAGTTATCTTTTTTCCATCTTGTCCCACCATGGGGGTAGTAGGGTTGTAGGGATGAGTGAGTGGCTGCATGGTGCTTTGTTGCTTACTAGGCTTAAACACAACACTATGTTACACACTGTAAATGTTGAAATAAAATCACACTTGGAAATTTATTTTTAAAAATATTTTTGACAATTTCAGGTTGTGTTATAGGTTACTTTAACTTTCCATGAATACAAACAACCTTTAAAATAAGACTGACATATAAATCAAGGTTGAATTTCCTTGTATCTATACAAAAAATGCAAAACTTCGAAGGATGGAGTCTTGCAAAACTGTAATTTGAAAGTTCAGTCTTAAAAAGAATCACCAGTTCTAAAGTGTCTTCTGCAGTCTGATCCCCATAGACATGCTCATATCTTTTCACAGAAGTCATGTGAAACCTATCACATTTTAGATTTTTTTGAGCAAGTTACCAGGTTAAAGTCTGGCAAGCCAAAATCCAAACCAAGCTATTATGACAATAGCTATTGTTGCAAGAATCACTATCACAGAATGCTAGGAGTTGGAAGAGACTTTGGAGATCATCTAGTCCACCCCCTCTGCTAAAGCAAGTACACCTAGAAAGGTCACAAAGAAACGCATCCAGGCGGGTTTTGAAAACCTGCAGAGAAGACCACTCCACACTCTCCCAGGGCAGCCTGTGCCAGTGCAAAGATTGAAAATAAATTATTTAATAACTAAATAAATGAACTTATGTCTTTCTGGCATTTAGTCTTTTTCTGAAATTTCAGGTAATCTTTTCATGAATGGTCTGTGAAATGTCATGTTGTTCTTAGTTTCCATTACATTTTCCAAATTGTGACCACTGTCACATTACATTTATAAAGACTGTTCTGACTGTGAAATCTCATTCCTTGATTTTACATCAGTTTATTTATTTTTTTTTGTCAGAAGAGAGTTAATATTTTTTATGCTTTACCTGCAAGCTTTTCAATTATCTTTTTGATAGTAGTGTCCTTTAGAAGAGAAAATGTACTTTTAAAGGAAAAGCAATCAAAGACAGCTTTACATATTTTTTTTTCTGACAAACTTTAGTAGAAGGAAACATGGAAAGTTTCAAGATTCCATTGAAGAGAGATTAACAACTCTCCCTTTTCCATAAATTAAAAAAAAAACCCTTCAAACATCTTGAAAGCACATATTAAGTTAAGGTTCCACGTTTTATATATACTGCCTAAAGCATAATAAGAAATTGTAATACTTTTAGTTAGGTATAACTATTCTGCTTCTGTTCAAGATGTATGTGGGTGGGGAATTATTTCTTACAGTTGGAACTAGGCAAAGATATTGCCAGACTCTTTTATCAGATTTTAGCTGAGGCAGCCATTCACAATGCTGATCTTACAAGACTCCAAAAAACCAGATAGGGTATTGTTCTTCATGATGTGTTAAAACTTCTTTTAGCAGTTGCAAATGACACTCTGACATGTAAAAGTCTGCAGAATCTCTCTTCTCTATTAATTAAATAAGCCCTACAGTCATTGATCTTACTTTTTCTTAGTCCTGAGTAAGGGGTTCTACAGTCTTTGCAGAGTAGATAACAAAAAATATTTGAAAGGCCCTTTTATATCAGTGGGCAAGAATGTTATCAGTCTTGGAAGAACTGTTTAAATTGTACTGAATTTTAATATATATATCTGGTGCTTCAATAGTACTTTTATTTTCACCATGCCGTGTTTTAGACTTGAGGCACAAAATTAGACGCAATATACCGAGCACAATTAGCATCTTGTAATGTCTGAGTGGGATTTGACCTTACTCTTTCTTATTGATGGAGAATACTATAACCACTATAACCATGCTTATAGCATGCCCATGGTGACTTTGTGTCCCCAGCTCATCTCCAGGAGTTGAGTCAAGGATTAAAAGAGCTTATTGAAATGTAATTGGAAGAGATTTAGAAAGAGAGCAAGCAACAAAGAGAGAGTAACTCTTCCTTAGAGGAGAAAATGCAGAATTTGTGATCACACAGAAAGCTTTTTCTGTGTTTTACTGCAGTGTTATAAAATGGATTCCTGCATCAGAAGACTGAAATTACATCTCCTTGATTGTATAGTTTTTCCCTTGCTGTGCAATGATCTAGCCTCAACAGTTGGGTTTGACATTTCTCTTTGTCCTCTGCCTGTGTTTTGTACTTGGGATTCAAACAACCTTAAGCTGAGGAGGATCCAGGAATTAGAATACAGGAGCTTTAACCTCTACTCCAGTAACCTCTTAAGAGGGATAAAGAGGTGATGTTGGTCTGATCACTTTTACAGTCCACTATTTTTAATCTAGAAAATCTAGAAAAAAAAAAGTTGGACTATCTCTTTTCTTGGGTAGGCATAGGCAATACTGAGAGGAAAATTCTACGTCTATTACTGACTGAGGGAAAAAGGAAGATATTAATGCAATATGTCATTAATCCCAAACCATTAAATATGTATCAGGTAAAAATCTTGTTCTTGTTTACTGTAAATCTTAACTGTTCACTTCCAAACAATTGTCTTCAATTCCTTCAGATGTGTCTGAAGCTAAAATTTTATCCAACAGCCTTCCCAGTTAATTCAATATTAATAAAGAGATGATGTGGGGTGCAAGATTTAATATTTTTGATAGCAGTACCTTTTTGATGTCTATTTATCCTCCTGGTCTAAAATTTCAAGTTTAACGATGATGGTGGAGTTTTGTGATTTTACTTAGATGACCTAAGATGACTAATAAGTTTTTACCTTGATAAAATTATGAAGCTAATGATAATGAATCTAACAAATGATTCCCATCTAATATATGATATAATGATATTGTTAATAGCTTTTAACGATATTAGCAAAAATCTGTCATGTTAATTATCAATGTAATTTAGTAGAGAAATATGAGAGGGTAATGAAATTATACACTCATTAGGTTAATGGGACTTCTATCAAAAGAACCAAACTGAACAGTTTTCATAATCTTAACTTGAAGTAGCAAAGTGTGGCAATTGGAGTCAGACAGACTGTCAAGTGGAAGACCATAGCAGAAAAAAATGAGATATTGTATGTTTTTGCTGAATCAGTAATCTGATTAGCCATTTAAATGAAGTGAGTGCAACAGATGACATGTTACTCTTTCTTTTTTTTTTTTTTTTTTTTTAATTTCAATACAAAAGTACTGTTTTGGCTTTAGTTTAATTTATCTTGAAAATAATTATGATTCTCTTGATTAGGAGTATATGATGGACAAAAGAATGAAGTAGTTTAAGTACCTCAAATGGGAGTGACAGATTTGTGTAAAATGTGCAGGAATATTCATTTTCACATGCATATGCTACATGAAGTTATCTTTAGATATTAGTCAATGTTGAACAAGTTGCAAAATACATAATAATATAAAATTTAGACTTTTCTAATACTTAAGCAAAATGTAAATACTCTCAATACTGTTAGAGACATCAATACAATTTATATATTTTAGTAGAATCTGTTGTAATAAGAGAAGGTGTCATGGTTTTAAACTAAAAGAGGGTAGATTGACACTGGATATGAGGAAGAATTTTTTTTCAACACTAGAACAAGTTGCCCAGAGAAATGATGGATGCCCTATCCCTGAACACTTTCTAGATCAAGCTGAATGGGGCTCTGATCTAGTTGAAAATGTCCCTGCTCATTACAGTGGGTTTTGCAATTTTGATGACCTTTGAAAGTAACTTGCAACAGAAACCATTCTATAATTCTATGATACTGTCATTGAAAAGAAAAAGGTCCTTGAACATGTATTACACGTTATCACCTCTGCAATATTCTGCTATACGTTTAATCAATTTGGAGAAGTTGGACTAGATAATCTCTAAAGGTCCCTTCCAACCCTACCATTCTATGATTCGATAATCATAAAATGTGAGTGCTTTTAGTGCTAGAACAGACAAAATATACTGCATGAATTATGGCCTGAAAGTCTAAAGTCTCTACTTATTCATGTTTCAAACTAGGTCATAACATTGGTGTCTTCTGGCCTTTATTCCCAGTTCTCATTGCTCTGCCAATGTAGAATAAAAAAAGTCCCAGAGAAAATGTGATCTAGGTTCAATTAAGCCACATAAAGGGCAGCTGCAGTAGTAACATCAAATTTTGCATGACTCTATTTCTTCTCTTTTCAAAATGTTATGCTGTAGTTGGCTTCACTGCACTGTACCACAAAATAGTGATATAATTGTGTTTGTATACCTCACCAAATGAGATATGGACATCTGGTAGAAATATAGTTCAAAAGCTATCTGATGCAATATATGATGCATGCTTTTGAAAATTTAGCTAACTTTCACACAGCAGGTAATTGAAAAAAAAGTGTAAATACCAGTATCTATTTAGACTTCTTTTTAATGAAAGTTGAAATTCAGTAACTTTCCTGAATACTTTCTGCTTTAAAAGTGATTAACTGCTATTTTGAAGAGGCTGCTGAAGCAAATAATAGCTAAATAAGTATTTTGCTTAGAGTTACAGGCTTTATGAGAAATTATCTAATTAATAAAACAGAGCTACAAACATCCCCTGTACGTTCCATATCAGATTTTTTCTTAGCTCGACTGAGTCATAGGAACCTGCACTGGTGTATCACTTCGGTACAAATGCTTTAGCAGGGGAAAAAAGCAAACTCATTTGCAGTTCAGGATCTTGCTTGCTTTAAAAGCTTAGATTAGGTATTACAGAATGTTGTGTTTTTATCATAGTAAACCAGGAAACCAGTAAATTAGTCTTCATTATTCCTGAAGCTTCAAAATCTTTAATTGCAAAATTGAAACCTACAAGGTTAAGACATTCTAAAAAATTGCTTGAGTATAGGCAAAGGAAATCTTTGCCTCCTTAATGGCTGCTCCTAATCTTACCAAATGGAAGTCTCTTGTTTCAGATTATGACATTTCTGTTGTTCTGGCCTGTCTTATTTTTGGGGTTCCCTTCTCAGTATATCAGACCTAGCAGTGCTCCAGAAGCATTATCTCAGACATGAGGTCCCTTCCAGTACTTTCAGTGTTCTCAGCTTGGTTGTATATTTTAAAGTCAGGCCTCTCAATAATTGACTGATCCACACATTTCATCTCTTTAGGCAAAAGTTGATAGGTGCACACAACTGGATAATATCTTCTAACCTATTGACATACTCTCATGCAAAGTCTGTCAATCTGGCTGTCGAAAAAAAAAAAAAATTAGTTTCTTCACATACATAACCCAGTCTTCTACAAGCAGCTGATTTAATTAACAGCTTGTGGTCAAAGGAATATAGTATATGTAAGGGAAGGATTAAGGAAAAAGACACAGAAAGCTGTTTGTGTGTGTTGGAAGAGGGCATTTCTTAAGAGCTGGAAGGCATTTAGTGTAGTGTGGAAGATTCCCTGTGGTGATACTAATGCAATTTATATGATATATTACAATAAGGTTCATGTCTTGGGATCTGGATGTCACCTGAAATTTAATATCTCACTATTTTTAAATTGTGTGACTTTGAAGAAGATGGATGTGGAAAATGTCTATGTACATTAATTCATGTTATTTGGAAAAAAAAAAAAAGTTGTTCTTAAGTATGATAGAGGCTACCTATTTTCCAAAGGGTTTGAATTTGTTTATTATCTCCTGTGCAAACAGAGGAAATTATCTACAGTGTCTGTTTCCTGATGACACCCAAAGGTATGCAGATAACAGAGACCTTCTGATTTCTCAAGGTCGGATCAAACTGAAGGCAGTCATTCCTCATCCAACTTAGCTGAGCCAAGTTGCTTGCTTTGGCACTGATACCACATCCTAAAAAAGCAGATTTTTCTTGCTTGTGGGCAGGTGGTTAGAATACCACATAGAGCTCATTTTTGACTGTCAAGATTGAAATTATTTCTCAGCCAAGGATAGATATAAGTACATCTGTTAACTATTAAATCATGGAGAAAAAACTTTGCAGAGGTTCAAAATGTACCTCAGATTTAAGAAAAAAAAACCCTGAAATTCAGACCAGTTTCTGTAAAAATGACTAAAAAGATAAGTGTTGCTCCATTACATTCTGATTAAGAAAATTATTGCAACTCTTGTAGATTCTGTTAAACCAATGAGAGTTTAACTACAGTTTGAGCAACATTAGCATAGGTAGTTGTTATTAACCTCTCAAATACAGATTTTGCACACACCGGTGTGATTTTTAACAGATGCTTGAATACTCTGTATCAAAATCTGCATATTTTAATGTTTTTGCCTGTGTTATTCCTAAATCATTCCCTTTATAATGGGAAGGGTATGAGGTGTTAAACAATCTTTTTTTCTTCAAAGATAGTAGGTTTCAGGAAGTGCAAGACTATCTTTAATTAGTAGGGGCTTTCTGAAATTTAGAAGATTGTTCATTAATTGTAACTGATGCTAATGAACTGGATATGAAATTAACAAATACTGAGTTAATTATTACTTACATCAATTATTCCCCTAAGAATTCATTCAGACATCTTCTAAATTTAATTAAATACTTAATGTGTGAGAGCTTACAAAGAGGTCAAATTACAGGCATAGTCAGAGAAAAGAGGGTAAGAATACTCATCTAAGCATTACTTTTGGTTTTGACCGCATCTCTTTTATAGCAAAGTCTCAGAGTCGATGTAAAATTCTGGTTGAGTTGACTGTGCTTTTAATTGCTATTTAGCTTCAAGATTTTAGGGTTTGTTGTTGTCGTTGTTGACAAGTGCTAGAAGCATTCCAAAGTAATTTTTCACTTTATATTATTTTTTCACAGTATATACAGTGCTATTATTGTCATATTTATTGTTATACATATTGTTATATATATTGTTATATATTTACGTAGTCTTAAATCTAAACTAAAAACGAGATGACAGTTGCCTGCAAAGCTATCCTTAAGAAAAAGAATCAGGTCAACACTTTTCCTTGTTCTCAGAAATGATGTTGTACAATTTGTGTTAGTAATTTGGCTTTATAGGATTGCACACAAAAAAAATGGGCAATGGATTTCTTTCCGTATGTCTAGCTAAAATGGTTAGTTTGTGAAATGAATGAATGGTAGTTCATATATTTAGAGCAAGAGTCGTATTGCCAATGTAGCACAAGTATGTGGTCTCCTCCATGCCATTTAGGCCAGAGATTAAAGTGTTTAATTTCTGCAAGATTCATGTGAGAGAGAGACGGTGTACTAACTGACCAATTGTGATTGTGGAAGGAATTGTGCTTTCTTCACAGGAAACTCCAAGTCTGAAGTTTTTAATTCTTAAAAAAAAAAAAGTCAACATAGTCTGTGCAATAGTAATTAAAAATAACCTATTGTCCTTAACTGAATGTAGCTTTCTGAAGCCTGTAGCCTGATTTGCTTGCATGAGTGGTTTATTGATCTGTTGTGAGTAATTCAATACTGAAATTATCTTGAAAATTTAAAAAAATAAAAAAAAGTAATGGATGATCCAATTTACTGTAACATGAGCTTATTGCCACAGTTTATTACTAATTCATGCAGTAAAAACCTCAAGTAAAACTTTCTTTTCAAATTTCACCTACATTCCACAGGACAATATTTGCAGGATTGCTAAAGTGGATGCAAAGTCAATAAATAATGGCTCTATGAAAATACAACACTAACATTTTGAAGGAATTATCTAAGATAATAGAGTTTCTGGCTTCTCTTTTGTTCACAGGTATACAGGCACTTACTATTTATGATAGGTCTGGAATATTTATATACCGCTTGCATTAAATGGCAGAAGGTTTTATACCTCTCTGCTGAGTTTACAGAAGGGTTTATCCATGCAATATCAGTCCTATCTACTAAAGCAGATAATTAGAACTGCTACTCCTGTTTCTTTTCCTTTTAATTTTTTCTACCCTATACCTTTAATACACTTATTAGTGTCATAAATTTTAATTCTATTTCCTTTAAATCAAAACCTCTTCCATATAACCATGTATTTTTTCAATATGTGAATTTGTACGTAATTCCTCTTTAATCTCTGTAAGAGACTTTGGTTTTGCATAATTGTAGCAAATATTTCTGTTTATGATGTTTATTTCAAGAGTAGAAAAGAAACGTGTTTTCCTATGTTGTAGAAATAATAAATGCAACCAATGGTAATTACTGCACCTTGGGATTTTTTTCTTTTTACTTTAGGCCTTAAAGATGGCACTATTCATCTTTGTTAATCCTTTTATTTTTCACAGGGTCTCTGCAAGCCTCTGAAAGATCTATCTGTGCAGATAAAATTATTTCCATTTTTGTTTACAAGTACTTATTGAAAAGCTTTTTCTTTTCCTTTTTTATCCCTTCCTGTTAGTGATTTCCTGATAATAATAATGGAGCAGATTTTTTGGGGATAGGAGATTGTGTCTGGTCTGAGATGGAGTGGGATTTCCCATATTGTTTTCCTGACATTTATGAGGTAAACATGTCAGCAGAACTAACTTTCAAATCCTTTCACCCTTCTGAGTCCAACTCAGTCCTAAGCATGAAGTTTGTAAATGTACAAATCTTTCACAATCTACCCTTCAATATCCAATAAGATGGATGGAAGAAAGACCTGTTTTTTGAACTGTTGTTTGCCATTATCACTGATCGAAGATTAATGGCCAGCTTCTTTCTACTTATATCTTACAACATGTTTCTAGTCGTATATAGTCTCATATGCTAATTTCAGTGAGAAAAAACATTATGAAATCTGAAAACATAAATAATGTTATTGTCCAGACTGTATGCTGTATTTCTTTAAAAAAAACCCAAATTGCATAGTAATAAATTGCTCTTTTAGCATAGCTCAATTAAAACAGAACTACTCTTTGTGTTTAAGAATGCACATATTTAATAACTCAGGACAGTTTTGTGGGGTTTTTTTTTGAATGGTTTAATAACTCATTCTTTAATACTTTGTAATATGGAACTATTCTAAAGAGAGAAGAAAATCAGTGCCTTTATTTTCTGTAAATAGGTTATTATTTTTTCCAACTTCCAATGAAAATATTGGTAGAACTTCCATTAAAATATAGTTCGGTCATGCTCATCCTTTTAGCTGCCAAAAAAAAGCTGTTTGAAAAAGCATTGATTAGATTTTGTGACTTGCAAAGTAAGTGTTCTTTTTAGTTGAATAATAAAGTAAAAAAAATTAATAAAATGCAATTTGAGGATTTTTTGTTCATCTAATATTTCATAGTCTACAGGTTATTTACTAACTAGTCCTTGTAACATTCTAACCCCCCGCCACCTCCCCTTCTGCCCAAGCCAAACAAAGCTCATCAAACCCAGTTTTACCATTTTGACTTCTGAACATGCAAAGTTCAGCTGAGTCTCTTGTTGAAGGTGATTTTTCTCTCTTCGGTTGACTTTCTTTAGAGTGTGTTCCTTCTGCCTCCTGCTTTGGGGGCATATCTTCCAGCCAGTGAAAAGGAATGAGCAGCTGGAGGCAACAAGCTAGATCAAAAGTCTGTTTCTATGGACAGATTTGGTTATCCAAAATAAAATGAGAGTTATCACTGTCTGTAGTCCCATCTGTAAATGTTTCATCATGGTAATAGTTTGCTGTGCATGATAAAATCACTTCTCTCCATGAATGATTGCAGAATAACACATCCCATCTGAAAGAAAGCAAAAATATATGGTAGAAGGCAGACTGGAGTTGTGAAAATGACAGCCACTCGGGAACTAAATACAGGAATTTTCCATACTATGCACCTAAGCTTGAGGATTCATCTGTTCTTTATAATTTTCGTAATATCAGGACATGCTGATGCACTGCTTCAGTATCAATTTCTGTGGAGAAGGGCTTGAATCACCAATGCTATTTTTTTGAAGCACTAGGCCTTCTCTTAGAGGTTTCTTGGAAGTGTATCCTGTTTAGCTTGTTATGACTGAAGAAATCTTACCCCTAGGACATAAGCAGTACAGAAATTCAAGCTCTGAATGTGAGGCCAGTTCAGATATGCCAGACTGTTTTTGATGAGTACCTAACACTACCCCACAGAAAAAGCATTCTCAATATAATATCTTTATGTGACTACAACATGTGTCCACTGGCATTTACCTGTGAAAAATCTGATGGTTCTGATTGGTACTACAAAGATGGAAATAAATATCCTTTAATTATATTTGACTGAAAAGTCTCTTGTTCCCTGTTGTGATGTGAATTCTGCCAAAACAACGTAGTAATCAGGCCCTTATATGGTAACTAGTTCATGCAAATTGTTATGTATTTTTACTTGAGTAGCACTTGTGAATAAGTGCAGATTTTTTTAATGCAAGTGTTGGATGGTATGCAAGGTCAAATTCCAAATTCAGGAATATGTGAATTTTCCTAACAAAACATTGTTTTTGGTTTTGACTGATTAGCTATTTTTGCAATTCTTTTTAGAACCATTGGATACAAAAAGAAGTACGTGAAAATTCCACATGGCCATATTTGGGTGGAAGGTGATCACCATGGACACAGCTTTGACAGCAATGCTTTTGGCCCAGTAAGTCAATTCTCTGTGTATCATTTACACTTTGCAACTGAAAAGCAGCATGTCTCTTCAGTCATTTGTGCAACACAGCAAGCATAAATTGATTGTGGTTGTATTTTTTTTAAATATATCATATTATTAGGCTTTATAGAGGTTTCTTGGAAGTGTATCCTGTTTAGCTTGTTATGACTGAAAAAATCTTACCCCTAGGACATAAGCAGTACGGAAATTCAAGCTCTGAATGTAAGACCAGTTCAGATATGCCAGACTGTTTTTGATGAGTACCTAACACTACCCCACAGTGGTCAGGAGAGACTGAGTTTGCTTTTAATTAATATAAAAAAGAGTAAAGACTCCTTTTAATGTTCCCACATGGAAGAAGTATTGGTAGAGATTTTAATTTTGGAGTGATGTACCAGAGGAGTAGCCAGAGGGTGAGCCAGCTCTCTGTAGCTGACAGATGCTCCCTGAGGACATGTTGCCAGCCGATATAATTTGGAACGGTTCCCTCCTGGGAGCTGGGTCTTGCTTTAGTGCCAGCGCTGGAATAAAGAATTAGACAACTGTAAGTGTGCTTAGTAAGTGTTAACTGTTAAACTGGTGTGTGGATGATGGTAGACATATCTCAAAACTTTCCCCAAAAATAAAGATCAAAGTTTTATTTGTATAGGGCCATTTTCAATAGAGACAAAATGTAACCTGAAAATTCTGTTTCTTGACTGGTAAATATATGCATCAGTTCATCAGGAAGACAGTAAATGCTTTCTCTGCATTCTAGTTTTGATTTTGCTTTGTTGCACTTTGTGTAGATTCCTGTTCTTGTTTTAACTTAATGTAGTCTGCAGGAAATAGTTGCATAAACTGTGCAACCGGCTGTGGAAATCCTTTTTACCCTATTCAATATGCAGATTTTTGATGTGGGTCTTTAAGGGAGAATACTCTTCTAACACTATCTAAAAACCCCATAGGTTGTCACAGGGAAGTTGTCAAGGCTGGATATTTGCACCCTTGCGTATTTCATGCCTATTTCATACAGGAGTCACCCTGCTGTCTCTAATTGAATTAATGAGAGAAAGAACCTTACGAGTTTGTCTGGCTTCTGGAATTTTAGCCGAATAACTTGTAATAATTTGTTCTCAGGAAAAAATACAAAAAATGTCTATTGTCTGGTCTGGAGTGTGTGATGCCATTACCTGTCTTATGGTTTGTCTCACTTTTTGTATGCTTTTTATTTGCTTAATTTTTTTGCAGTTTCAAATTGTTATTTTCTAGTTTTAGACTTCAGGATTTAATTTAGTCTATCCTGTACAGGTAATTCTTCCCTCCCTTAGCAGGCTTTTCTTTTCCTGTCTCACTCTCTGTTTCTAAAATAAATCGTAGTCATAAAGCCACTAATCTTCTTCTTGCTTACAAATATATTGCCAACGTAGACTCCAAACATAAAGAAACTTTAGCAGTAGGGCTTTGGTTTCAGATTTACAGCAACTCACACAGAAATTAATAAAAGGAAAAATCCTCAAGGTAAGCACCATGCAGCTTTCATGCAAAATAGCATGCTGGAGTAAATTTAAATGCCCTCAGATTTTTACGCAATTAACTGATGTTTATAAATACTTAAAAATCACCATTGCTAGTCTTTAACCTCACATTAGTCATCAGCTGCTAGCTACTACACTGGATAGTATGTCACTTTGGCATCTTCTGAAAGCTAGTAAGACAGTTTTTTGACAGTGAATTCTTTAAGTTTCTGCAGGAAGAACAACCTTTGTGTTGTGTTGATGAATACATTGTGGGCAGGTCAAGTATAAATAGGTATTTTCCCCTGAAATTAAATTAAAGCAGTATTTTTTGAATACAGGCAAAAGGAGAACAAAATAATAAAATATTGAAAAATTTCACCTGTAGAGGAAAATAGAAAATGCATTTAGAAGGACACACTGGGCTCCAGGTTCTTTCCTGTTCTACACACATTAGATTTTAGGTTACTGGGACATTATTTTCCCTCTTTGTATGCTGTAGTCTGGAGATCCCTTGCACAATACATTAAAATATTAAAATCACACTCTCCAAGCCATTCAGAAGTTATGTTCTTCTTAAACACTTTTTCTCTCAAAAGACAACAACAGTCACAAGGAACAGACTGCAACATGACACGAACCTATTTTTTTCAGTTTGTTGGAATATAAATCTTTTAACAGATTAGATTAATGGTACTGATGTCACAATTTGAACTTGCAAAACCAGATATATTTTCTTGGATCAAGAGATGCAGTAACAATAGTGAATTTTTAAACTGGATTATGTTGTAGGCTAGCAGTTTTTCAATTTTCATGCAGCCTTACAGTGGAGAGGCATATATAGTTTAGACAGACTAAGTAGGTGAGCTTAATGAGTTACATGGGGCATAAAAGGAAATTATGGAAAAACAGATTGAGAACAGATGTTAGAATCATTTTTTCTCTTGGAGAATAACAGTATGTATAATGGCCTAATGGGTTAGGTTGATAAAGCAAAAACCTTGATACCAATCAAGTTCTAAATTAGATGCACCTTTGGAGAGATATGAAGTTCTACAATGTAAAACCGTGGCAGATTAAATTATCTTTACTTAGCTCATAAAAATATTATAAAATAAATTATATTCTCTCTTCTTGTTGCAAGTTTTGATAGGACTAAAATTGGAATATTTAGGGTTAGAGAGATATTTTCCTAAGTATGTAAAGTTTTAACTAAGATTTGCAAATATTTAATATTTCTGCTTAGTAGTGTCTTTGAAGAAAATTAATACCATAACTGATATTACAAAAATAGGACATCGGTGAGTAATGCTGAATTAGAAACGCTATTAACTCTCTATATGATCAAAACTTACATATTAACTGCATTTCTAGAATATTGGACTAAATTTAGTAGTGCATCGTTATCATACATTGTCTTAAAAAAACCCCTATCTTTGTGTAATAGAGAATGGCAGGAGTTACATAATACTAATGCTTTAGTACTGCTGTGTTTCAGGTTTGGAAATATGTCATGTCAGCCATTCATAATGCTGAAAATGGCTGTTTTGAATAGAAGCCAATAAATATTCAGTGAACTTGCATCTTTTTGCTATTATACAAGGGGATAAAAAAATTACATATCACTGGAAATGTATTGTAATTACTCGGACTAGAACAGAAATTTTTACTCAATTAGTTGTTATTGTTCTCAAATTCTTATAGAATGAAGTTGAGCTTTCATGATATTAGCTTAGCATTCTTTAATTGGCATACTACAGGAATGTAATAATGACTAGTTTATATAATATGATACCTCTTTTTAAAGTTTCTCCTTTTTGTTTTCAGTTCTGATAATTTTCCTATTTTGAGGCACCTTTTTGCCATGAAGAAGTTCAACAGTGTAGGAAGTATGACATAAGTGTTCTTGGTAATGCTTTTTTAGATCAGAAATGCAGGAAACACACTGTAAACAATTGATCAAGTATTAAACTCCTCTGCTGCCTCGAATTTCTTAAATATTTTAAAGGGTTAACTTTATGCCAGAGCAGTTACTGTCTTTGCTTGTGCAGGATAACATCAGCATAAATACAAACAGATAATTTGTATTCTGGATCTGACACTCTGGCTAAATCAAGGGAAAAATTATTATAAATTGTACTTTGTCCAGATTAAATGTGTAGAATTGGCATCCAGCAGTGCAGAGATGGTTATGCAACTAACATGTAAGCGTATCTGAGAAACAGTTATTAATAAGTGCGTACAGTAACTGAGATATATTTATTCCTGGATGAACACATATGCTTTGAATAGCAGTCTCAGAATTTGTGTTTTTTGAAGTTTAATTTTATTTTATGGGGATTTCTTTGGTAAACATAATACTCTTATTACCACATTTCTGTTTCTCAATGCCTCCAAGCTAAGGATATGAAAGAGCTTTATAAAATTAAGGCTTGAAGTCAATGGCTGTCTTTCAGCTATCTTGTAAAGAACCTGAACAAAAGCTCATTAAAGTCAATGAGAGATTTCTATTGGCTTTAATGGCTTTGAATAAGGCTCTTTCCAGTTAAACTTCACAATCCAGTGTAAGGGCAAAATGGGTATTATCCTCCTAATCCTCTTGCTAAACATAAGACACAGGTAGGTTGGCTACCTTGTCATAAAACATCTCTTTGGCTCAGCCAGGTCCCTATTCTAGTCCTTTTACTAAAAATACACCTATCTTTTAATGTGTTTACTCTCAAAACTAAATCCTGTTGAACCTGGGTTTGGTGTTCTTAATAGATTCATAAGCTTCAAGTGAGTAAATTGTTTTTAGTCAGCATTACTATAGATACTGTTTTTGTGATTGCTCATATAAGCAATTCTGTACAGAAAGTTCATGCAATAAAGTATCTGAAAAACATTACTGTCTGATTAACTACTTTCTCTTTTAGCAGCACAAACCTGTAGACTGTAACTAGAAAACTCTACAGACTAGAATGAGATTCAAAATAAATGAATTTTCTGAGTTTGTTAGTTATTTTAATTTGTTTTTGAAGGCTATTGTAATATCTTTCAGATGCAAAACAGAAACAGTTTAACCATCATTGGGAAATCTAATTAATAACAGTAATGGATTGTAGCCCATTATAATTATTTTCTTAAGCTGATTCAGTATTTCTCTGTAACTACTGTAAGTGAATGTAAGTAGTGAAACCCAGAAAATATGGAAAGTTCCTTAGACAATAAGGTGAACTGAAATAAGACACTTTTAGTGAAATCCAGTGAGTGACTGCTGATAAAGGAAATATTTGAACCAGTTGTCTGCAGCCTGTGAGAATATGCTCTGCCTTCTAAGAGAGTGTGATGATTTAACCCTCTCTGGATGCCAGGTGCCCACCAAAGCTGTTCTATCACTCCTTCTCCTAAACTGAACAGGGGACAGAGAAATATAACAAAAGGCTCCCGAGTCTATATAAGGACAGAGAGATGGTAACTTATCAATTACCATCCTGGGCAAAACAGACTCAACCTGGGGAGAAATGATTTGATATATTATCAAAGCTGAGTAGAGAAATAAGAAATAAAACCTGAGTCATAAAATACCTCTCCTCACCACTCCCTTCTAAGGGAGGAAGACTCCTCACACTTCCCACTGCTACAGTCTGGGGTCCTTCTCACAGGAGACAGTCCTCCACAAACTTTCCCGTGGTATGCAGTTCTTCATGAACTGCTCCAGTGCGAGTCTTATTCATGGGGGAAACAATCCTCAGGAATATGGTCCTCCAGCGTGGGACCCCTCAGAGTTACAAGTCCTGGCAGCAAACCTGTTCTGGTGTGGGCTTTTCTCTGTCCACAGATTCACAGGCCCTACCAGGAACTTGCTCCAGTGTGAGCATGGAGTCTCAGGCTCCTTCAGACATCCACCTGCTCTGATGTGGGGTTCTCCCTGAATAAAGGTGGATCTCTGCTCCCCCATGACCTCCATGGCTGCAGGAAACGGACTTTCATCACCATGGGCTGCATCATGGGCAATCTCAGCTCTGGCAACTGCAGCATCTCTGCCCTCTGCTTCTTCACTGACCTTAGTGTTTGCAGAGATGTTCTCACATTCTCACTCCCTCTGATGCAGTTTTTAGCACCTGTGCATCAACTTCTTCCCCTTCTCAACTGTGTTACTCACAGAGGCGTTACTTTCATCATTAATTAGCTCAGCCTTGGTCAGTGACAGGTCTGCTTTGGAGCCATCTGGTATTGGCCTTATCAGATACAGGGGAAGCTTCTAGCAGCTTTTCACAGAAGCCACCTCTGTAGCTCTCCTGCTAACAAAATCTAGCCACACAAACCCACTACAGAGAGATTCAGAGAACAGCTGAATGAAGAAGCAAATAGCTCTCCACTGTTCTTGATTACTTACATAATAGGACACAAAGAATGCCACATATCCTAAGAGTTCACATCATCTTGGTAATGATCTTGCCATCTACTGAAACTTTCATATATGAGCTATAAACTAGTGCAAGAATCATGTACACCCCTGAAATGGTGCAACATCTAAGGCTAAAGGTGGCAAGTATTCAAGAGCTCACAGCAGTGCACTGAGCAACATCATGTTAAAATTGCACAGTATGTAGGCACGGAGCATTTCCCATAGAGAATTCTTCCAGGTCTTGAAGTACCTGGTGACCTTGTTTGTGCCTCATGCTTCAACCAGCCATTTGGAGAGGCTTCAGACAATAGTTTCAATAGTAGGGTCCCAAATCCTACTTAATTTAGACTGATTAGGAGATTGTCAAGCACTGCCAAACAGAAGTGTGATCTTAGTGAGAAAACACCTATCTCTGCCTACACTCATAAAAGTGAGGATAACGATGACAAAGTAGTCAGTGAAGACTGGGAATGACCTACTGGGAACTTGTCTGCATGAGTTTGATAGCTGATGTTGCAGCTTCTTCTGCTTGTTTTGCTACCTCTGCAACCAGTACTTGCTCCTTCACTTTGCTGTATAAATGTTGCCTTGGAGAGAAGCATGACTTATGGGATTGTTGACATCTCTGTTTTTACTCTTGGGTATTGAAGAAGAAATTAAGCTGTGTTTAAAAATGCAAATACGCAATCGATGATATTCCATAATCATTCTCCCTGGCTACTAGCAAAAATAAAATAGGTATAATTGTTTACAATCAGAAAGAAGGACTTTGTGTATGAAGTTACCATTAGTAACTTCAAGCATGTATGCACAGCTTGAACTTGTAAAAGTCTATGATGAATAAAAGGGATATGACATTATGTGTTATGACTGATGATAAATAAACCTCGAAGGATAAATATGCTTGTCCCTTTTGAGAGAATATTATATTTGAGATGCAAATTAGGATGGTGGTTTGTCTATTGAGAATGACAATTGACTCCAGGAGCTGCTGAAGGGGAGCCTTGATAATAAGCTTGTGTGGTCTCGCTGTCCATTAAATTATCATGACTAACTGAATTTGCAGTATAGGGAATAAAAAGTCCTCTATGACTGTCCTAATTCTCTTGGAAAGTAAAATATTTTGCCTGACTGTAGTTTAAACCAATGCATAAAAATTAATTTTTGAAGCAGTCTTGTTATTATCACGTGACTGAAAGCTGGCAATTAAGTCTGTTTTTTAGGAATGGAATGCTCATAAGGACTTGTAAAGTAGCAGAAAGTTAAAAGTTTTTGTCTTAGTTATGTCAAATTTTAAACATTTTATGCATTCTAGCTAATTTTCTCTATTACCGTACTTGGAAGTGTTACTGTTGTTTAGCAGTAATAGAGCTTCACTTATCCTGCTTATGGAACAGGATTTACATAATAAACTCAAGCACAATAAATTATTAATCTAAATACTTGGTGAATATTTCTGAATGCAAGTACTTTTAAAGGATTTTCCAACCACATTGGAAAGAATGGTAAGCCGAACAGCCTACACCTGTTTTGATGTCAGTTATATTCAAATAAACCAGGAAAACATGTAGAGACACTCTTTAGATGGATTTAGTGAAATATCAGAAGATATCAGAGGGCTGTCAGAATCCTATTATAATCTGTAATTAATTAATTTGAATAGCTCTGCATTAAAATGTAATAATTTGCTGAGCCCTCTATACTTCTTTATAATTTTCTTTACAATTCTATTTCTCTCAAGTTGCAGCTTGAAAAATAAAAATACACTTGTAAATAAATAAATATGCACATACACTGCTGCATAAATATACATCTCTAACCTTCCAATATGATGTAAACAAGGCGCTGCAGTAAAATAGTCTCATTTTAGCATTAGGAGATTTAGTGAGATGAGTACTTACTACACAAAAGCATTAATCTTATAAAAAAATGGATTAAGTAGAAAATAATTTCCTGTAATTAAGCAACTCAAAATTTAGAACTTTATTTTAGTAATCAGTGACTGAGCTTTGACAATATTCTGTATTTAAAAACCGCTCTGCAAAATTTATAGTATTATATTATCTATATAGGATCTCATAAATTACTTATTTTAATAGAAATGAGACACAAAGGAATCTTTGTTGAGTGTTCTGTGATTTAACTGTATAGGGAATTTTGATTCATGCTGGCATTCATATTAAGATTTGCCAGGACAGCTTTTAAAAATCCATTGAATTTTTTTGTTCCTTTTTTTTTCACTTCCCTGTACGTGGAACATTGTCAAAGCTCAGTCACTGATTACTAAAAGTTCTAAATTTTGGTTTGCAGAATCACTGGAAATTGTTTTCTACTTATTTCATTTTCTGGATAAGTTTTTAAGTGTAATGTGTACTCATCTCATTAAATCTCCTAATCTTAAAATAAGACTGGTTTACTGTAGCACCTTGTTTACATGATTGCATATTATATTGGAAAGTTAGAGATGTATATTTATACAGCACTGAATGTGCATATTTATTTATTTAGAAGTGTATGTTTATTTTAGGAGCAAAACATTATTGAAATATCATGAGTACTATTAATAGAAATACCAATGCTTCTATAAATTATTTGAGGGAAATATTTTTTTTCCATCTACTTGGTGCATGTGCAATCAGGAGTACTGGGCTTTGAGGATTCCTTGCACAAGAGTTGCAACATGTAGGGAAATGAGACCTGTGAAAGGCTCCTGTGAATGAGCTGTATCACATGATGTAGAGGAGACGCTTTGAGAATGGGGCTGCTTCAGCCTTGAGTAGAGAAGGCAGACAGCTGTTCTCAGATACAGCAGAGCAGAGAGGGAAGACAGGGCCAGACTCTTCTCAGATATGCAGAGTAGTAGGACAAGAGACAATAGACACAAGTCACAACGTGGGAAGTTCTTAATAGATATTAAGCTTTTGTTTAGGTTTTTGTCTCATTGTGGGGGAAGTCATGCACTGATTATCCAGAAAGTCAGTACGATATCAATTTTGAACATGCTAAAAAAATCTGACTTAGCAAGGCCCTGAGCAATCTGAGTTGGCCCTGGGTGGTTTGACCAGATGACCTGCAGATGTCCCTTCCTACCTGTATGATTTGGTGCATCTGTGAAAGCAATTTTTATTTTCTGTCAGTAAACTGCCCTATTTAGGACATAGGACAGGAAAAATTGACAGTTTATTCTCCTCTGTGTTAACACTGATGGGGCCACATTTATCAAGAGTGAAAAAATGGTAAATTTATCTACTATAGTATTACTTCTCTGTTGTTGTTTTCTATCAGAGGCTTACAAAGTGTATACATTTTCATTTCAGACTGTGTAACCATTTTTTTGCACAATTTTATCTGTTTTCCCACCATTCTAAAAGGAAAAGTTCGGGAAGTGTACTAGGTAGCATGAATCTTTGTAACTTGTCCATGTTTAAAATTCAGCCTGGGCAGAGAAGAAAGATTCTCCTCAAATACAATATTTATGTATTAACAGCACACACTTTTTTTTTTTTTTTGAAGTAATGGTTAAAAATCTAGAAATGTGTTACAGAACAAATAGAAATATTTAATTTGAGCTAAATCTGAGGGATCCTGATTTTGCAAATGTCTATGCATATATAGTTTTAAGACTTCTTACTAAAGTCGAGGGATTGCGTAATTCATATTGATTTTTTTGTTTATTTTGTTTCCTTTCTCTCTTTCTCTTATTTTGCAAGACCTAATGAATAAAGCACCCCAGTTTAAACTGAATAATTTTACTTTTTTAACAGTTCATTGGGATGACAGCTGTTTCAGTAGTATCTTACAATTTTAAATAGTCATGACTTTTTTTTTTTTTTTGTGGCAATGACTGTATTCCTGATTATTATCAAAGTCATCACAGCGTTTTGAAAACTGTATGTTTTCTTATAGCACAGTATGGACATATTTATTTATGGGGTATTTTTCAAGAAATGAAAGTATAAAAGTATAGAAATAGTTTTCTGATTAACATAATCATGGCATTGCCTAGAGGAACTTTCAGATTGATAGCAGTATATTAAAGTTATTTATTCTCTCTTTCACTACAGGAGAGACAAGTAAGAATATTTCTTGAGTGGAAATCTCACAGAATGTTTCATTTGCTGAAAGAAATAATTGTAACTAACAGAAGAATACGTGTGTTTACAAAACAAATTGTGTAATATATTTTTTTTCCCTTGATTGTTGCTTGAATCAATGTCACAACTAAAGTTGGGTATAGTTATTTTCCTTTACTTGCTCTGAGGATTTGGGCACTGCAGATTAGCTTTTATTAGGGTTTGAAATTTTATGGTGCTTTCAGTTAAGAGCTACTACAACTCAATGTCAGATTAAGGAACTAGCACAATTGTTTTCATTCTTCTCTTGTAAACCTTGACATTTAGAAAAGACTTGTAAATAATACAAAAGTAACAACATGAAATAGCAATAAATCCATGGTACTTCCTTTTTAAGTAGTTAATATATACTGCTTCCTTTTTCTCTTATACTATACTATTTATGTAACTATAAAGACCTGGGTGTATCAATTGACAGCACCTGAATATGAGCAAGCAGTGTGCCATTTGGCCAAGGAGGCCAATGGCATCCTGGCTTGTATTATCAGAAATAGTGTGACCAGCAGAACCAGGGAAGTGATTGTCACCCTGTAAGGCCACACCTTGAGTGCTGTGTTCACTTTTGGGCCCCTCACTATGAGACAAACATTGAGGTGCTGGAGTGTGTTCAGAGAAGCTTGAAGCTGGTGAAGGGTCTGGAGAACAAGTCTGATGAGGAGTGGCTGAGGGAGCTAAAATCCTTTAGTCTAGAAAAAAGAAGACTCAGAGGAGATCTTATCACACTCTACAACTACTTGAAAGGAGGTAATAAGTGATAGGATAAGAGGAAGTGGCATCATGTTGTGCCATAGGAGGTTTAGATTGGATATTAGGAAGACCTTCACTGAGATGGTTATTAAACACTGGCACAAGCTGCCCAGAGAGGTGATGGAGTCACTATCACCAGAGATATTTAAAAGACGCATAGATCAGGGATATATTTTAGTTTAGTGATGGGCTTGGCAGTGCTAGGTTAGTGGTTGGACTTGGTGATCTCAAAGGTCTTTTCCAACCAAAACATTTCTATTTCTATAGTAAGATCAGGTATTTATTTCTACAAAATCTAGACATCTGGAGATGATTAATTATGTGCATTTTACAAGCATGTATCTTGAATCAATAATAAAGAAAGAGGAAGAATGAAAAATCTACTACACATTTGCTATTACAAATAACACTTTTGGTGGAAGTCATGCAAATTTAGTAATGCAAATCTGTGCAGCATCAGTCAAAAAAATAGGAAAAAAATCCATCTTTCAGTATTTTATGATGGTAAAACAAGTTATCAGGTATTTCCTTAAATAATCACCCTATTGTGTCTCTTAAGAACAAAGTAAAAGCTCCTTGTAATCAGTGCTTTACAGCTATTGGATTAATGTGTGTTAAGTGGTACTTACCCAATATTGCACATTGTTAGAGCTTAGTGTTAAAGTTAGTGTTGCCAGAGTTACTGTTAGTAGATTGCAGCTTTAACTTGGTACACAGCTAAGGAATGAAACTGAAGAGCTACAACCCTTCCCAATTTTGCTTTTTGGATCACCTTAGAGGAGCTCAGGGTTTTTTTGTGGTTAAAAGCCAATCAGAAGTTTTAAAAAGAAAATACCAGCTTCCTTGTACTAAAAATGCACAAAAGAAATAACAGAAACTAAAAATCTTAATTTGCTAGCAATGTAATATTTAAAATTCTCTATTGTGCCTGATAATAGTAACATATTTTCCTATTATAGAAATTAAACTTTAAATTTAATTTGCGATGTATTAAAAAACCCACAGGATTTGTATAATTTAGATGCCAAAAGAGCAGACCTTTGGACTGCTTTGTAACAGATGTGAAACTGATATCCAGCACTGAATTTTGTCCATATACACACTGTATCTAATGAAAGCCAGGGAAAGTGTATGACCAAAACAAAGTGTGAAACACTGAAGAAGGAGAGGGATCTGAAGTAGTAAATGCCAACAAAATTCTCCATGACTTATGGCTCCACTTTCACGTTTCAGAAACTTTGGCAGAAAGAAGGAACACACCAGAGGATGTCTTTTTAACAATTGTACTGGTTAGATAGAAGTATTCTAGAATCCTTCTCTATTTTTACTCATATGGTGTCACAAACATAGGCCACTAATTCAAAGCGTTTGTTAAAAATGCTACTAATGCCTACATTATAGAATAAAACAAATGTCTGCATTACTTTCCCAGACTTAGTAAGTAGTTCCCAGACTTTGAAGTGAAAGTATACATGCTTCCCCAAAGGTTCCTGATACTGATGCAGCTGCTGTGTTCTCCATGTCCTCAAGCTGCAAACAGATAAGGCACTCTCCTTTTCCAAGCTTGAGATAGAGTAATTAGTCAGGTATATATTGTTTTCTGATAAGTTCTGTAATATAGAACTTGACAAACTGCTTCACATATATGAGATCTGTACTCAAATATACTGATACCTCTAACACATTTTCAGCTGTTACTTATTGTCTATTAATTTTGGAGGCCCCCACAATTTTTTATTCTTCAATGAAGGAGGAAGGTCACAACTCAAAATATTCTCTAATTAACATAAGATCTGATTATGCTCAGTAAATGGAGTCATGTAGAGAATGAGGCTAGTCTTCCTAGCTATTCATAGTTATGACAATGTTTGTAGTATCAGAGAGAACTTTTGTTCACATCAATTTTCAAAGTATCCATCATATTTTCAATTAACGTCAAGATTTTTGTAGTATTACAAAGCAATTAACTGAAGAATGACAAATATTTAGATGAAATAGGACAAAAACTGCTAATGAAGAATGCAGTCTTCATGCTTACATCAAATAGTGAAAGTTATGAAGAAATGTCTTTTACTCTCTTTGGATGCCCCTCAGCTCTGTCTTACATCGTTTTATATACCATCCACTGTTAGCTAGTCTTAAGAGTTTTCCTGTAAATATTTCATAAGTCAAAATCTCTCAATTTCAAGTAGGTGGTAAATGTGTTTATTTAAAATCTATAGTTCATTTTTTTCCTTATACTGCTGAGTGCTAGGAATTACTGGTATTGCTGAAGTCAGCAGCACTATTAGCCCCATTAAGTTGAACACATGTCAGTACAAACCAGGTATGTTTGTGCAATGGAACTTTATGGTCCAAGAAATTGATTTTAATATGCAAGTTATAAACAAAGTTGTGTACTTGGCTAATGAGAAAAAAGCTTAACTTTAAAGTAAAGCCTTTTTTTATATTCTTAAATGATGCATATACTGTCTGCCAGGTACAAAGTCACCTTCCGTGTCAGGCTGAGCACAGTTCAAAACTATTAGCTGCACGAGGAATGGTATTCAGCCCTTGCCAAGGCTGGGCTATAGCAGCTTCATGGCTGTGACATTTGAAGTCTCCGCTCTCAGAGCTATGATTCATGTCCTTTTAATCTATTTAATATTTCAACAAGATTTCCAAAATCACTTATTATACTGCATTAATTTAAAGTCCATTTTTATCATTCTGTTGTGCGTGTACATATGTCTGAATATTAGTATGTATTTGTTTCACTTCTATGTAAATCATGAAGCACTTGATGTATCCTTGTCATGGTTAAGCCCAGCCAGCAATGAAGCACCACACAGCCACTCACTCACCCTCCCCCACACACTCTCACTTCCTGTAGAATGGGAGGAGAAAACTGGGGGTCTCGTAGATCTAAAAAAGGATAGGAAGTACTCACTGCCAATTATGGTTCCAGACTCTACTGTTCAATGTAGGTAGGAAAACAAGATCAGTTTAATCCACTATGAACCAGAAATAGAACAGACAGAAAGCAAAACCAGAGTAGGTTGATAAGAAAAATACAACCAAGATCTCCTTCCCCCACCCCTCTCTTTTTCCCAGGCTCATCTCACTGCTCTCAATATTTCTACCTCCTCCTCAGCAGTGCAGGAGGCAGCAAATGGGTTTGCAGTTAGTACCTCACAGATGGTCTTTGTCACTTCTTTCTTCTTAGGAAGACTCCTCACATTCTTCCCCTGATCCAACACAGGGTTCCTCCCACACGATACAGTCCCCAAGAAACCTCTCCAGTGTGAGTCCTTCCCAAGGGCTGCAGCTCCTCACAGGCTCCTCCAGCACAGGTCTCCCTTATGGCAGCAGAACTCCAGGCACATTCTGCTCCAAGGTCACCTCCCCACAGAGTCACAGCTCTTCCAGGAACAGCCACCGTCTCTGCCATGGGGTCCTCTGCAAGCTGCAGGCAGATCTCAGCTGCACTGTTGCCTTCCATGAGTGTTAAGGGGACAGCTGCCATCTCACCATGGGATGCAGGGGAGTCTCTGCTCCAGCACACCTCCTCCTCTCTTCCCTCACTGACCTTGGAGTCTGCATGGTCATTTCTCTCTCATCCCACTCCTTCCATCAGCTCCCAGAAACAACAACCCTCCTTTTCTGACTTCTACTTAAAAAGCGATTGCAGAGGCACACAACTGGCTCAGCCCCAGAGGTGGGTCTGACTTAGATCCAGGGAAAATTTTGAGCAACTTCATAAAGAAGCCACCATTGCAGCCCCTTCCTCATTACCAGAAATGTCTCCACCCAAACACAACATTTCAATACACAGTCTTCACAAGTTGGTTATCTATATGCTATTGGATGGGATCTCTGGGCTGCAGTTGCTCTTTTCAGCATATGATAGCCAGTAGGCTGTCTTTAAGGAGTTTAGGAGTGGATTGTTTCAAATGTTTGACAATCAAAGTCTTCAAAACAAAGCATTATTTACATGTTCAGTGAGTCTGTAAGAACCAAATAGAAAAGTTTGTACCATTAATCTTGTATTTATTTCCTTATCTAATATTAAATCTTCCCTTAAAAATTTGTTCAGATTTACACCTTGTCTGCTTTCCACTGTGCATAGGCCAAAGCAGACTGTGGTGTATCAGCATGCTTTTAGGCCATCATTGTATTTCAGTGATGCTGCTGCCAATGGCCTATCAAGACATTTTTATATATCCTTCTTTAAGGAATATCTTTATTATCTTTATCTATGATATCTTCTAATCTCTAAACCTGGTTTATTTGGGGTTTTTTTTTTGGTTGAAAACTAACACCTGGAAAATGATGGTGACATCTTTAGTATCTGTAGTTACATTAAATCTGCTGGATTGTTCTGAGTGTCTTTATCACAGCATTATTCTTTCTTTTCTTCTGTTTGAGTTAGGACAAAGAAGTCATCCAGGATGCTATTGAACTGATAAACCAAAGTTCCCACATACACATAAATACAGAAGTGATTATAATTTCTTTCCTGCTTGTACCAAAGAAAGGTGTTATTCATGTTAATAAGAAGGGATTGCTGTAGCTAAGAAAACTAGACACTAATTTCAAAGATTATATCATTACTCTTTATGCCAAATAAAAATTTATTTTCAAGATAAATCAAGTAGAGTAAGGTACTGTTCACATAATAGCAGAAGTAAAACTTGCTTTTCTGTTGTAACATTCATCTCTTGTTTGAACTATATCTTTAAGAAAGGAAATAATGAAAATATTGTCTTGATGATTTATATTTGCATTTACATGCAGTGTGGATTTTATGGAAGGCCTTTTTTCATATATCTTTTTTAGTTTTTAGTTTTATGAAATGCAGCAACCTGAAGTAAGTCATGTAGTAAAAGAAGAAGGAAAAAATAATAGGATATCTATCTTCCCTGATTTGCTTTCAGAATTCTCTCTTGGCATATTTTACACAAATTAATTTGACATAAACAAAACTTAAAAAAGTATTTGGAATACTTCAGTGGTAAACTAGCAACGAAAAACATGTCATTTCAATTTTACACTTGTTTTCTTTAAGTATGTGAAATCTTAGTTCTTCATCACATTGCAATAGATTGCTACTATATAGAAAAAAGATGCAGACTTCACAGAGAATAAAAAACATTATTGATAACCAGCTGAACCTTCACATTCCCCTTGACTTGCAGATTTTTTAGTAAGTCTCACAGTACCTGAACTAGAATATCACAGTAACCTTTGCTTTACATTGTTATAAGTCTTAATTTATTAGGGTTTTATCCATCAAAAAGAGCTCTGGCCCAAATGGCACAGTGAACATTTGAAATTATAACTTGAGAGACAAATCCTGTGAAACCTAATCCAACCTTTACAGGTAGCTCTTATCCTACTAGCATAAATCTGTGTTTCTTAAGAGAGTATCTTCTTGGTACTCTGGAGAAATCGAACATATTCCAAGGGTTACAAAGGAAAAGAACATATCCACTTACCTCATTCAATGAATTTTTGCACAAATATATTAAAAAAAGAACAACAAAAGCAGGAAATAATTGGAATTTTGAATCTTTTCCTATGATAAGTTCTACAGGGACAGAAAAGTTGAGATGGGCTAGACAGATGATATGTTATGTAATAATTATTAAACAAATAGCAAGTGTTCTTTAAGTACTGTTACCTCTAGGTAGGTCCAGTTATAAAGTGCCTCTGGTTGATAAGCTCAGAAAGAAAGAAGTACAATGTCTTCTAGCTTTGCAACTCTGAATTTTTACCTTTTTGTCAAAATATGTGAGGTCAGAACAGACCTATTATTTTAACACATCTCAAGAGTTAAAGGAGATGATTGATCTGTTGAAAATCTGACTTGACTTCATTATACATAATTAAAGAACTAGTACACTTACCATCTCAAAAAAAAAAAAAAAAATCAGTGAACAATTACCTCCTAACTCAATGACAAATGTCTAAGTAAAATAAACTTAGTAAATATCAACATTAAAAATCTGTACATAATTCAAATTCTTTTTTCAATAGAATTAATGCATGCTGCCTTCTGTGGCACATGCTCATTAAGCTGATCATTATTGAGCATTATGCTCTTACACTTTTGATAGTGTTTTGCTGCAGAAACAAATATAAAAATAAGTAAGTATAACACCTGTAGGTGAAACAAAACATTGATGCATTTGACAAAAATGAGGTTTAACTATTCTTCAGAGGCATTTTTTTTGTCAGAAAAGCTGAGTGCTTTTTCTGAAAACTATATAATATAAGGAGAAATAGTTCTGTCTACCAGCCAAACAGTAGCAGATATCAGTGATATCTGGAAAAGAGTCAGTTATCTTGGGAATAAAAAAATTAAGTTTATTCTTCTGTCAGAATTTCATTTTAAAACCTTTCTTCCTAGCTCTCTAGAAAAAGTCTCCATTGGCATTTAAATGGATTTATTTTAAAATGAGATTCATAAGGGATTAAACTATAAAAATTTCATATTTAAAAAAATACAGAGATGCTGCTTATAGGTTTTGAAATTCCCCCCCCCCCCAAACAACTTTAAAAATGAAATGTTGCCAACTGTCTGAAGAGTAACTTACACTTTTCATAGAATAAGTATTTTATAGTATAAATGGCTGGTAGTTCTAGATTTCATGTCTTATCTGCAAATAGAGGAAAACTCAGGATTTGTTTTCCATTAAATTTGGAACTGGACAAAAGATACCTCTTTTTCACAGTTTTCTCCTTTTCCTGAAATTTCAGTACGATGCAAATTGAACTTTCACTATTAAGTGAACTTTCAATGACAGTGTACTTAGGACAATAAGCAAACTCTAGGAGAATTTTGCATTGCATTTTTCTATGCTATATAAATATAAATATAAATATATATTCCACTTTGAAAAATAATTTGTTACCTCTATTGAAGTCTGGGACGTGTTCAAGTACTGTATTACCTAAGGGAAAACAAACCCAACTTTTGTAAGCTACAATAGGTTGATCTTGTGTGTCTGGTTTGTACAGTATGTTAAAGTATTAAGAATTTGAGAAAAAAAATCTTGTCTCTGTGGGACTAACTGGGAGTTTTGCCAGATTTCTATAAGGTCAGGACTTCATTCCCCAGCAGATTTTTACTACTGACACTATGCTGCAGGCTTGCAGAACTGCAGAGTCTCCCCAGCAAGGAATGGCACACAGCTCACCCTGCCATGCCTTTATCCAACCCCTGCCACGCTCCATCTGCCCAGGGCTGGTAGAGTCTTCAGAAAAGAGATCTAATCTTTGTCACACAAACATGCAACAGAAGAATCTAGTTCTTGCTTGTATTTAAAGATTTCCTCTGTTATTCTGATGTTGATTTTGTGGCATATAAATGTTACATTCATGCTTGAATAATAACAACCTATTCTTCAAACAACCATAATCAGAGGCAGCACTTTGCCAGGGAGGAACACCTCTCAGTACTTGGGGCTAATTCTAAAACTTCCAATTGATTGCACATTTTTTTACAGTAATAAAAAGGACAAGTGGAATACATTTCCTAGTAGCCTTTCAATTGTGTACATTGCAAAGGATTGTTTCTGAACTGTTTGTTATAATTCACAGCCTCTGTGCATCACAAACTCAAAGTGAAAACAGCTGGTAAATTGAAAATACATTTGCAGTTGTTTTAGTTGAATTTAGGTATGACATCAAGCATGAAACAGTAAACAAAAAGCCTCTTAGGGTTCTGGGTAATTAACCAAAAATACACTTAGTGTGACATTTCTAATCCACTTATATAAAGGGAAAAAATATTTGCTAATGGTGTCAACTTTTAATAAAGCTCACAGAGAGTCCTTAGGATAAATACTTTCTTTTAAATTATTATCCTCAAAATTTTTTTTGTAATTATAAAAAAAAGAATAGTTTGATTATGGCTTTTTGTTGTATTTTCACTGCTAATTCAGTCCTGTCAGTATACATTCTTTCACACTTAAGTCACAGAATGTGGTGAGGATTACAGAATTGTTTTCTATTAAGTACAGAAGTGTCTTTCAGGCCATGTGGAATCTCATCTAGTTTGATGTCTTACTCCTACTGGCTTTCTTCTTTTTTTTTGAAATAGCTGCATTAATACTCATGGTTATGTTTTGGGGTTTTTTTCCTGAGCATTTGAGCAGTCCTAGATGCATTTCAAAGGGCTCGCTCTCATGATGGGTCTCTAAAAAGCATTTCATCTGTCACACTCAGTAGCCTTTGTTAGTTCACAGCAGAAAACACTATAGATTTCTGTTTACATGGATGAAACAGAAAGAGTTTGCTTTTGTATAATACCTTCTCTATTTCTAAGTATTTCAAAGCATTTGAAAAAACATCCTGGCTGAGTTCAGTGCTACTGCACCATGTGAGTAGGCAGATGCAGCAGTCCTTCAAGACTGCATATTTAGTAACAACACAAAGACAGACATTTCAACTAGTATAACGATAAAAGGTATGTTGAAAGGATTGTGAAAATGTGTGCAAGAGGTTTCACTGTGGGAAAACAAGCAAACAGGCAAAACCATCAAAAACTATGTGAGAGGCATGGCATGTTTTAAAACATTTTCCTCATGTATAAAAGATGTAAAAGATTATATGATGGCAAGATATTTCATGTTGAAGACTCTTTCTTGTTTAAATAACCCCTACTTTCTCAACTTGGTTCATACATAACTTTCAAGAACATTGAAAATATAAAACTAGTATCATGTTGCACTCTGCTGTTTCAGCAGAGAAGACAAAGAAGTAAAACATTGCAGATATTGAATTATTTTTCATTACTGAATCTGGCACTTCCTGTATGTTCTAGAGAATATAAACTCCATCTAGATTTAGCATTGCTAGTGCATGTTCTCTGCCTTTTTGTGGAGCTGACACTTGGCAGCTGTCAAATTAGTGCCTTTCCTCTGGGTTGATCTTGCATTGAATGTATAGATTTCTATATATTTAATTATTTCAGTCTTGTTTTTTCTGACACGTTGTCAAATTCGTAGTGTTCACTTTCAGGTGCAGGCTAATAGACTGTCCCAAGGCAATCACTGTGGTCAGCAGTGAATCCGAAGTGCAGATGTACTACTTTTGTAGTAGGGGATGGAAATCTTGATAAACTAAAAATTCTTGAGAATGGTTAACCAAAAGCTGAAAAAGGCATTTCAAAAAAGTTTTGTACTAAAAGATTTTATAAATAATGGAGAGGTGAGGTGTGCGTTTAAATCTGTATTTGTAAGAAGGTGCTTAATAAGAGGTCTAACTGTCAGTAATACTGCATCCATTATTCTTTCCATTAATTCGACCAAAGAAAATTAGAACATTTATTGAAGTCTGGTGAACTCTGCACCTAAGACCCACTCTTAAGTCCTGCATTTATTAAAACAAAACAAAACAAAACAAAACAAAACAAAACAAAACAAAACCTAACTCATTTACTACTTTTTCCCAGTGTTTCTGTCTCTTTCCCTTAACTTTTTTGTTGAGAAACAGAAGAGAATACCTTTTTTTTCCCAATAAACTTCATGTATTTCTTGTCTTCTTAACAGTGTTCCATATCCTTTTTTTTGTTAAATTATCCAAATTGCTTTAGTTGACTTTTTTATTAGTAAGAAGAGTCACTTTTATGGCTTTATATCATTATTTTACATTTCAGATATTTATACTGTTTTTAATTTCCTCTCTTTTGTATAACTTACATTTGACTACCCTAGTGTTATATTCTCAAATGTGAGTCAGTCTGTGAGAAATTCAGAACAGAGTGTATGTTCACATATCTGCTAAAGCTTCATACACCTTGGGCACTCTGTAGGAATTACAAAAATACATTTTCTAAAATGATGAAACATGACATTAATATAGAAAATGTCAGTAACTAGTTATATTTTGTCAGATAAATATTATTTGCTGTGGCTGAGTTCAATGCTTAATAATACATTGTTCTTGTCAGTACTGTTTAAAGTGCACATGATTCATACTAAACCTTTATCTTAGCTGATAGTGAAAGTAGGCACTTAGCATTTTCCTAAACCAAATCTCAGTTCAGAAGTTTAATGCACTTTCATATTCACAGCAATAGAAAAGAATATTCTGCTTTCTCTAGAGATTAATTTATCTCAGTTGTATAGAAGAGGTTTAGGCTGCCATTGCTGCAGTTTTACAAGATCTACTGAAACATTATTTAACAATGCACAGTGTGATAATGCTGGATTTGCATATATTGGAAAATGTTTCCTGTTTAAATTCAGATTAGAATTAAAAATTATGATTCCTAGAAGAATGAAAACATAGCGAGGCAATGTTGCTTGATATAAATATTAAGAAGCTTTGCAATAATTCTGTCATTTGGAGATATGTAGTAATAACAATCTATTAAAACATTATATGTTAAATTTTCAACTTTTTGCTTTTTGTTTTAAAGAAAGACTTTACAACAGTGTTCTAAATGTTATTATAATGTGGTTAATTTATATATATTTTAGCTATGAATATAAGTTCTGATAGAAAAGTCATTTCATGTAGGACTGTGTGAAGCTATTCTAAGATTTTTTTTTGAGTTTTGTCCAGCTCAGTTAAGTTTGCAGATGTTTGCAGATAACTAATTTTGTCCAGATTTGTGTAAGATAAGGTTTCAAAGAAGTATACTTTACAATCATTTTCTCCATTCTGTTTAGCAAGCTGCCAATCATTCATCCTCTTACGGAAACATAAAGGCTTAATAGCATGCATTGGAAAAAGTGGCTGTGGGACATAGAGTCTTTTAATTTTTTTTACCTTTAGGAATAATTTTTGGTCATGTTTATATTATAAACCATAATATTTTCTCTTATTTGCAAATTCACATCAAAGTATACTTGATGCAGCATTGGTGTGCCATCTTCTCTAGTACTGTGTGCCATTTTGGGCTTCATAATGTAAGGACAATATATTAGAATGTGTCCAAGGGAGAGCAACAAAGATGGTTAAAAGCCTAAGAGACATGACTTCTGAAGAGCAGTTGAGGTTAGTTCACCTAAGAGGAGACTGAAGAGTGACCATGTTGCTGTCTACATATTCCACATGATGAGGAGCAGAGAGAGGTGTTGATCTCCTCTTTGTTGTGTGTGATCCCCATAGGGATCAGATCTGAGGCCAGTCTTGTTCAACATCTTCATCAACAACCTGGATGAGGGGACAGAGTGTACCCTCAGCAACTTGGCTGATGACACCAAACTGAGAAGACTGTCTGATTCACCACAAGGCTGTGCTGCCATTCAGTGGGATCTCAACTGGCTTGAGAGTTGGGTAGAGAGGAACCTCATGAGGTTCAACAAGGACAAGCGCAGAGTCCTGCATCTGGGAAGGAACAACTCCATGAACCAGTACAGGCTGGGGGGTCAACCTGCTGGAAAGTAGCTCTGCAGAGAGAGACCTGGGAGTCCTGATTGATAATAAACTGAACATGAGCCAGCAATGTGCCCTTGTGTCCAAGAAGGCCAATGGCATCCTGGGATGCATCAAGAAGAGTGTGGCCAGCAGGTTGAGGGAGGGTCTCTTCACCCTCTACCCTGCCCTGATGAGGCCTCATCTGGAGTACTGTGTACAGTTTTGGGGTCCCCAGCCTGAGAGGGACAGAGAACTTCTGGAGAGTGTTCAGCACAGGGCCACCAAGGTGGTCAGGGAACTGGAGCATCTTCCTTATGAGGAAAGGCTGTGGCAACTGGGGCTGTTTATTCTAGAGAAGAGGAGACTGCAGGAGAATCTCCTTAATATTTACAAATATCTAAATGGTGGATGTCAGAAGATTGGCGTATCACTTTTTTCTGTTGTCTTTAGTGACAGTACAAGGGGTAATGGGATGAAGCTGGAACACAAAAAGTTTCATTTAAACATAAGGAAAAAGTATTTCACTGTGATGGTGAGGGAGCAGTGGCACAGGCTGCCCAGGGAGAGTGTGGTGCCTCCTTCTCTGGAGGTTTTCAAAACCCTCCTGGACATGTTCCTATGTGACCTGATCTAGGTGGACCTGATTCTGCAGGGGACTTGATGATCTCTAAAGGTCTCTTCCAATCTCTAACATTCTATGATTCTATGTTCAGTGATAGGATGTGAAAGAGTGGCTTAAAACTTCATCTGATGAAGCTCAATTTGGGTATTAGGAAAAAGTTCTTCTCTAGAAGATGGTCGAGCACTGGAACACTTTCCAAAAGAAAGTGGTCATAGCCTGAAGCCTGTCAGTGTTCAAGAAGTGTTTGGACAATGCTCTTAGATATATGGTTTAGCTTTAGGTTGTTCTGTCTGGTTGTTCTGAGTTGGACTCAGTAATCCTTCTGGGCCTTTTTGACCCGAGAATATTCTGTGATTCTGTGGTTACTTTTGGCATAGATTGAAATTTGTACACCAATTTAACCTGCCTGCTACCACTCTTATGAAAATTACAAAGGTAAGGAAGATATGATGTCTTAGACTGTGAGTTTGAAAGTGTTTTCAATACTATTTCAATACTATTTCAATAGTAATATGTTGATAGTGAAAAATTATCTAGTTCTTCAGTAAAGTAAGCCTGTATATGACTTTTATCATTAAGAATCTGACCATGTAGGTTAGTCATCTAGCATAATGCATGTTACTGCTGCAAATGAATATGTATCCAGATTAAAATGTAGATACGTATGGCTGTATTTTTCAGGGAATTAGAGATTGCTGTGATGTATTTTTAAGACTGACACATCAGGCCAGTTTTAAACTTTAAACCAAAACTTTATAAACTCATGCATTATCAACCCACTTCATGCTAATGGTTCTTTTATACACGTTATTAATCATCATCACTAAGTTCACAAAACTGTCTATGTTTATTCTTACACTTACACAGTAAGCTGGTCATCCATCTTCTCCATCTTTTGAGGCTACATCTGGTTGATGAGTGGTCACCAGTGTTGTTACTCAGGGTTGCATTTTGGGGCTGGTTCTGTTCAGTGTATTTACCAATGATCTGGATATAGGAGTTGAATGCACCAGTAGCAAGTTTGCTCATGATAGAAGACTGGGATGTGCTGTTAACTCTCTTGAGGGACAAGACACCTTGGAAGAGTGATCTAGATAGATTGGATCATTAGTCTATGATTAATGGGATGAAATTCTACAAGTTGAAATGACAAATTGTGCACCTAGGACAGAGTAAAGCTGGGCACAAGGCTTGGGAGAAAAATGTCTGGAGAGCAGTCTTGCAGAAAGAGATCTGAGGGTGCTAGTCAACAGCAGGCTCAACACATGTTAGCAGTGTGACCTTGGCAGCCCAGAGGGCAAACTGCATCCCACATCCTGGGGTGCATCAAACACATTATAACCAGGCAGTCAAAAGATGTGATCATCCCACTGTATTCAGTATTGGTGAGGCCTCAGCTCAAGTGCTGAGTGCAGTTCTGGGCCCCACCAGTTAAGAAGGATGTGAAGGTCCTTTAATGCATCTAGGGGAAGGGAACTAAACTGGTTAAAGGGCTGGAAGGAATGTCCTATGAGGAGCAGCTCAGGACTTTGAGCTTGTCTACTTTGGAGAAAAGGAGGCTGAAGGGTGACCTTATTGCTCTCTCCGGCTTCCTGGGGAGGGGAAGTGAAGAAGGAGTTGGTGATCTTCCTGGTATCCAGTGACAGACTGAGTGGGGATAGTTCAAAACTGCATCAGGGAAGATTTAGACTGGACATTAGGGAGTATTTGTTTAATTTGCCTGGTCAAACACTGGAAGAGGCTTCCTAGAGAGGGGGTCGATGCCTCAAGTCTATCAGTGCTTAAGACAATAACCTTAACAACAGATTTTAACTTTTGGTCAGCCCTGAAGTGGTCAAGCAGTGGGAATAGACATAGGTGCCTTCCAACCAAAACTATTCAATTTACTTCACAATTAGAATGATAGGGATGGAAGGGACCTTTAGAGATCATCTAGTCCAACGCCCCTGCAGAAGCAGGTCCATCTAGATCAGGTCAATTTGGGTTATATTGCACAATATTTTATTAGTCCAAGTAGGTATGAACACTGGTTTTAATAATTTTTAATCTCCTGTGTTAAACTTTTGTCATACTCTAGAAAGAGACATTCCATCATGCTTATTTGATTTTTTATTTTGCCATTCATCTTTCTTGTGTATTCAGCAGGATGCTGCTTGCAGTCCTTTGCTCTTATTCTGTCTAACGTCACTTAGTTACCTACTATGTGCTATGTCCACTCTTTGCCTCTTTGGCAGTCAAATTGCTCACATACTTATGTGAAATGCATGCACATTGTTTCTGGCTATGCATTCACAGAGTCTCAAAAGACTTATATACTCTTGCTTACTCTTATATACTAGTTGGATTACTTTTGCGTTCAAGGCAAAGGTTTTGAATGATATTCTGATTAATTAACAGGCTTCTACTTTGGCTACCTTATGTTACTTTGACTGTTTAGAGGTTGAAAACTAAGTTCAACTAGTCATCCAGGATCCCCTTTTCACCTATGACACCTGTAGAAGATGAGTCATCACATCAAAACCCAGAGATTTTAGATGGATGAGTGAATCATCCTCCAGAAGTTCTATGAATAGTACAGGAAACACAGTGATTAATACAGGTTAGACAGGTTCTGTCAGATGAGAGGAATCTGGTCTCTCTGACACTGCCAGACAGCCTTTCCACTGGCAAGTTGTTTACACCTGCAGCCGGTTTTCCAGCAGTTCTTATACTAAGGCTAAGCAGGGAAGATCCCTCACTGTTAGGTACTGCAGAGGTGGATATTTATATATATAGAAAATTTCACAGTTATATTGACATTGATGCATTTCAGGTAAATTCAATATAATCTACTAAAAGAAACAAATACTAGATTCCTTTTTGTATTACATTTTTCATGGTTATTCTCAGGAAGTATTAATTCCTGCTTTTCAGAGGAAATGTGATACACTATTAAGGCTGGATTAACATTTTCTTGTATTTGGCCTATTTTCCTAGATTATGAAGGGCTCTGACCTATCACTTTGCCCTTGTAAAACTTAACTGAACTCATTCAGTTAATATTGTTTATAGGCTCAGTCATGGTTGATCTTTTCTCTAATTGCAAACGTCAACGATTAGGAACCACTGCTGTCGTTTAACAAATATTACAAAACCATAACTGACACCTACATCATATGGAATTAATACTCTTGATCTTAACTTGTCTGTGTTTTTCTCTTTGTCAATAAGAGCTCCTCATCCTTCTATGCAAAAGTCTGTACCATCTCTGCTCTTGCTGCATGCACCTGACTTTATCTAACTGAGCTTTTAACAGTTGTGCAGCTCCATAGTTTCATTTCATTCCTTCCTTTGTACTGCTATGCCTTCTTTTCTGCCTTGGGATCTCTTTTCACTCTGGCAATATCTTTGCCTTGTCTGTTCAGGCTGCTAGTTAAATTATGCTATTTTATACTCAGTCTTACAAGAACAACATCTGTGTTTTGTTTTGTTTTTTTTTTTTAGGTAAAAATGAAAGAAATAGAAAACAAATATTTAAGATGATGACATCTTTTATAAATTCTACATGTCTTTGATGCTTTACAGAGCTGATAATAACTGATGTTAAGTATGGATTCTAATATCAATGTGTAGTTTAGATCACAAAAGTTTGGTTCAAGGCCTCTGCTATCTTTTATAGGCAGTAACCACCCTTGTGATTTCTTTATAATGAATAAAGCAGAAAGTGGTTTGGGAGATAATTTTAGTCACGACTCTTTGGCCTTTTAGTTGTTCTGTGACCTGAGGTTGGAGCTGGAATTTGGGGCATCCCAATTTTCCCAGTCTCCCCGTCATGCAGGGTGGGAAGTGTTGTAATTTCTCTGAGGACTGTACATCCAAAAGCCATAAGAATGGGCTTTTGCCTGTCATAAACTTACCTTGAAATAGTAGGTTGGAAAGTGCCCAGATCTCTCAGCTGAGACATAGACACAAAATTATCTTTCAGTCCCTTGAGTTCACTCTTGTGAGTTTGGCATGGGATTGATAGTAGTGTGGGGACACAGACACAGCTTCTGCTTAACTAACTAGGATTTATTATTAGCAATCTGTCACAGCAGCCAAAATACAGAGACATGCATGAATGTCTAACTGTGCTTAGGTTTTCTCAATATTTTTTAAGTGCTCTCCTTTGCTCCACTGTATGCAGATGTTTCTTTTTCAGTCTGTGCCTGCCAGTTGCAGCTGACAGCTTCCCCTTTCCTCTTTGAAGGGTAGACCTTTTAAAATACCAAATGTTCTTTGATCTTAGGTTTGATAATTTTTCGTATTCTCAGAAGTAAGCAGAGGGGCCTTGTTTAGAATCTTAGATATTATTTTGTTCTAACCTGGGGATCATTTATTTTTGCTGAATAAATATTGTTTATTAATGATTAAAGAAGTACATAAATAACATACAAACAAGTAAGTAAAAATGACCTTATTACACCTGAAGGACTGTAAATATAAATAGAAAGGCAGTCATTGTTTGTACAAGGCAGAGGTCCTCAGTTCTCCAGAAAAATTCCCAGAAAAATTCTCCAACAAAGTTCCCAGTAGCTGAAGTCAGAGGACCATTCTGCAGAAGCCTCTCTAGACTCCCTTAGCTCCCTTCCTTACAGGAACATGCTGACACCCAGTAACATAATTTGTGATTTTTCAGACATGTTTCAAGTCATATTTTCAAAACAATCTGAAATGGTTTTAGTGTAATGCTGTTCTCATACTTTACAGACATCTTACACATACTTCTTACGCTTTACCTACCCGCTTTTATTTGTCAGAATGAACAATATATGTCATTGCTGTACTATGTGCTGTAAAAATAGAAAATCGTTGTCCTCTTCAAGAATTTTTTTGTTTAATTGATCATAAGAGAAAGACAGTTCTGTATCATATCTTAGGATAAACTTATCCCAAACTCCATAAATAGCTATCCATAATCCCAGAAAACTTAATGCCATTGATGCATTCCTCTGAAGAGTGCCCAAATACTCTGTGTGCTGTGGACTCTAAAAATGTTCTTTATTCTTTAGAAATAAGTACATTCATGCACAGCATGAATTAAAAATGTACTATCTTGCAGCCATCTATTCTTTGGCTTCTAATCCCCATAGCAGACTTTTTTTTTTCTCAAGTATTTCTGTGCCAGTCTGTTTCCTGCTGGGAAGCATTTTATCCTGATTACAATTCCTTGAAAATTGCTTAAAGAAGCTGACCTCTCTGTTTGGAAGGAGAAATGTTGTGATAGTCCCATCGATCCTCATAAGAAATATTAATAACATACTAACAACAATTATTTAACAGGAAATTGCACTTCTGTATTTTCTATATAATTTTCTAGACATTTTGAAAAGTTTGTGTTTGAGGGAGGAGACAGCTAGACAGTCAGCAGATTAGTTGTATAAGTAGCTTTTTAGAATAGATAATCTCCATAGAACAGAAAAACATCAACTGCAAGATAATCTTGAAAAAGTGATGAGTATATACTGAGTACAATACTTCTAAAAATAATTTGAAGAGGATTTGCATTAATATAGAAGTAGAACTTTACAACCCTTGCTGGTGCAAGACTGAGTAATTTTTTAGACCTTCCTTTACTGATTTCTGAAGTGCAGTTGGGGATAAAGGCATATGGTTTGGAAGGTTGCATGTTGGTTGAATAGCCATCTGTTACAGTAACCCTTGTACATCAAAAGGAGATTTCAAAAGGGAAATGCTATGTGACCATTACAGTGATGCCTTAGTACACAGAAAGACTAAAATCATGATATGACAAAGTGTGAATTGCTCCTCCCTTTCTCTGAGGTGTATGTTAGTTTTGAAGCCCAGTGCTCACAGAATGTCATAAATGTAAGCTATCACCCTGCTTATCAAAGTTTCCAAATGCATGTATCTCAAAATTCCCAAGCAGTCTCCTTTGCCAGATCCCAGAATGTTTTCTGCTCAGCTCCAAAGCCATCAAGTTCTTTTCCATTTCTCTTACAGCATCCTACTGTGTCTCTTTGATATTAAAAGCTTAGCACCCTGGAAACTGAGCTAGAGTCAAATTTAATAAAATAAATAATGTACAGAATTGATTGCATTAGCCAGTTTCATATTTAATTCATAAAACTTTCCATGTTTTAATTTACTTACTGCAGCTACTGCTGCTGCAGCATTTATATTCTTCTTTGCTACAGGTTTTCCAGAGGAAACACATTTTCAGTGATAGAATATAAAATAGAGGAAAAGATAAGGACTAAATGTGGAAGTGAGTTAAATGGTATCACTGTGTGGAGAACAGATGAAATACGTCTGTGGACTAACAAAATGTATTGCTTTAGCAAGAGTTTAGGACTTTTATGATAGATAAATTAAAGACTGACCTTGTTCAATACTGTATTTTTATAATTGTTGTTATTGTTCTTATGATTGTAACACTACAGGTGTAATAAGCCCTTCACAGACAGACATAGTAAGGCCATGATATGGTCAAGGTTTGTGACAGTTGCTCCACCATTATAATGGTGAGCAATGGACCCATAGGCAAGAATGCAAAGATGCATCTGTGTGGACTGTGATGCAGACCTGGACTTCAGCTCTAAGGAGGCACAAGGATTTGATCTGGGTCAGGACCCATGCTGACTTTCTGTTAAGAATTTTGGGAGCTCATTTTTGCACATGTCTGGACTTAATTTTGTTAGATGACAGGTCAAGGGGTAATGGGCACAAAGTGGAGCACAGGAAGTTCTACTTGAACATGAGGAGAAACTTCTTTCCTGTAAGGGTAATGGAGCCCTGGCACAGGCTGCCCAGGTAGGTTGTGGAGTCTTCTCTGGAGATTTTCAAAACCCATCTGGAATCATTCCTGTGCAGCCTGATTGAGGTGAACCTGCTGTAGCAGGGAGTTGGACTAGATGGTCTCCAGAGGTCTCTTCCAACCCTGACCGTTCAGTGATTTTGTGATTATTTTTTTTTTTTGTAGTTATGTTACAGGACTCACAATGGCTTGAATCAATATGTTTTCTGTTTTACATCTGTGATTAAAGTTATGTTTAAATGAGGCTGTATATCTTATGCAGGCTTTCATATTTTTGGATTTGACAATTTCCTGAGTGGACTCTCACCAGAACCTCCCATCCATGATGCTGCATTCCTTGGCTTCCAGCTCACTTACCTGTTGGAAGAAGCCACTGTCTCCATTCCCTCGTGGAGATGTCTTACATTTTATAAAGTAGTATTTTGATTCCTACCTAGCTTAAAAAAAGAACATGCAACTTACAGAAACAGAAAATACTAGTAGAAGGATTTTCAGAGAAAGTTTCACTCTGACTCAGCCCTCCTGATTTAGATACTCTAATTTCTGGCTGCAGAATCCAGTTAAAAAAAAATTGTATGCTCAGAGTCCTGCTTTGACCAGGAGTTTTGGTTTGCAGGATGAACAAAGTAGTTTTCAGTAATAGTTTTGTTCCCCACCTTCCTCAGTTAAAGCTACCTTCCTGTAAGTACTGTACAGAACCTTAGATGTGAGGCTGCACAACAATGAAATGGCTCACAGAAAGTTTTTCCTTTGTTTAAAAGGCACAGTACAAAATGGTAGATTTTGCAATATATTCTCTTCTGTTATCTCTACCAGTTTAGCAGAAATTTTGTGTGCCTTTCCATTTTTTGTGTGTTTTGTTTTATGTACATCTAGGTGAACTGTTCTTCATGTAGTGGTTCTTCTCTTGGTTGTCCAGTGGCATCGGAGAGGTAGACTGGGCAGAGGACAGGGCAGAGAGCAAAGGGAGCACAGTAAGAGTGGGGAAAAGGAAAAATACAAGAACAAGCAACCTGTGATAGTTACCTGATGACTACCTCTGTGAGCTAAGTACAGTTTAGCCTGACTCTCTTCTTTTACTAGATGACTTTGCTTTCTGTCTCGACCCAACTGATTTCCTCAAGTTGTTATACTGTCTTTACTTTGAGACAGACAACAACTGTGTGTCTTGTTTAGGAAAAGCCATCTAACTGGCAGTCTTCACTCCCCGCCTTTGGAGGCTTCCTGTATCCTTTCTGTCATATACAGCCGTTACTGTCCCATGGCTTGTGAGCCTGAACTCAGATTTCCCAGTTGGTGAGATGTCATGCCGTTTCTCACCATCTGGCAAGTCAATATTTTCATCCAAAAAGGTTTGGATTAGTAGCATAAAAGAGCTAATTATGTTCAGTGAGTGTTTCATGACATGCTATTATACCCAAACAAACAAGAAATTAACTGTGGAAATGTTTCCTTCAGCAAGTCCCTATTCAACTGAATGAAAGATACAGGACAATGTGCATATAGAGTGGTTTGAAAAACATTGAAAAGACTTTTCGCACATACAGCATAACTGATTTCTCCATATGTCTTGAATTATAATCCTTTTGGGATTATAGATGGACAATACTTGTACTGCAAATGAAAACACAAGGTTTTCCAATTTTACCTCATATTTTCATGTGCTACATGTGAAATATGAATGAGGGCTGCACTCCAATTATATTAAAAATGTATTGTGTTCATTTAATTTTTCTAAATTAGCAAAACACAAGAAAAAATTAAATGTTCTGTACGTTTTGTATTTAATTTTAAACACAGTCTAATGGTTTATTCAAGATAAACCTAATAACCTAGTGTTAAACCTTATTTTTACTGTCAGAGCATTTTCATGTACAGTAATTGTTCATGTTTTAAAATGACTGTGAGGGAAGCTAATGTGCTGTGTGTTCTTTTAAATATGATGAGAAAGATTTGTATACAAATAGTAAACAATCTTAATTATTTAATTAAGATTGCTGAAATAAACAGATAACAGCTGTGACCAATTGATATTGTGATTGCATGCCGAAAGGTGTGGAAGAGTCCTTCACATTGAGCTCTTTACGATGGAGAGAACAGGACTGGCAGAAGTCTGTCTGTGACTGCTGGAGACCATGTCCAATTCTACATAAACTGAAGTAGCTGAAGAGCTACTTCAAAGTGTGGTGCTAATTCCACATGACCTTTCAGTGTTCAGTGGCAAAGTAAATGATTAGCACAGGAAGAACTATGACAGGATCAGGAGCCAGGAGAACATAACTGTATTTTTTGTAGTCTGACCTTCAGACAATAGTTTGTGATTAAGAGCTCAAATACAAGAGGTAGTGAGCACTACTCTGTGAACAGTACAGTGGCAAAATATTCCATACAAATAGCAGATATTAATGGTTATCTTTCTATATAGAATGATGACATTGGAATTTACAATCAGTTTGAGTAAAGTCTAATGGGAGAAAGTACTGCTTCTGCTTCTAAATAATGGCAAAACATTATGAGGATTTCATGGTTTCCCAATTTCCCAATTTCATGGTTTTCCTAATTTCTTAAGCCAGATGAGGTATGAGATGCATACTTTTTTTCCCCACTCTAGGACCAACCTGTAGTTTTCACCAGAGGAGTACACTGCATCTGAAAGAAGGCAGCAGCAATGCATTGAAGCTGGGGAACATTTCTTGTGATAGTATATTCCTTGACAGCCTCAAATGCCATAATGCCTCTTCTGTCATACAGTTTGGCATAACTGGGGCATATTGCTGCAAGTGCCAGTGTGCAGATGTGTCTGTTGTGGGCCCATTTATGAAAGACATCTTATTCTGTAAGTCTGATGACTTATGAGGCCTGAGCAAAATAAAAGCAAGATAGGAGAAACAATAACCAAATTGCAACCCAGCTTACTGCTCTCATTTGTACCATGTAGTTCTAACACTCAGTTTCTTAGACTGCCAAACCACAGTGGTGTCTTAAATAGAAAGTTTTATGCTTTCTAGAACAGAACAGTCACACTAGAAAACCTGGAATATCTGTGAGTTTCTGTTGCTATGCAAAGAAGTATGAAAAGACAAAGGATTCATGAATCAATTACAGTTTACATTTCTAAGTGTGTACAGGCATATATGACTGGAAATCTATCACTGTAAGATTAAATAGGTTATCTTTTTTCCCCCTTCTTTCTTCTATTCCTTCTAACAATACTTTTTTCCTGAAAGAATATCTATTATTCACTGTTTCAAACAAGAAGTAAGTGCTACATGTTCTTTAATACAGGAGGTTTTATGTATCAAATTATCTTGCAAATATATTAAAAACCCCACCAAAATAGTACCTCTAGCACAGAGTTCACAGTTAAAAAAGGTTGAGGAGGAAATTAAATGCAATGTAGTGATAATATAATGGTTAGTCTCAAAAGCACATTGAAAAAAATGCTTGCTGTCTACTCTCCACGTTTCTATTCAGATCTGTGATGCTTCACATTTATCTCATCATTGCCTCCACCTGAAGTAAGAATTTGGGTTTAAAGACAGAAAAAATATCAGTTTTTTATAGAATATTGCAACTAATGAAAGGAGGAAGCATATAACATGGTAGAGAAGAAATTAAGTCATGGAATTTGCTAAGTTTGTTGGCATGCTTCCAAAGGGAGCAAGAGATTGCCTGAGGAGTCTCCATCCCTGAAGATATCCAATAGCCATCTGGACACAGTCCTGGTCAATTGACTCTGTGTTACCCTATTTGAGCAAGGGAGTTGGACCAAGTGACCTCCAGTGGAGACTTGCAATCTCAGCCAGTCTGTGACTCTCTGAACTTCAAGGGGAAGATCTTTGAACCCTCGATGGCTGGCAGAGATGCAGTATTTACTGTAGACACTTTAGAATATTCTGCCTCAATAGCAATTCTGAATACTGCAAGAATGTGCTATTTTCTTGTAAGCTTATTATGGTTTCAGCTTCAAAAATAGGCCAAGAGTTTGGAACAGATTCTGTTGTTAGCTGAACTATTTTGCTTTGTTCTACTTTAAAAGTTATAACCAGAAAGGCCTTAATTTTACCATAGGTCTCATCAGCATGAGACACCATGTATTTCATATTGCTAGCATAATGTGATTTACAGGGAAAAAAAAAAAGAAAAACTGATAGATTTTCTCTAGCACATTCTGAAATTTTCCTCTTTGACACAATAGTGTCAAATTATGGGAGGCTGCCAAAATACTATTACACAAATCTATTTGATTTCTATTCCATGAAATCAAATAGAGCTATACCCTCAGGGTACAGAGGATGTACCTTGAAGGGCTCACTGGGCCCAGCACTCCAGACACGTCTCACCAGTGCTGAAATAGAGGAAAAATATCACCTCCCTTGACATGCTACCAATACTTTGTCTAATGCATCCCAGGTTACTGTGTTGAGGTTTATGTGTTGAGATTCTTTGGTAGTGGAGAAGGGACTTGTCTACTCCATCCCACCATTGGCAGAGAGTGAGTCAGCAAGCAGCGCTATGGTGCCTTCTTCCTGGCTGGGCTTAAACCATGACAGTTACCAATGCATGGATTGAATGAACTGAACCCAATATGATGTAGAGAAATATCCCCAAAAAACCTGACAGAGCTACTAAGTGAAAAAAAGTTTTGATAAATTCCCTGAAAGTTATCAGAAATTTTAACTTTCTGTGATAGAGGTACAAAATTCATCCTCTAAGTTCAATTTTGCCTTTATTAGCTTTAGTATATTTTAGCTGTGCGTCCAAATCAATTTGAAGTGCAGATTCTTTGTTGGCCAGTAGCCTTTTCAATTTGTTTTGGAATTATATGATGACATGCCTGCACTTTATTATCAGTGAATTCCTTGAAATAAATGTGATCATTTTATAGAAGGAGGTTAATAAATCACTCAGTCTTGAATTCTAGTTTTGTGAACACTGCCAGTAGCACTCACCGGCCAAACTGCTATAATTCAGCTATCGCCAGTCTTAAAAAAATATTCCTTACCTTATTTTTTTTTTTCTGGTAAATACTGTACAATTCTGTCAATTGAAGTAAAGAAAGTTATAGCACAAATGTTTACAGTAGGCAATGGAAATCAGTTTTCTTCTTTTGGTTTGAAAATTTATCAGAGAAGCAGGCAGGATGCAATCTTAGTTTTGTTCTCTGCTTTTGGTGTACCACTGGCTACATCTGTAAACATTCCAGTGTTTAGAAAGAAATTAAAATAAATAATTAAAAAGAATGCAAAATACAGAATATGAAAGCCTGTGGTTATTTAAACAGAATTTATTATGTTCAAAGTTGCATCTCGATAAAAGGCAAGCATAGCTTGAATTAAAATATTAATCCATCCCTGTCATTTAGTTGTTTGAAATATTCATAGCTTTTTTTTTTAGTGGTCATGATTTGTGATAAGGAGGGGCTGTAAACTGGGGGATGCTTTCATGAAAAAAGCTTTCATTGAGACCAGCACAATCAAACTGACAGAAATGTCCTTCATGAATTTAGAAAATTGGTCCATCTGGGAGTCACGTTATTGTGGAAAATCCTCTTTAAACTTCATAGTCTCTACTCATAAAACACTTAGAATATCATCAATCTCTTCCTGCAAAATCTACTTCCCTCTCTCTTTCCAATGCAGACTTCCAGCTCGATCATGTTTACTCCCCTATTTGTTCTTGTTTCAAAGTAGTATCAGTACCATTCGGCTAACACTAAAATGTATATATTTTTTTTCCTGTGTGTTTCGTGTTTGTTTTGCCTTTTTTCCCTGCCTCATCTTGCTTTAATTTCTGTTTTGTGGGGTTTTTTTAAAATTTATTTATTCTTCACTGTATAATCTTCATGGCAGAAATCCTTTTTTTTTTTTTTTCTTTTTTTACATTTATACAGCAGTAGATGCAGTCACTGGGCACTTCCCAGATAAAAAAAGAGACAGCTGACAGTCACATGGTTTGGCAATCTCAGCTTCTATTATCGTTCTGTTTTTTAAAAGTCTGCCTATAAAAATATAGCTTGGTTCCTGTTTTAGGTCTTTTGTTTGCTCGATATGGGTACATTTTTGAAGTGGAAATTCACAGATAGGAAAAAGAAATGTGAGTAGAAGATGTCAAAAGGAGTAAAATACATAACACAGAAGAGTGATGAGTACTACTGGGCAGCTGTAAAGAAAGTATGGACAAGAAGAGAGGAATAGGTGAAATTTCTGATATTCTAAAATATGCAAATCCACACTGATATTGTAAAAGACTTCAGAGTCTGAGATTTTATACAAAGTGATAGCGTCATGTATGTAGCCTTTACGTATGATTTGAAAGTAGATGGCAGAAAGTTCTGAACATTTTTTTCCAGACATCATAGATAATGGAGCCCTGGACTACTTTCCAGTTCTCAGGTCAAGGAGTATACCTTGGCTGTACCTTGTCATTATATTAAGGTGAGGTTCAGATCCCTTCTCCTCATATCTTCTATAGAAAAGAGACTACACCTTAAAACATAAACACAAAATAGATTTGTGCTGCTCTTCAGTAGTTAATTGCATGACCTGAATAATTGGAGTACAGCTTATCTGTACAGCTGGACATGTGAGTTGCTAAGACAATGCAGACAATCCTGACCACATTGTGAAGGACTCCTTTTTCAGAAGCTGCTTCAGCTTCTGCATAAGTCTGTCTATCCCAACTAGTCTTTGATTATGTGTTTCTCTTGTAGTGCAGCTACATCTGAAAGATAGATATTTGAAGAATTTTGAATTAATTTACTTCATAGAAATCTCTTTTTTTCTATTTTGAGACAGCTGGTAAGAGATTTATTAAGCTGAATAGAGAGGAAAAACATTGAATAGTATTTTAAAGTGACCATTTTATACGTGTGTTTGGAATTTGAAAACTTCAGGGGTAACTTACAGGTTTTGCTTGTGTTTTAGGCATAGAGAGAAAATGGTTGCTCTGTGTGGGTGCCTTCAGTCTGGATCTAGTGCAATGGAACTCATTAGCTAGAGAATATGCAACCTATTTATTACGCTTCTTCATATTTTCTTGGATTGTTAAGGAAGGGAAAGGATCTTAAGATCCTTTCAGAAGAGGATCTTAACTTAATTATTAGATGGCCTTTGCTTAAAGTCTCCCTGATTATTCTAAAAAGTAAAACAATGGAAAAAAAATGCAAATTAAGTTTTAATACTATAACTTTTGTAACTTCTTTCTGTCTTTAAATAACAACTTCTATAAGATAATGAATTAAAATCTTCTGTGTTTGATGATTTTGTTTTGTAAGTAAAGTGTGATGTAAAGAAATTTTTCAACTCTATGAGTCTAAATACTGAAGGACTATTTACACAACTTTATAAGGCTTCACAGTAATGACAAAGTCAAGATTATTCTCAGGTTGTGTTAGAATGCTCAAGTGGCTTTTATGTAAATATTTTTCTTGTAAATTTTTAAAAGTAGTAAAAGGAAGTAAAAATACTACAGCAAAAAGTAAACTATGTACATTGTGATTGTACATAAGTAAGCAAAGTCAAGGGTAGTAAACAGTGAAAACTGCTTGTCAGGATTCTTAAGATAGCAAGAAGCTGTTTCTTACAATTTTTTACCTCTTACTTTATGAATTTATTACCCTCTCATATTTCACACAAAGAAATGAATACTTTGCAATAAAACCTTAGAGATTCAGGTGCCAGGATTTTCTGACACTTTCTTTTACAATCCATTACAGCCTTGCCAATATTTGCAAAATGATAATGGATGTTTATAGCCTGTACTGCACATGTAGGACGTTTAGGAAGAATTTCTAATATTTTCTTCTGTATTTTTGGAAGACTGTGTAATTCACATGTCTGGAGTAATTTTAGTTATTATGTCATGCCGTGAAACTTATTTTTCTCTTCCTAGCTATTGGCAGTATATAAGGATGCGCTATGTTCAAGAAAAGCAAAGTATTGTTTGAACAGAAAGGTGAAAGCAAAATATGTAGATATAATGTAAAAATCTTGATAATCTAAAATAATTTGCGGATTGTAAAAAGATAACTGCAGATATTCTTTCTTTTTTTATGATACAATTATTTTCTAGAGCAAAGTCCCAATTTATTTATACAGTATAAATGGAAGTAATAGGAATAAAAAGGCTACATGTATTATTACTAGATGGAATATATATCATGAGCACACCTGAGATCTACCAGAGCACTGCTTTTTAAAAGATGTTTTAGACAGAAAGGCCTTTGCAACATCACCTACAACCTTGGGTACATTTGAAGGCCATTTTCTGCCTGTACAGGAAAGTCAGTGTTGATTAGAGCCTTTTAACTTTGCTGTACAGGATGCTTCTTCATTCATAGTCTGTGGTAGTTCAGGAGTCCCTCTGGTATCAGGTAATATTCTTGCACAGATGAATAGAGCATGTGTGAACCTGTTTTAGCCTTGCTCAGGGTAACTGTGAGTATAACCATGGTAGAACAGAGAGTGAAATAAATTCTGTTTGGTTATAGGATTTAGGTAGGTTAAATGTACTTTGATGCTGGGGGTAAGAGGCATTAAAGAGTTTCCCTTTCTCAGTATTTGATTCCTAATCTGCTCTGGGACAGAGTGGCTGCACACTCCTTTTTACTCAAGGCCTTTCATTTCTACTTAGACTGGCTTCTTGTCCTTAGATTCTTCTGTATTTTGTCAATATGTCTCAGAAAAAACATTTTTTTTATGACAGAAAATTAATTACATGTTTATCTGACAAATTTTACATTTTTATTTTCTCTATGAATTTATATACATAGAGAAATCTTCTGGCCTGCTCTGTGGGCTCAAAGCCATATTTTTAAGAAAACAGCAGAGACATTGTGAATTTTCTAGCAGTTGTTTACATAATATGGAACAAGGAAGTGATAATAATCATCACACTTTCCTGTGCCCCAAACACTGGCTGCAAGAGAAAGTCTGTTGAGTGTGCAAAGCCTTTAAGAACAAAGAACAGCAAAAAGCAATCTGTCCACTATCAAAGCACCAGCAAAATGCCAGCACTGTTCAAGAACAGAATGGTCATTAATTCCCCTGACAAGAAATTATCCCCATTCAACTGCTCTGAAGTTATATCTCCTTGTGAGTGTTAGAGTCCTGAAATAAATTAAAGCTTCCTTATATCAGTGGCTAAAAGACTCTAAGTACTTCAAGATAATCCATTTGCACAAGATGCATAATTTCTCTGGTAAAGAAAGAAGACTATATCAGAAATTTGTTACAAAATGTAGTAATTACAATTATTACCCTAAGAAACTATACTGAGGTAATATTAAGGAAAACGAAAAATATTTACAGCAATAACTGACAATCCACTAGTTTATTAAGAGAGAGAATATTTTTCTTCTATAGAAATCATTTATGTTTGATAAAACACTGTATAATTTGATTGCTTCTGAACCTTATCAAGTTCAAGAAATAGTTAAATTTGAAATATTGAAAAGTGTTGCAAGATACCTAATGGTCATGCTTGAGATACCACATGTAATGGTTGTAGGTACTTGTATGCCAGCAGCATAGAAACGCATTTGTACACCCTTTGTTACTGAGCTTCTGTCACAATGTATGTGCTGAGTATAAATGAGAAGTTTTGAGTAACTTGTAGTTCCATAGCCCATTCTATCGGACATCCACAATGGCCTTATGGTAAGTTTTTTCTTATAAATGAATGCTTGTAACTTGTGTCATTGTATTTTAAAAGCTTTAAAAGGCTATGAGAAGTCAAAAGAACGTGTGGCACTGCATTGCAACTTCATATGCCTTCATGTGCTGCCTTTGTGTCACAATATCTTGCCATGTTAACTGTCTATTGTCCAAATGACAAGCCACTCAAATGGCAAACTTTCCACTTCTATTTTGGAAGCATTCATCCTCATTAGATGAAAGAGATACCAAAGTCTTACCACATCGTTATTATTCACAAAAGTTAAATCTGTTCATTCTAGTGTTCATTCTAGTATGTACTTTTCTTTCTGACCTACTAGCAAATACATCTTGCCGGTTTTAAGGGTAGAATCCTTGTTTCATTTTGTTCTACACAGTCCAGGTAATCTTTTTACATCCAGGTAATCTTTTTACACACAAGTGATTGTTTTCTTCCCATTTTTCTCTCTCAGTGGTTTCCATCAGACTCTTGCCTTTTCTTGTTAGTCCTATTAAGAATATAAATACATAATTACGTATAATTTCAAAATCATTATTTTCAGTGTTTTCCTGTGTATAGGTTTATTGGTTTTAAAATTTAGTAGGCATACAGATATTCTGAATGTGTCTATTTGATAAATGTAGAGAGCCTTTAGACTCAGTTTTTTGTTTGCTATGCTATGAAAACCAGATATTTTGAATATGTATACTATTCAGTGAAGCAGCATATGAAAACAATATCTGTACTGCAGCTGCAATGACACTACTTTTATGTTTGCTCTTCGGCAGGAAATTCAATGTATTTTTATAATGGTTTTGGGTTTGAGGAGTGTTAAGAAAAGTAGAAATGAAAAAATTTGCACTGTACTTCAGCAAAATGGATCAAGAATATAAGTGTTGTGTTGGATTTAATCCTCTCTTAATCTTCTGCTTTCTTAGCTCCATCTCTGCTAATAATTGAAAGTACTGAAGAGTATCAGTCTCAAATATTATAAATGTACTTCACTTTATGCTGTGTTAATGTTAATGGAGTATTATAAGCCAGATATATTGGAAAAGCTTCAGTTGTGAGAAAGTGTGGATTTTTTGGGAGGGGAAGGAGTCGGTTGTTGATTTTTTGTTTTGGTTCCCCCCCCACTAAGTATTAATCTACAAGTTATTTATTTATGTGCACTATTATGGTGGTTTAACCCCAAGTTGGGTACCAGCTGCCCACCAAAGCGTTTCTATCACTCCCCTTCCTAAACTAGACAGGAGAAAGAAATATAGTGAAAAGCTTATGGGTTGAGATAAGAACAGGGAGATCAGTCAACAATTATCATCACAGGCAAAATAGATTCAACTTAGAAAAATTGCTTTGATTTATTGACAATCATAACTGAGTAGGGAAATGAGAAATAAAAACTGAATCTTAAAACACCTTCCCCCACCCCTCGTTTGATTCCAGGTCTTTACTTTCTCTCCACCAGTGGCACAGGGGGATGGGAAATGAGGGGTATGGTCAGTTCATCACAGATGGTCTTTGCCAGTGTGTCCTCTCAAGGGGAGGACTCCTCGCACTTCCCACTGCTACACTGTGGGTTCCTTCCCACAGGAAACAGTTTACACAAATTTCTCCAATGTAGAACTTTCCCAAAGGAAACGGTTCTTCATAAACTGTTCTAGTGTAGGTCTCATCCATGGGAGAAACAATCCTTCAGGAACAGACTGCTCCATTTTGGGACCTCTCAGAGTCACAAGTCCTGACAACAAAACTGCTCCAGTGTGGGCTCCTCTTTGCCCACAGGTTCACAAATCCTACCGGGAACTTGCTCCAGCATGGGCTTCCCATGGAGTCTCAAGCTCCTTCAGACATCCAGCTGCTCTGGCGTGGGGTCCTCTCTGGGCTGCAGTTGAATCTCTGCTCCTCTGTGGCCTCCATGGCTGCAGGGGCAGGGCCTGCCTCATCATGGGCTGCACCACAGCTGTAGAGGAATCTCTGCTGTAGCACCTGCAGCACCTTCTGCCCCTCCTTCTTCACTGACCTTTGGGCCTGCAGAGATGTTTTCACATTCTCACTCTGATTTTTTTACCATCTGCACAGCAGCTTCTTCCCTTTCTCAAATATGTTAATTACAGACTCATTAGTTCCATTACTAATTGTCTGGTCCATCAGCAGCAGGTCCATCTTGGAGCTGTCTGTTATTGGCCCTATCAGATACAGAGAAAGCTTCTAGCAGCTTTTCACAGAAACCATGTCTGTAGCTCCCCTGCTAACAAAAATATGAATGCTTACTACAATTATATGAGCTTTTTCCCAAAAATTTCAACCTCTTGTTTATGTTCAGATAGGTGAAGCATTGGAGTTCATAAAAATATTTTCTAAGAAGTGTCTAGAGAAATGCAAAAGTAAAATTATACATGTAAAAATTTTTCCTGTTTTGAGTTTCATCGTAATCACTGGGGATAGACACAGCATGTCTCTTGAACTTAAAGTTCTTAAAGTGAGTTTTCTCATAATGCTTCAGAAGAAAATTAATTTTTTTATTAATTGATATAAGAAAATTAAACACATTGGTGCTTCTAATGTTTTGAAATTTATGTTTCAAACTTCTTTATTTCTTGGATGAAATGTCTTATAAATCCTTTTCTGTCTGCCTGTTTTTTGTTTTTGAAGGCAAACATGGATTAAAGTATAATTATTAGATAGAAAGTTTTTGTTTGTGGTTTATTTTGTTTGTTTTTTTTTTTTTTCCATTGCACAAAGCACATAGTTTTTATGTACTCAGACTCTGAGGACAAGATCTGAAAGTTAACATTTGCATGCACAAACTCGGAATGATATTGAGTTTGCTGAGGCTGTTTTTAGCATCAGTGGCTGCTGGATTCACAGTGTTCTGCAACTACCTGTCTGTGAAATAGTTGAAATGTAAAGGCAGAGGAGCTTTTCCAGTAAACAATGTATTTTAAAAGGTTGTTTTTTTCTGAATTCTGGTCTTGATAAAGGGCTATAAATATTCTACCTGAGACAAACCATACACATTTTAGTTTAGAAGGTCCTCAGTGAAATTCCGGAAATTCAAAAGGAACCTTAGAGAAAACTTCTTATTTCTCTCAATTTAGAATGGTTCAGAAAGACAGGAGGCTATTTGTTGCAGATGTAGCTGTATCAAATCTACCTTGTTTTGTTGGAAAGAGGACATTATAAGCATACACAAAAGTGGAATTGAGTACATTACATATTGCTTTTTATTGGGTGCTTTCATGTGTAATTTAATCACATCTGTATTTGCAATTTCTTTTACTGTGTGCATCTCACTGACTGAGCAGTAAATAAAATCTCAGTTGGCATTTCTGCACTGATCTGTTTCCTGGGACTGTACTTTGATATGAGTACCTCATCCATCTGCTTGCTCTCAAATTCTCTCTTGGGCTTCAAACACAGGTGCTATTGTAAGAGAATTTGTTGAATATTTGATAGAGTTTGCCTTATGTTTACAAGTATTGAAAGGTCACTATCCTTGTTTATTGGGATTTCAGTTATCCTATGCTGACTGCATGGAACTATTCATATAAAAGATATCAACAAAACAGGTGAGCATACCCTTTAGGGTAAAAGCCAACAGTTTTGAAAGACATAATTTACCGCAGTATAACTTTACTAATGTAAAAACACTTCAATTTATTGCTTTTGAGAGAAACAAGAGCTGTACTGGAATGACTGATTTCTTGAAGACTGAGAGCATTCCCAATGTGAACCTGATCTTCTAAAGTTTCCCAACAGGCTCTGTGTCACAGAACATTTCAGAATATCAATAGACTTTATTTTTCTTCTCTCGCAAGAAAGGAAATGCTATGTGTATTTAATATTGCAACTAGTTAACACTTTTAAGACAGATACACTGAATAATATAGATCGGAATTCTCTTTCCATCAGCTCCTTTATGTTACTTGCTCAGTTTTATCTGAATTTATGAAGACCCTTTAAATTGGTATAATTACACTGCAGCATACTGAAGATCTAGGCAAATAGAAGACTGGCTAATATCACACTAATTGGAATGAGCAGAGTATTACTTGATATTTAACTGAAATAGAACATTTTATACTACCTTTAATTTAACCTCCGAAAGGCTGGATATTGTTAATGCAAAAAAATGTACAATTGTGTGTTATCAAATAACAAATTGAAAATCAGACTTTTACACAGCTATGGGTAGCCCAAGGAAGGTTGGTTGCATTTGAGAAACAAAATCTTACAGACAGAATAGATAATTCTTGTAAAATAACAATTTTTATTTCAAGAAAGCTAAAGTATTAACTGATGGTTGGTGTTAAGAGCTTCTAAAAAAACCTGGATCCATTTATCAATACAGTAATGGAAACATTAGTTTCTTATTTGTGCATGTGCAGTGTGATATGAATTGCCCTGCACATGTTGAGAATGTTCAGTGAAGCTTAGCCTTAATGCATCAAAGGAAAAAAAAAATCACAGCTCCTTTGTATATTAGTCACAACCAAATGTTCCAGGTCTTTGAAATTAATCCTTTTAATTAAATGTATCCTTTTCCTATGGATCTAACCTCTGTGTTATGTATGTTTGAGGCTCTGTACATGTAGCAATGGGCCAGTCCTCCAGACCTTTTTAAAGCCTTTTTAAAGATATGAGTGTTGTTTTTACTTTAGGTTTTATTAACTTCAAGGAAAGAGATATATTTATTCTCAGTAATTTCTTTATTCTTAAGAAAAAAGAGAAGTCTTGAAAGATACTTAATAAAGCTCTTTTTCAGATACAAAATGATGGTCATTTTCTTCAATGTTGCATCTATCAACAACCTTCTCAACAGTTTTATGTCTCCTGAGTTGCAGGACTTGCACTTGACCCTAGAGTTATTCAGCTAACTAACAGAAGCCAGCTGATGGATACATATGGATGATAGCACGGCAGTTTTGTCACCATGTTTGATGAGCGAAGGAATAGATGTCTAGCTGGATCAGAATTAGATCTTGAAGGAAGACTGAAGTAGCTTCACATTAAATTCTTTCTATTGTCACAATGACAATTACAAGGACAAACGTGAGCTACATAAAATAAAAAAAGTTTCCCCAGCATGACAGGTGCTTAACTGGAGATATGATCAATACCCTGCTGGCAGGAGCCTGCCTGCTAAGAAGCAGCTTCTTTCCAGTTTCTGGCAAGTAACCTAAGATCAGATGCCAGCAGAGTGAGCTAAATGCTCCTGAGACTGTTGGTTTTATCTGAGATGCAAACAAATTTATTTGAAATCTGTATGCTTATAGGATGTCTTCTGTGTAAGGATGTGATCCTGATATACCCATTCCTATTAGAACATTGAAACAGGTTATCTTCTCAACCACCACGTCAACAAGGATACTTTTTATAGATATTTCTAACACAAGCCAAGAATGCTTAAATTAGCTGCAGATGCCAGAAGGATAGTCTAATTCAAGATGACATGCAGCCATATTCACAGATCTTTAAAGTGTCATGTCTAACCTGTGTTGTAATCCTAATGCTTTTGCTGAACTCTACGTTGTAGGTCCTGCAAATACTTCTCCTGTACTTGGAATGGGATGATCAATCATCTACTCCCTGTAGATAGGAATTATTAAGACAAATGATGTGGCATATCAAAGAAATTTTATACTTCTCACTCAGTATTACCGAAGAGTATGTAGCAACCCAGAACATTTCTATTCAAATGTAAGCAACAAAGTTCTTCAGAGGGACCTGGACAGGCTGGATTGGTGGGCTGAGGCCAATTGTATGAAGCTCAAAAAGGCCAAGTGCCAGGTCCTGTATTTGGTCCATAACAACCCCAGGCAATGCTACAAGCTACAAGCTGCCCTATGTAAAAACACCTGGAGGTGTTAACCTGGAGGTGTTAGCCCTTGAGTGTGAGTCAGTAGTGTGCCCAGGTGGCCAATGAAATCTTAATTTGTATCAGAAATAGTGTGACCAATAGGACCAAGAAAGTGGTTGTACTTGGTGCTGGTGTGTTCGCACCTTGAGTACCGTGTTCAGTTCTGAGCCCCTCACTATGAGACAGATAGTGTGGTGCTGGAAACTGTCCAGAGATGGGTAATGAAGCTGGTGAAGAGTCTGGAGAATAAGTCTTATGAACAATGGCTGAAGAAGCTGGAATCATTTAGCCTGGAGAAGAGAAAGCTGAGAGGAGACATGATCACTCTCTGCAACTACTTGAAAGGAGGTAGTAGTGAGGTGAGACTCAGTCTCTTCTCCCCAGTAATTAATTACTGGTTGAATGACAGAACCCAGAGAGTAGTGATCAATGGTACGGAGTCGAGTTGGAGGCCTGTGGCCAGTGGAGTTCCACAGGGATTGCTTCTGGCGCCAATCTTGTTCAACATCTTCATCAACGATCTGTATGAGAGGACAGAGTGTACCCTCAGCAAGTTGGCTGATGATACCAAAATGGGAGGACTGACTGATTCCCCAGAAGGGTGTGCTGCCATTCAGTGGGATCTCAACTGGCTTGAGAGTTGGGCAGAGAGGAACCTCATGAGGTTCAACAAGGGCAAGGACAGAGTCCTGCATCTGAGAAGGAACAACCCCATGCACCAATACAGGCTGGGGGTCGAACTGCTGAAAAGCAGCTCTGCAGAGAGAGACCTGGGAGTCCTAGTTGATAATAAACTAAACATGAGCCAGCAGCGTATCCTCATGGCCAAGAAGACCAACGGCATCCTGGGATGCATCTAGAAGAGCGTGGCCAGCAGGTCAAGGGAAGTTCTCCTGCCTATCTACTCTGCCCTGATGAGGCCTCATCTGGAGTACTGTGTCCAGTTTTGGGCTCCTCAGCTCATGAAGGACAGGGAACTTCTGGAGAGAGTCCAACGCAGGGCCACCAGGATGGTCAGGGAACTGGAGCATCTTTCTTATGAGGAAAGGCTGTGGGAACTGGGACTGTTTAGTCTGGAGGAGAGAAGACTGCAGGAGAATCTCCTTAATATTTACAAGTATCTAAATGGTGGATTTCAGTAGGTTTGGACATTACTTTTTTCTGTTATCTCTTGTGACAGGACAAGGAGTAATGGAAAGATGCTGGTACACAAAAAGTTCCATTTAAACATAAGACAGAGACCTGGAACAGGCTACCTAGGGAGGACGTGGAGTCTTCTTTTGAAGTCTTCAAAACCTGCCTGGACGCTTTTCTGTGCAACCTGATCCAGATGGACCTGCTTCGGCAGAAGGGTTGGACTGGATGATCTCTATATGTCCTTTCCAACCTCTACCCTTCCATGACTCTATGGCTCTATGAATGATAGGACAAGGGGAAATGGCCTCAAGCTATGCCAAGGAATGCTTAGTTTGGAAATTAGGAACAAATTTTTCACTGAGAGGGTTGTTAGACACTGGAACAGGCTGCCTATGGAGGTAGTGGAGTCACTGTTCATGGAAATATTTAAAAGACACATAGATGAGATGCGGAGGGACATGATATAGTTTTGGGTTTGGCAGTGTTAGGTTATTGATTGATCTTGATGATCTGAAAGGTTTTTTTTCCAATCAAAATGATCCTATGACTATACATATTGCTATATTAATCTAGGCTGTTATTTCTCATGGTGTTGCTGGCATCATTGTCCGCTCTTTGTTACTATTTTTCTTTCTTTTATCACTGTGGGACTCCAAATATGTAGCCATGTCCCCGCATGTGTTCTTCTGGAGAATGATGGCATAAAGACTGTATTTACTGTTCATGTTCTTAAGCTGTGGTTTTCCCCATTGGTCTGCTGTCATTTTGTCATTGGTCTAACAAAATTTAAAAGAATTTTTGAAGAAAAAGTATCTACATATTAGGAAATTAAAACTTCAAATTGTCATAAACTTTTCAATTCAGTGAATCTCTACATCCCACCTGACCTGGTCATAGATATTTCAGCCTACTGTGATAGTAAAAAAAGTAAACACACTTTAAAGGAAAACCCCGTCCAAGGTTAGCAATCTATTTTTACCAAGATGCAAATTGTCCAAGATATTCTTAGTTTTAAAAGTGACTATTTTAAAACTAAACTTATGTTACTTTACTTTGGTGTCTAATTAGTGTATACTTCATTAATTGCAGTCTTGACACAGTTTACAAATGGTCTTGAGTTAATATTTTTGATCCACCAGTGTTATTTAAGGTATATTCAGAGCAGATTTTTGTAATCATGTGATTCATGAAGTTACCATCTTTTTCACCTCTAGAACAAAGGAAATGACTATTATTTTTTCCGTGTGCATGTGAAAAAGGAGGTTGATTCAGACATCCTATAATGAATCATTTTCTGCATGTCTATTTTTCACTCTCTGGGATGCTATCTGCTTCAGTGCTGTTCATACTTCTTTTGTCTGTCTGCAGGGCAAAATGTTCAATATACTTGAATTTTAAACTGTATGAGTAATGTTAGCAGGCTAAGATGAGAGGAATCATGTGCTGTACAATTATCCAGACATCAGACTTTGGTCTGCTGGGCACATTGCTTCTATTTCATTCCTTATTTTTTCAATAAGTGGAAACATTTCTTCAGATTTGAGAGCAAAGTCTACAACTTTCCTACTACCTATACCTACAAGACAAGCTTTAATATCTGACTAGTTGTGATTCTGGATTTCATTGTTCAAATGAAGTCTGAATCAGCTTATGGCCCATTTACGTGTTTCTAGCTTTCGGCAGGTTAATTCCTAAGTAAATATCTGGCAACAGTGAAGTTCAGGAATGCAGAACGTGTATTAAGAATATTGTGGTCACATTGTTTTACAAGCCTCATTTCTAATTCCTACTGTGACACAGCTTAGATTCCAGATATTTTATTCCCATTAATTTTTAATAGTTAGCTCAAAATATCACCTGACAGAAAATAGTGAATTTTATCCACAAATGGAAGTGTCAGTGTCATAAATAGAGATTTCATTAAAAAAATGTGGTGCACAGATAATAACTTCAAAAAGTATAGGCAGTGTAACAATTGTGATTTTTAACAGTAGACTTACACATTAAAATGCATACATGCTAATTAATTTTAACATTTTCATTTAATTTGTTTCCGTGGGCAGGAGATCTGACCTTTGAAGTGACCTTTAAAGAGATCTGTACTTAAATAAAATAACAAGCACGTTCTGAGAAAGTGTTACAATTTAAACCTGGAAATAGTTCATAGTTACATGGCATTGATAAAGATCCATTGAAGTGGTCTGTGTTGCTGATACCAACAGCTATGTAGCTATGTGCTATGTAGCATCCACATAAAACTACCATGCAAATATAAAGAATTAAATAGAAATTCGAAGGGAAAAATAAGCTTCCATGAATTTGGTTTGATTTGCAAATAATTCAAATATGCTTATGACCTCAATCATGAGTGTATTACTTCTCTTATTTTACCATAAATGCAGCACCATTAATATTCAGTCAAATAGATGTTTTGGTAAATTTGGCTATGGTTGATGTTGATTCACATCCAGATCCACCTAAGAAAGAAATAGTGTATATTACATGTATATCAAGAGGAGAAGTACTAAATAAATAATTTTATCAAAGTTTTCATATAAAAATGTTTTTGATGCTATCACATAGTTCTCTATTGCATTTCTAAAAGGTAACAAGACTTGGATGAACACAAACTACTTCTGTTTTCGTCATTAATTGTATTAGAGTGAAACTACAGAGTGTAACAGTTACACTGCAGGTGATTCTTGATTCTCCAAGGTTGCATTACCAAAAATACAAACGTTGATCGAGAATTGTCAGAAAAGTTTAAAATTAAGTTTAGCTTTAAAATGGAAGCAGAAGAGGATGCGTAACAACTGAGTAAATATACATTTTAGATAAACATTGTCAAATAGAAATTCTAGGAAAAAAAACCTAGAAGTGCAGCTGATAAACAAAATAGTACTGCACTTTTGGTTGAATATAATAGAAATGACCACAGACTAATTTTCAATTTGAGGCTACATATACTAACTGCAACATCGCAGAACCTAAGCTGTAATACTTTAGTACTATTTTCTTTCCTTCAGTCTATATATTACAAGAGAAGTATTGACAAATAAAAGGGAATTCACAGAACTGCAAAAAAATTTATCAAGAGGAAAGATATAGCACTCACAACTACAGTGAAGGAGTTGGAAATACAGTTCAAAAGACAGAGGGCAAATAGAAAGCACTATGTTATATAAAAAACTAATAATTGATTTTCAGGATCTGAATCTTGAATTCTGGGCAAGATGTAAGGACATTTCTTATTCTTATGCATATAGAATTCTTTTTTGATTCAGAGTTAGAGATCACTAAGATTTGTTTTTTAGACTGTTGAAGAAATGAAAAACATTTATTAACAACAAGTAGTAATGTATAGTAGATGTTTAAACTCATATAGCTTTGAAAATCTTCATGTCCTTGTGAGATTTCTACTCCAGAATTAGATTTCATAGACTCATTTATTCAGTTAAGTTTCAGGAAAACAATGAACTTGTATACAAACCTGAGAAAATTTAGATCGCTAAAATTGGAAATTTGCTTATCTCAAATTCTTTTTTGGTAATATGCTCTTCTGAACACAGTGGAATAGATTTTTCTGCCATAGTTACACTGTCCATGCACACTGAGGATACTTTCCTTATATTTATATCGCTACAGGAAAACATTACACATAAACACTCTTTACAGTATTGAGTGATAAGTTCTGTTTAAGTTAATAAACCTTTGTCATTAGTGTTATTGTTATTATTTTCAATTAGAGTGCACTCTAGCAGATAGGAAACCAAAACCAAATTCTATGTTTTAGCAGCAATTACAATGACATGGTATCTTATGCTCCTACAATAGCTCATGGGAAATATTTAGAGGAAATATTTTTCACCTGGATGAGTACTATCACAGAATCACAAAATGTTATGGGTTGGGAGGGACCTTAAAAGATCATCCAATCCAATCCTCCTGGCAGAGCAGGACCACCTAGAGTAGGTCACACAGGAATTCATCTGGATGGGTTTTGAATGTCTCCAGAGAGGAGACTCCACAGCCCATCTGCGCAGCCTGTTCCAGTGCTCCGTCACCTTCACAGGGAAGAAATTCTTCCTTGTGTTTCTTTGGAACCTCTTCTATTCCAGCTTGTACTGTTGCCCCTTGTCCTGTCATTGGACATCACTGAGAACAGCCTGGCTCCATCCTCCTGACACCCACCCTTTACATATTTGTAAACATTAATGAGATAACCTCTCAGTCTCCTCCAAGCAAAAGAGACCCAACTTCCTCAGCGTCTACTTAACTATGTGGAAGAATATGAAATAATAAAATATTGTCTTAATTAAAAAATATTAAAATGAAAATAAAGTTTGAAAAAAATGCATAATCAGAGTCATAACTCTAGAAGTGTAATCATAGCTTGGAAAAAAGAGAAATTTATAGGTAGTCTATAGAAATGCAGAGAAACTCTGCATTTCTTCAGATTTTATGACTGCACATTTGGCAAGCTGGTTTTGTTAGATGAAGGGTGTATCTTGCTCCAAAATCCACAGAAGCTGTATAATTTCAGTGGGGATTTGTGAGTGTAATAAGCTGGATTTGAGAAGTGCTCAGTAGACTTTTCCAACATTTTTTTCTCCATGACAAAAAACCAAAACAAATAAATTAAAACAGTATATGATAAAAAAGTCCTTTAACATTTCTTTATTTCAGACTTAGTCCAGAGGAAGAAAAGGTGCTTGGATAAGATTTGATAAAAAGTGTGTCCAAAACATGTAATGTGTATTCAAAATATTTTTTTTTAGGACATGCAGACTTTTTTTTAAAGAAAAAAAAAACTCCAACACAATCAGAAGCAGCTGTGAGACAAAGAAAATATAATTTGAAGGCATTATGAAAATGATACATTACTGTTTTCCTGTCTTCTGTTGATGTTGTTTTGGTGTGGTTTTTTTCTTCTTTACTGTTCACAACTGATTTTGATAATCCTGTGAGCAATTTTTCATTCTCAGCAGGAATGTCATTATGTATCTACCTTCATTTTAACTTGAATTACTGAATGAAACTGCTGGTCTGCCAGTCAATTATTACTATATTATTATTTATGAAATCAGTAGGCCCTTTCCAAGTCTTTCATAACATCATTGTGCTTAAATGGAAATGATGACTACTTGGTAAAGAGACCAGGAGATGATACCATTCTAAACAAGATAGGGTTCACCCTTTCATAACGTGATTATTTTTATATCCCACGACAATAACATTTCAATATTGATTAGCTAATACTTGAGCTAAAGGACAGATTGTGTTGTGGTGTAGATATAGACCTGTAAAACTACGTCTTTTTATTCTTGTTACCGTATAGTTATTTTGAAATCAAATACTTTCACTTAGTAGATTAAAAACATAGTTTAGGTTTTAGTAAAGTTAATCTATTCTCTGTGGACATATAGTCTTGTTTGCTTATATGTCCTTGTCAGTACCAAGAGTTCATCAGGACAATGCTTTTTCTTTTCTTTTAGGTTATAATTTCATTGTCTTTAAATATAGGTGCTAGGACTAGGCACTATATGTAGTTTACATTGTTCCTTCCAATGGCCAATATTGTATCTGTGTCAAAGTTGAATTTTATCTGTCATCATGCTTCTTGTTCACCTGCCTTTATTAGGTTACCCTGATTTTTTTTATTTTTTCCCAGTCATTATCAGTTTCATATTGTCCATAGTTCTGTAGCAGGATACTAGAATTAGCACCAGTGTAATCTTACTTCTGATGCCACTGGCATTTTAAGCACCATGTGAGATAGATATAATCTGGACAGGTTTGGACAACAGAAGGGCTGAATGCTGGCAGCCACTTAATGCATGTGGGATGCCAGATATTTTCAGATCATAGGGTTGGGTGTATGCCCAGCCACATCCCAACAGGATGTTTGGATGAGACCTGCATGTACATCATCCTCAGCCCTCCTACTGTATCTTCTGTTCACAAAAAGTGTGGAAAATGGGCTAGGAAGAAGTCATCTTCTTCCTGAAGTCCAGTCTGCTCTGTCACTGTAAAACCTGGGACTTGCAAATATCCACAATGCCAACATCCATGAAGTGTCTTTAGTGTTTTGTAAGGACCAGTGGTTGCTCTATGTCTACTAGGAAAAACAACAGCAAAATAGTTGAAAGGGATCAACAATATTTTGGGGAAAATCTCTCACTGTGAATGCTGTTCAGGTATTCATATCTTCCCAGCACACTCCAAAAAGAGTTTTAGTTCATAATCAGATATTTGATTAGAGCTGACTTTGTGAAATACATGCATATGGATTGTGCATCTCTGGAGAAAAAAATTATTCCTTCATACACAGTATAATTGCCTGCATGAAACAGGCAGGTAGAAATTTGTACTGCAGAACCAGAAGGCACAATAGAAAATACAAGGCTTTAGGAAATTACACGTTCTAAGGCATTTCATATTCACTAGCCCAAGTTACTTTGAGGTCCTTGATATAATTACAATCCTGAGAGATCTGTCCCAGTTGTGGTGTCTTGCCTGCCTTCCTGTCTTATTGCATCTCTAGTCAAAATCTAGTATGTCCTCTCACTCTCAGCTCCATGACCTCTTTTACAGGAATATTTTTCTGCCTTCTCTTGACTGGATAGTATGTTTTCAACACTCCTTTAGAACAGCCAGTATAGTATTTTAAGTTTGTGAAAATTACTTGAATGAAGTAAGATTTGACTGGTTATTTGCCTGAATATTGTACCTCTAAATTAAATCTTTAGTTCCTAAAAAAGTCAAGGATGTTTCTGTAAATTTTAAACCTCCAGGTTTTATCCAACGATTTCTACGAGTGTTTACTAAGTGTAAATTATTTGATTAAGTTAATGTTCTCATAGCAATTCAGTTACCTTAGGTGCTAACATTTCATTTAGGCTTAGGAATCAATAGATATATTTAAAAGATGGCCATTTTTGTTCATAAGTCTGTATCCGTCTTTCAGAGGGAAAACAAAGTTAATGCAATAAATTGTTCTTTTATTTAGAAGAAATGAGTTTTAGCATGACATCTGAACATGTGCTTTAGCTACACTTATCTGTGTGATTTTAATTGTTCAAATGTTATTTAAGCCTATGCTTGTGCAACATACATAAGTTGGAAGATATGTAAACAGTGGTGATCAGAGATATTGGTTAACATAGCCTGTAGTTTAACTGACATTATATGGATTTTTCTGTCAAGTCTGAAAATATCTTACCCTACTTATTTTCTATTTCTAGATGTTGTTCCTAATGGAAACTGAATGTATAAAACAGAGGTATCAGAAATTTGGCTGTACCTGCCATCAGAAAATCCCCTCCTACATTTTCCAGCTATTTATCAACACACGTTTAAAACTGCAGTATGCTATTGAACTGATAATCAGGAATGATTGGATTATATTAATGTATTGCTTTAAAGACCTTTACTGGAACACAAAGAATCAGTATACAGGTTATTGTAATCCAGACTGCTGTATACATGCTCTATTTCTTACCCTGAAATGTCAATTTTAGAATGTACTTTGACTTTAGTACAGCCGATAAAATTGCATATGACACTCACTGCAGAATATTTCATATGGGGATGATTAATTAGGTTTTCTTTTCTGAAATTCATCATAAACTTCTTTCCATGCAGCATTAGTCTGCACAAAGCATACCATAAAACATTGATGAAGATTGGACAAGATATTGAATTTTGGCTGTTTTTTTACTGCTCTATTGAAAAAAGAGTTTGGACAGTTAAAAAACTTCTCTTTTAAACACAGTTGTAGTCTTAAGTGTTAGAGCTACCTCTGAATATGTGAAATTCACTGGGAGAACAACTTTAGTAATTGAATTTCTAAGTTGTGAAGCTGGTTGCAATCGTTTCATATAATTGCATCTTTTTATAAGTGCTTTCAGAGAAAGGCAAATTCTAAGGTGAAAGATAGGAAGTGGGAAAATGAGACAAGTAACAGACAGTAAAAGCACAAGAAAGCAATCTCCAAAAATAGGAGCTGGAAAGCTGCATTCGGTGTTATGGTCTGTTACAGATTTTCTATTTGAACTTTAGAAGGTCAATTAATGGGTCTGTATGTCTATTTCTTATGTCTTCAGTGTAAGTATATTTAAAACATTGAAATTCTTTAAAGTGTGGTGAAGGGTCCATTTAAATGCCTTCTATAGTTAGAAATAGCAATTAATAAAGAAACCTTAATATATTATTGACAAGTGCAGGACAAGAGATGGTAGACTGCAACTTTTTATAGTTCAGAATACCACTAATATTTCTTTTATTTGTCATTGTCATCATTCATTCTCTATGTGGCATGTATCATGTTTTCCTTTGAAGTAAGCACTGCAAAACTGCTGCAAAGCAGTAGTTCTAGACTGCTAGGTAATATATTATGTGCTGTGAGTATTAACTGTGGCAAAGTGATGAGAACAGTAAACAATTTTTAGGTACCTCCTGAAGGAACTATTCATCTTTTCCATGACATAAAGTAGAATTTCAGCCTGTAGGTTAAAAATAAGAAATGTCTGACCCCGAATTATAAGTTATCAGATTCAACTCCTTCACCTCTTCAAAGCTAACACAGTTTTTCTATGATTTCAGCATCTGACTTCCATTTTGCCTCATGGTAATGCAGATGAACTCTGTGTAACACATCAGCACTGGAATGCTTTGTGAGTGATTGTTGAGGAAGAGGTATGTGTCAGTGCACATGCACCATCTCAAGAGACCATGAAACTTCTGCTTAGTAACAAAATGTCCTTACCGGTACAAATTCCTGAATTATTCCTAATCCAAAATGTTCTACATTTGGTAGAAGTTTGGTAGCACTTCTGTACTTGTTTCTTTATGGCAGTATCTGTCCCCTTGACAAGCTGAGTGCTAAAATCCTTTACCATTTGAGTGACAAGACTTTCCTTGAGGAAAAAGACTTTTCCTTGGAGAAGAATTATTTAAGAGACCTATCTTTAAACTACTTGGGTGCCTAAGACACTACTGGTGCCTATTTTCTCAAGCAAAAGCTTCTTTGGATACATTCAACTGTGCTCCCTTCGTCATCTCTTCAAGAATTTCTGATTTTCTTGGTATTCTAAATGCTCAGAGCATGTCTAACATATGAGAAACACTAATCAATGATCTTTCAAGGCTCTCTTCAGCCTGAATAGATTCAAAGTAGATGAGTGAGTTAGTACTGTGAAGTCTGCTGGGACAACCCTATCCATTACATTTAAGTCATATTTATGAATGTCTGCACATACATTTTTTAAAAAATCCTGTGGTTTTGGAGTGGAGTTTCTAAGTGAAAGAAGCTTTGACTTAGTAATAGCTTTTGCTATTACTTTGAGTAGCATCTTCTGAATAAGCACTGACATGTCCAGAATTTAGTATTTTATTACTTTTGGTTACATATCAGCAAAAGAAGGGATCATTGCTCTGCACCCAACTGAGAAGTCTGTCAAACTGGAAATGTTCACATAGGTTAAGATCGCACAACATCTAAATGGTGAGAATTAAGAGTCTATTACTAATTCTGTTAGGGAAAACAGTCACTGACTTTAGCAAATATCTTACCAGGATGAGATTGTGCTGAGTTAGCAGCTCACACTTTTAATGGCAGGAATTTGAAAACACAGCATGTGTAGGGAGCAAACCCAGCTTTTGCACAGGAGACGATGTTTGTTTCAGGAAAGGAGAAAGATTATATTCCTGTTCTTCTAATTCCTCAGCGGGTGATACTTTTTGTCATTCTTCCCTTTCACTTCAGTGCAGAACAGCGTGTTGTTCATGACACAAAGAGCTATGAGTTTACCAGAAGCACATACTGTGTACATGAACAAATACTGGGCATATAACCTAGAACGCGTGCTGTTAAAACATGCTGCACACCTGCTAAACTTGTTGCTGTTGTTTGGGGGAGAAGAAACTTTAGCAGTGCAAATGACTTTGTTGTAGTTATTAAAGTATTCATAGCCACTTCATCAAGTAGACACAGATATAAACAGGCTTTGAAGGCTTGTTGCAAAACATCTCTATGGCTTTTCTTGACAGTAATCATAAAGTGCAAGGATTATTATCTTGATTTTTCTATGATGTAAAGTGCTTGCAGGAGGACTTTTTCTTTTGCTAAGGCAGTTCTGTAAGTGATGATAAGATTAGATTTGACTAGGTATTAAATGTGACATTAAGAATATAGAACAAAATATATGACAGTGTCCTGGATTTTACCTTTTTATCAACAGTTCCTTAGGGGGAAAGGGAACAATGAAGCACAAGGGTGATGAAAGTGTCCACCAAAACAAACCTTACACATTTTTCCTCAAAGTTCCATTTGCTCTGCAAAGCAGAAGTCATCTGTATGAGCAATTCCTATGTGTTTTTTTAACTATGTGTGTTTTTTAACTCTTCAAATGCCTTACATTTTTCATTGATGTATTTACAGTCTCATATTTCTGAAAGTGAAAGTTTTGAAATTAAATCCACCTAAAATCAGAGGAGCCTTAATTTATAAATTAACTGTACTGTCCTCATCAGAATGAGGTGTTGGCATTTACCTACTATGTCTTTGCTTCAAGTAGCTGGTGACCCACCTGGCAGCTAAATTAAAGGAGTAAAGAAAATATATGTTAAGTCAGACATCACAATGAGAGTGCAAAATTAAATTGCAGATATATAATACAACAGTGTTTTTCATTCCATGAGATTGCTGGATTTCAGTGTTTTAGAGGAATGCCTGCTTAAAGAGAAGGCTGTAAGTTAATTCCCAACTTGCTCTTTGGCAGCTTTTTCATTTAACTTATAGGTAGGAGCAGGTGGTGTCATTTAGAATTAAATACTTCATGTCTATGTTGGCAGTAAAACAGAATTTGGTGATGAGACATCCCTGAAAAAAATCTCACTGTTGTTCACAAGTTTGTGGTACCTTTATTTGTATTTTCATACTGTAATGCAAGTACAATGCATATATTTAAATTGCACCTAACACGGAGTTTAACTGAAAGCAATAAAGGACTAGAATAATTTCAGAACAAAAGATATTACGGCAATACCGTGCCCCTTTCTACTGGAATGGTAAAGTCCTATCTTCTGTTTCTTAAAGGAGAGATCTTCACAGCTTTTAATTTTTCGTGTTGTTTTACAACCAATTTGATTTTGTTGTACTGTTAATTTATGTGAAATGTGAAAATGATTTTCATAATATTGCATAAATGATAATTATGCTACCTGCAAATACTAAAAGTTGACTTCAGTATTGCACTGTGGGTATCTAGTGGTTACTGGATGGTGTTGTGTCTTTAAAAAAAGTTTTTTAAAAAATAGCTTTGAAATAATGAATCACACTTTTGCTCTAAATATTTAATAGGGGCTCATCTGTGCCTTACTCGTGGATCTCCACATTGCAGGAGCCCCAGGAAGGGCACTGTATGCTTTGAACCCATCAGTTCCACTGATTACTACTGAAGGGGAAAAGACCCATACTAATATTATACCTCCTCCATCTACCAGTGTAATAAACTTGGAGAATGAGTGGATTCCTTTGCCTACAAAGTGATGGGCCTAGGATTAGAAAAGATTTCTGATATTGAATTTGAGATGGCACCCAGCATCCAAAAAAAAGGAATAAATTATAGTTCTACATTGGACTCATACTTGTTTTTGTGCTTTCTATAGATTTGCTTGAAACAAAATTGACTTGTTAGAGACCTATTTAAGACCAGAAATAGTATCAACAACAGGTAGAAGTTAATTTGGCTCAAAAGCCAGAGTGAGAGTCCATTTATCTGCTGTTCTGTTTATTTTGTGCTGCAACATTTCCATTTGGCATAGTCTAAATCACTTTAACCAGTTCCCTTTAACATTGCTTGTAACCAGACTTTTTTTCCCCTCAGTTACTGTCTCTCTCTGATTTACCTCATAAAGCTTCATTATGTTACTCTGACAAAATTTCTGTGTTCTGTAAAAGTAATTATTTTAAAGAGCATCTTCTTACTCCTATTTCTGTAAATGAGTATATTGTATAATAAGAAATTACTCTGAGCAGTTCAGAGAACTTGGAAGAGACAACTGTAGCTTGCAAGAGTTTCTTTCTTACATTTTATTTTGTAGAGTGGTTAACTAAGTATTAAAATGCTCAGGAAACATGTATCTTCACTTTTTCATCTCCAGCTACTTGTTAGTTGAAAAAAATTTAATGTGAGCAAGACAGGCTATTTCAGTTACTTTCTCTCCACCAATTTTCCATGTTACAAAGACTTCTACAAAAGAATAAAGCTGACCTTATTATGGTAGCATTTTAGTAGCATTGCATGATTTTGATACTGACAGACATGGTGATTATAATAATGTTATCGTAATGACTTTTCTGTTGTTATTGTGATCCATTTTGTCATTATCAGGCAATATCAAGACCTAATTTAAACTTACAAGATACATATCAAGCTATTAATGTTGAGCTAAAAACAGCCTTAAAGTTTAATTATAACTCATCAGCTTTACAGTTAAATACACAAAACAACCTAATAAAGTTTATTTATGAGTTGTTTTCAGAAGTTATATTGACACATAATAGTAACAATGTAATAAATTTTGACAAGTAGAGCTCATACACACATATAGGACATTAGATCTTATATTTTTACATAAACTTTAGACTGCACTCCAAGAAGTAACTGAGTTTTGCTATTTGTGTTCTTGAACATTCCACTGAAGAATATAAAGGCATTGTAGGTCAATGGCTGGATGGTTAGTGTTTACTTGAATTCATTTCCCTTTAGGATATGTTGTTGAGCAGTTCAGAACTGAAGTACCTGAAACCATTGTCATGTTTATGAATTCAGAATAGCTCCTACTGTCTTTTCATTGATACTCAAGCTATGTACTTTGAAAAGGATTTGACAGTTTCTTTTCAAGTAAGAAACATGTGAAATAATTTAATTCAAAGTAATCTATGCTATTTTTTTGAAACTTTTTCAAATCCAACTCTTTCACTATCATAAAGAATTTTCCACTATTATGCCCCACTTTTTTCCCCTTGTACATGCCATCCTTTTCATACTACATCCAAAAAAGACAGTGATGCCAAAGCTTTCCAGAACTCTGCTTGGAGCTACCTCTTCCCTTCTGTTAACTGAAAAGGTCAGCCTTAGTTGGAGGGAATAGCAGAGATACCTGCTGTTGACAGATAGTTAACAGAAAAATAATTGAAAAGTTAAATAACCTTGTTCACTAGCTATGAAAAGTTGCTAAGAAAAAACGGTGGTCAAAGCTGTGTTAAATAAAGGGTACTTGGTGAACTGTTTTGTGTCATAATTGGAAGTAGTAAATTGATTTGAAGTTGTACAATTTACTTTTGGTCTAATCAAATTGTGGGATTCAATGATATTACTCTGTTCTACAGGATATAAGAACACATATGGATGCCTAAAACATCTGCATGTGCTTGATTCTAACTCATCAGTCTGAATCTGATATGCTTCCCACGCAACAGGCTTTGAATTTCCAAATCCCCTTTATTTTGTTCTCAAAAAAGATTGTCTTCCTAAGCTCTACAGTAGTCATGCTTCACATATCCATTTGCTTTCTGGGTCTTACTCCTTAATTCCTTACTGTTTCCTGTTTAAAAAAATCATACAGTTAGCTCTTAGCTCCTCATCCTGCAAATTGTATGCTATTCGAACTGAATCTCTCTCATATAAATTGATTTTTCCAGCTTCAATAAGAATTTTGTTGATTTCTTTGATCTTGTATTTTGTTTATTTGAGACACAAAGAAGCAGAGGTCAGATGAAAGGAAGGTGGATATAGAAACAGAACAATTTTAGGAAAAAATGCCAGGAGGAGAAAAAGAAGCTGAGAAGGAAAAAGATTGAAGAACTGAAACAGCATTTTAATTAAATGTAAAAGAACTGCTCTTATGAAAGCTAAATTATAGTATGTATTGACCAGTTTTTACATATTCCACAGAGAAGCGTGTTTACTGGCAGCTTTGTCTCCACAGTTCATTTTTGTAAGATTGCAATTACATAGCTACAAACTTCCTGTTATTACATGTCATTAATGTGAAAATGAGCCTCGAAGGATACTGATTACACACATCCCTGATCATAGGCAAGTTTCAGTGAGCTTCTAAGTGATGGAAGGAGTGTTTTTACTCTCTCTTGCTGTCGTTAAGTATATTTATTTTAAGGATAAGTTATTACGAAGAAAATAGTCTCATAATTAGGCAAATCAGTTTTGAATGCTGATTTCCAATTAAGCAACCCAACTACATTTTTCAATTTTCCTTTCAAAAGGACAGAGTTTTCCCTAAATAAATATGTATAAGTAGGATGTTTGCCAGAAGTTCTCTTTGAAACAGCATTATTAAATATAAGCTACCTTTAATACACATACCCTCACAGAATTTGTTTTGCATCCTTTTCATTATTTCGCAATGTCTCAAAGGTAAAAATCAATATGAAAATGTTCAGATTTTGTGGTCTGATGTAGTGAGTAAACATTTATATTTTTTGAAAGACTAGTAAGGAACAAGTCTTACATTTAGAATTTAATAATACTTAAACATTGAAGAAATGTATATATGAGTATGCAAAGAATTTTCACCCACATTGGTATTCCAAATGAATATAGAAGTTCTATGATCTTGGTAAAAGGGACTTTTTTCTTCAACTGTCATTTTAGTAAATATATTCCTTGAATGTCTTAGAAATATAAACCAAAATATATTTCTGTGGAAAAATCAGAGCCTTTCTGGTTTATTCTTATTGATGTTGCAGATGATACATTTACATAAGTTTGTCTGCAGTTGTCTATAAAGAGTTACAAAACTGCAAACAATAACTAAAAATTGTGTTTAGAATCTGTATGTTCAAAAATATCACTGCACAAAAAGTATGTCATATAAACTGATAACATTTTGGACTCCTTCATACTGTGTGGCTACTGTATGTTGACCTGAATGTACTTATTTTTCTTTAGATAATTAAAGTTATAAATTAATTTAGAAAAAAAAAATATTTTCCAAAAAAAAGCTCCTAGATCAGGTTTTATCTTATCTAAAAGTTAGACATACATGTGATCTAGTGACTCAAGGCTGCCTCTACAATCAGTAAGGAAGAAAGCCATCCTACACATGAAAATTCATGTTGAAAGTGAAGTGACATATTTCAGGATAAAATAACTTTTGGTCGGGCTGAGTGGCTAGAAAGGAAGACAGAAATATGTGTCTCAGTCCTTAAAGTCCAGCTTTTAAACACTACAATGTAGGTTGAATGTATGGAGTCATTAAGCATAACTCTAAGCTTCTACTCAATTTGATAAAATCCTCAGATTTTGTAACAGTTTTGCCAAATTCCCAATGATTGGATACCAAATATGCATAGAACTATTTGTTTTATTCCCAATACCGCTGAATTGTTTACAATTTTACCTTCAGTTCCACTGAAAAATGCTATATGCATCTATTTTTATGTATTTTAGCATCCAATGAAGTAAAAAAATACACTTGATGAAAACGACAAACACAGGACTACACAGTGTACCTTGATTCTTCCATTAAACCTAGTCCCATCAGCCTTACTCTGAGCGCAGTCTGAATAATGGAATAGCTGTTCAAAGCTTGATAAATAAAGCCTTGAACTACTGTACCTAAAATAATGCCAGTCAGCTGGGGATTATACAAAATATAATGGATTTTGTGGAATCCAATATTTTTAATAAACTTACTAGGAGGTCTGTATGAATAACTGATTTTTAGTTCAGCTGGTGAACCAAAAAAATGCGTTAGTATTGAGAATCAGTCATATCTATATCTATATCTATATCTATATCTAAATACTAAATATGATGGAATCTACTTTAGGACAATATGAAACATTTTATTTGGTAGGTAAACTTTTCATCTGGGTCATGCAAAACCCCTAAGCACGTATTTTAATGAAGTGCTGCGGGTTGGTGCCCCACCTTCAGATTGGCCTCTACCATCCTGTGCTCCCAAACAACTTTTTCTAGGCTGAGGTCAGTGATGTGTTCTGAATCATTGTTATGTTGCCCTCCAGCAGCGCGGTTCCTGGTTCTTATCCATTCTGATTGATCAATGAAGAAATCCCAGCCCATTGTGCTGAAAGAAATTCTTTAGGAAAAAAAGAAAAAACAATTCCCCAAAGCTATTGAAATATTTTAGTTAGAGAAGATGTTAAAATTGGACCTGAGTGTCAGAAACGTTTGGAACCTTTTCCTGCTACACCAAGATTACCTTGGCAAGATCTCCCATGTATGGGGTAAGATTAATGCTTATTCGGATCTTAGCTTACAAAGGAGTCTGGAGCTGGCTAAGTGGACATATAGACCTGAAATGAAGCTGCAGTGCATGTTTGGATTCAGTAACAGACATAGACTAAATATTCTTAGAAATTAAGTGATGGTTTCAAGGCAGAATTGATTTCACTTGATGGAAATCAAGCTCATTTCTACATAGGCAGATATATAGAGATATATATACCTATTTATCTGGAAATGAGACATTAGTTTTAACTGAATATTTTATTATGTTAGGTTTTTTACTGCATTGAAAAGTTGATAGAATTGTATACAACTATTTTTCAAAAGGTTATGCAAATTGAAAGACTTTGGTCACCTTTGTATAATAATAGATGTTGTCAATTTTTAGACAAGACTGAGTAGTAAGTTTTCTGTCTCTTTTTTAACACAGTCTCTCAGTTGGAATTTTGATTATCTCTGTTTTATAAGCAGAAGAGTATTATAATAGCATAAGATTGTTTTGGAAAAAAAACCCACCTAACTTAATTCACTTATTAAATATTTTATCACTGTTGTTTTCAATTACAAAAAAAACCCCACTAATTATCTTCAATGACATTAACATTCATAGGAGTATTTGCATGTGCATTAGTAAGTGCCACTGCTTTGAGGGCCATATTGCACTAGAGGAATGTGTTCATGCAGTAATGAATTTACATAAATGCAAGTGCCCTCCCATGAAGTGTTAGGCATTAGTAAAGAAAACACTGGTTCTCATCAATGTGTATATACATGCAAATATATGGTAACAAGTTCTTCATATTTTGTATGATATAGGACTACAGGTGCCTTTGAAAGTCGAGGCAATATACACCTGTTCACATACTATTAGTAGGATTATTAAAAATAAGAGCTTTGGGGGATTAGGAGGAGGATGTTTTGACCTGCCATCTTAGAGTCATTGTTGAAGACCAAATGAAATTGTGGAACTAAACGGATTTGGAAACCACAGCACTTTAATGACAGATGTACGCAATTTTGCAAATCATACAACTTCCTGGTGCCTCGAGGGAGATGGCTCATGAGGTGAGGCAGAGGTTGGCCAGTCTTGTGTGGTGGTTTTGTATACAATTTTCCTGTTCAACAGGAGGGATACTGCTGTCCTGCAGAGAAGTTGGATGGGTGAATAGTGCCAGTCAGACTGTGCACGGTCTTGGTGTAAGAAACAAATTTTCTCATGAAAGACTCAGGTCAGACTCTGCAGTGAAGCACTTGTATTAAGTGTTCTTGCAAGAGCGAGTGTCCTAGCTAGTAGACATACTTGGATGGATACTTTTCACTCCCTGTCTCGACCTCAAGGTCCCTTCCTTGTTTCCCCATTGATTAGGTATTCCAAAGTTTGCAATTAATCCAAGGAGCCTACAATCCCCTCAGGGGATGTCTCCTTCCTATTCACAATTCTTATCTTAATCACCCATCCTCCCCTTTGTCTGTTTGTTCCCTCTTGTTTTAAGATTTCAAAACTGTCTGGTAGTTAGTTAGCAATACAAAGAAACCGATTTCCGTTGAGGTTCTTTTGTCTTAGTTTCTAGGCTCATAACTGCAAAAACAACATTAACTTTTTCTTCATTGGAGCACAGCTGTGGGATCCCCTGGGCTCTTTCCTGCTCCCTGGAGGATGCTGATATAGAATCATGAAGTTTTCCTCTCTGGAGTCTATCCAGAAACTCTTAGCTAACTTTAACATTCCCCATGTAATTGTGCTTAGTTGTAGGACTTAGAGAACAACTGTTGGTAATTAGTCTGCTAAAATCATACTGTTGTCTGATTTACTATCACTCACTGATTTACTCACAGTCTGGACATGTTTAAGTGCTTCTGTAAGGCTTGATGGTCAGCAGATCATTGACATAGTTTAGTTATTTACTTGAGCACACAAAAACTATTCAAGATGCAGGCTGTTATTTGGGACAAGTGATTAATCATATTTTATCTGCTTCTACTTAAAACAAAACATTTATTAAACCTTTCTCATTTTATCCAATGTGAAAACTGACTAAACTTCATAGGGTTACACTAACAGCTATGCTAACCAGGCTTCACTCATGCTAACTGCTGAAAAGTACTGTGTTCAGTGTTTCTACTAGGAAGTGAGACCACATAATAAAGGATTTGATTCCCTCTGTTGTAGCTGCCTACACAAAAATGTTCATTATAGATTTTTCTTCATCCATAGCTGATCTCAGAGGTTCACAGTCAGTAAAGCTACTAATCAGTACACAGTAAGCATCCTCATCCTTTGAAGTATCTGAGAGACCTCCCAGACAGTTGAACCTAAACTGATCTCAAAACTGCTTTAACATGACAGTTTCTGTGTTCCTGCATTTATAGATACAAATTACATTTTGTTTCTTCTCTTTGTTAATTAGCAATAACCATAAGCTTTATATGCACTTACCATCTTTGAAAATTAATACAGCTAATAAGGATTCCCACTTTCTAATAGAGAAAACATCTTATTTTATCAATGCTGCTTTTTTTCTTAATTATTTGTCTCTTTTTCTTCTCTTCTGGCAATCTGGATGCATCACCTTTTTCTTGTATGGCTGCAGGTGACAGTACAGTAAGGCTTTTCAGTGATATGCTCCTCCGCCTTTGAGAGTCTGCACAGATTTTTCTTCAAAAGCAAAGCATAAGGTATATCACCCAGATTTGAAAACTTCAATTCTATGAAGGTTATTATTTAAACAAAGGAAGGAAAAAAAGAAAAAAAGTTAAGGCCAAATTCTCTTTTCAGTTCATTGTTCAGTCCAGATGGATGTTTGAATTTGGAGACAGATAGTGAAGCAGTTTCTTTAAGTGTAGTCAGCTTTGATAGTAATATAAATGTGGGAAGTAGTTGTTATAAAGAGAATGAGAAATAAAGGGGACAACAAAATAATGCTTCCTTACAAGTAAGCCTTCATTTAAACTATTGAAAATTCAGACTTCAAAAGAGAGTGGAGAAACAACAATTTTGGTTTCTTCCTGATCAGTGATGTGGTTTCTACTGCTTATTCCCAACTTTGAGCCTTTTGGTGGTGATTGACATAATATCTCAAACAAGTGGGATAGTTTTCTGTTGTGAATGATAAAATACAAAAGTAAAGCACTTTGAAATATTTAAAACAACCAAAATCCTCCAGGAAAAAATATGCTTTTATGTACTCTGCTGTACAAAACCTGAAAACAAAAGAACTTTTTGTTACAACTTCAAAATCTTACACAGTGTAAGTACATGCTGAGTTGCTGAGGCCTTTTTGCTGGTCTTGTCACTTCACCTGCAAAAGCGTAACCCCAATGGTGAAGGCAAATGATGAAAAAAATGGATTAAGTTGCTACATGGGCTAATTGATCAATGTGAATATTAACAACATGTATTTTAAAGGATCTTGCAAAAAGAAACATGGTAAGATTCATGGCACCTGAAGGATCTTCAAGTAGTTTGAGAAGTTTATGAACAATGTTGATTATGGTGGAATTACTGAATATACCTACTTTAGTGTGGACCGACGGGAGGCAATCTGAACAGTGATACAGCAAGCCCTGATGACCTGTTATTCTCATGATACACACTGCAGTGGTTTTTATTTTGCAATTAGTTCTAGTTTGATGTCACAAATCATTTGCACCTGGAGAACTTTAGATACATATTGCAATTTAGTTTCATCTGAAAGTAATTGTCTGGCCCCTTTCTGGGTTTGTTTGTGTATTTCCACTTTTAATATGGGTGCCAAGAGATCCTGCAAGCAGAATATATACAAATATACAGATATATATGCATGCATATGTAAGTCTGTATGAATGTTCACAGTGTATAAAACAAAGTAAAAGAAAACCCTCCCATGTAAATGAATGAACTACTGCAAACAGAGACACCAGATAAGCAGCTTTTGAAGAGTAAGTTGAACTTGTAACTGTTTTTAAGAAGGGTGATGTTAACTTGGAATTTTTTTGAAAAATACTAGGCATGATTTGGGTTTCCTTTGTACTGGGAGATTCAGGAATTACAGTCTAATAACAAAATACTAGAATGTGATCTCATTGAACAGAATGAATATCATAGTTTTGTATTAAGAATATATTTTTATTTAAAGACTTTTGGTAGAATGGAGCGTTTAACAAACATTGCTTAATAAGATCAAATAATTAGAAGATTAATTTTGTCAAAGTAAAATAAAATAATGAAAATTCATAATGATGAAGGTCAGTAACCGACAGGACAGCTTGCCTGATGAGACTGGTTTCTTATCACTTCCAGTCTTAAAATTGATATTATCTCTTAGTAAGGAATTTTTCTATACCTCATTAAGTTCATTTTTGATAAATGCTTACTGTAGAAGATCATAGCAAATTATCATTATAATATTTAAAATCTATTAATCTATTAAAGAGTGTTAAATTTGTACACTTTCATTCATTAAGATCATGTAGTTTCTATAAATTCCATGGGAGCTGGAAGCGAACATTGGATCATTTAGTCTGACCTTTAGAATAAGGAAGTAAATAGAATTTTGCTAAAGGATCTTTCTGCTTTCTGACAGATTATTTCCAAGATCAAATATGCTTTTGAGAGAGAAGAAAAGTTATTGCGTTATATGGAAAATGCAACATGTACACAATGCAATCCATGGTAATGTTTCTACTGTTTGTTGAGCTCAAAGCATTTCTCATTCTAAGATTACAAATGACAATATACCTCTAATTTTAAAAGGAATTTAATGAAAAGATTATATGTATTTTAGTACCTAGAAATTTTAAACCAGTCTAGTGGTGGCTTTCAAACTTTGACACATGGTGTATAGAATAATATGAAAACAGCTAAAAGGATCATTCATTGAGAGAGCTCAGAATAAGCTAAGATGAAAATCTAGTTATGCATAGTACAGGAAGCTCTCACTGTCTGTTACTTTCACTATTTGTCTCAATAAGCTTAAAAGCTCCACAGACACACTTGCATGGACATAATCAGTATGCTGTGTAGAAATATAGCTGGATGACTTTCACGGGTAATGCAAATAAACTACCATTTGAAACCGTGCATCTTCCAAACTGCTTCTAATTCAAGCAGGCTACAGCAAGAAAAATGTAATGTAGGTAGGCTGTCTGCTCTTTGGTCAGTGATCGTATACTTCTGGGTCTGTGGGGAAACAGACAGAGCAGGAACAAAATAGCAGATATTTAGACACAAACTCATTCAGTCACAAAGTGCCAAGAGTGGAATGAATCTTCTGCAAGCTAGTGCCTTTTATTTGAAAATAAATAAAACACCAGAGTGCAATCTGGATTCAAATTTATGTCATGTAACTCAAAACTTTCTAAAGTGAGCTGGTTGTGTAAAATTCCTCTACTGTCAGTGGAATGAAGTAGTCAATTCTGAAGGTAAATCATCCTCTTTGCCTTGAACACATCATAAAATGGCATGATGACAGTCTGTCATCTGGCTGTATTCATCTAAAAGTTAAGTATTTAGTCTAAACTTCTCACAGACTATTTAATTCAATGTAAGTAATATATCTAATATATTTTTCCCAACAGTCTCCTGAATGCATAGGTTCCTAAATACTCATCTAAATAATTCCTTTTTTACTCTGAAGGATCAAGAGGACTAGATATCACTGATCAAAATATCATCAGTTTTTTTAGTGCAGAATCAGGAAAAGATGGTAGGTGGTTTCCTCACAGGAGGTGATGAGAGACAATGAATTGAAGAACAAGCTTTGACATCTTTCTTTCTTCTTGCTTAAATCTGTTCCAAAAAGTTAAGTAACATACACAAAGACTTTTTTTTTTGTAAAAGTCTGCTGAAGTCATACTGTGTTTGGTCTTCTATTTCTAGCTCATAACTGTAACTAAGGGAATGTCTGATCAGATCCTTTTCCGTCTCGTGCATTCTCAAAAAGCTAAGTGAATTCAGGTACTTCTGCTGCTTTCTTTTCTGTGACTATATTTTAGATCAAAAATACAATATGCAGCACACTTTAAAGGCATACATCCTGTGAAATAGGTGCTTCACTTTAAGAGTATAAGAGCACAGACAAGTTGACTTCAATGGGAATATGAAATTCTTTGCATGATTTTGCTCACAGTGAACTATAAGAAAGGTTATATTAACTTAAAGACAGAATAAGAAATATAATAAAACAAGATATTCCTTTATTTCTAGAATATAAGTTTGTATAATTTGCCTAATTATTTTTTTAATTGAAACATGGGGATTGACAGTGCATTCCAGTCCTTAAGTGTTATTGCTGAAATACCAAGGAAATTAAATGTCCAGGAGTGTAATTTCCTTTTGTTGAACCACTTTCTTTTCTATATAGTGATCACAATCCTGTACTTATGTTTTATAATCTGTTACCAAGGAGATACTAGCATACACATAGGATGGTTGCTCCATTACGTACAATCAAGTACAATAAGAATGTGGATTAAAATGATTGCAAAAAATATTCAAATCCAATAATTGAAAGGGAAAATAGAAAACCATAAAACATGATTTAGCTAATTAAATAAATGATCTTTGAGCACATAATTTTTCAAATTTTCTGCTTTAGATTTCTTCTCTTGCATTATTCTTTCTTATAGGATTCAGAAAGTATTAAACCATGGACTCCTGTCTGCCTTCCTTCTCCCCTGCAGGTGTAGGTATTTACATTCTTAAATATCTTATTGAATCAGGCAGTAAAATATTCCTATCAGTATAATAGATAATCATGTTAAACATGTTAAACAAAGGGTCTTGAAAGAACTGAATTGAACTTGCTACATAATCAAGATTAAACGCTTTTGAGTTTTTCTAGTAGTTTCTTCCAATTCTTTTCAACATTTATGTAATGTTGGTATGTCATGGATTTCTCAGGGCTGTGGATCAGCTATTGTTAGCCCTCCAAAATAATGCATGGTTGGGAAATGTTCCATGCCCATACTACAGGAGTCTGGAAAGCACAGAATTGTCACTGACAGAAGGACATGTAGCTGTCCTTGATAGAAAGCAAAAGACATGATACAAGATGACGGATATATGTAGAGAGTCCTTATAACTGAATCTGTAATTTAATGAATACTTATTAGTTGAATCCTTCATATGTCCTGAAAAAAAAAAAAATCCCTTTTACCAGGAATTCTCCATCTTTTGCTTTAAGTGTTTACAGTAATAATGTTTGAGTAATCGTTATGAGTACTAGGACTACAAGAAAAGTAATCAAATAATGGCAGTAGTGTATACTGGATGCCCTTCATTTATTCCTTAGAGGAAACCTAGTTTGTGAAGGCATATGTTCTGCAAACTGAGCCCACAACCACTGCGAGCAATATATACAGTCCAAATCTGTCAGCATATTACAACAAAACTGTATATATCTAACTAACATGCTGACAAGAATACCAATAAACACAAAAGGGAGGCCAGAATTCTTGCTTGCTGCTAAGCTCCATTAATTATGTTATGGACAATGTTTCAGCCTTTTGTTTGGATACAGTAAAAACCTGCAACTGCCATGTGTTTAATTGTGTTTTATTTCTAAATCAATTTTCCTTCCTGCATGGTAGTTTATTCTCTAATACCACTGAAAAAGAGAGGTTTTAATTTTTAGTCATTTCTTGAATTTTCATTCTTACTCCTGAATATGTAGCTATCTTAATTGACAATGGAAGCATTCCCACTGAAGTCTACAAAAGTGTGGGATACTGTGAGTTAACAGATTTTTTTGTTGCTTTTCTGTGAAGAGTTCTAGAGAAAAGGTCTATTTAACCTATTTGGGGAAAAAAAAATCAATTAGATATCTTAACCTAGCCAATATAAATACTATTCATAAACCTCTTTGGTTGATGTGATTTGATCATAGGCATTCATTATGATATTCAGTAAAGAACAGAGGTATTATTGGTGTTTAGAGCTACACCTCCACCTAAAATATTGAATATAGTAAAATTTCTCACGGGTATTTCCATTCATTTACAATTTGTGCCTGCAAAAATATTGAGGTTTTTTTCTCAGCATTTTTAAAAGGAAGTATTTCCTTTATCTAATTAGTCTCTAAAGGAATATTTCTGAAGACTTGCATGAAGAACTTTCTTTTTCAGTCACTGATGGTAATACAGGCAGAAGTGGTTGTTGCCATGACAGATTCAGAAGTCAAATGATAACCTTGGCGTTTGAGCCAGCATTGCTTGATACAGAAAGATTGATTTGGATGTAAAAAGCTGAACAGTTTTTGAGATGATATTGAGTACATGTTAGTTTAGAATTTTTCATTTGCCTAGCCTAGTCTAAAGCGATTACTCTACTCTTCAGAGTGGCGTTCTGGAGAACGTAATATAGAAGACCAAACTAACTTTAACATAGATTATGAATCAATTCCATGCATGCTGAAAAAAGCACTTGGAAGTTAAGCATTTAGGTAAATAAATTACTAGTTTTAAGCTACTAGTTTGTCTATCTTTTTCCTTGCATACTACCTCAAATTCTGATAGCCTTAAAATAAATGTTAGAACAGCCCTCAGATGACCTTCTTGATCATATTCACAGCAGGTTTCCTTGAGTTGACAGCATTGTGAATAGAGAAATATAGCTGTAGATTCTGTGAGATTCACATGTTACCTTGCAAAGGCACTCACATTAGATTCTAGAAATAGACATTTGTATATAATGAGATAGACCCTAGTGGGCAGCAAATCAGAAGAGTTTCCCATGTGTTTGAAAAGAAGGATTTACACTTTAAAATTTAAGAAACTTTGTGACAAGCAAGGGAAAATCTCCAGATTGTTTCAAAATTTAGCATTTTGTTGCCACTTGGCTGAGTGGGAGTTAGATAAGGTGTTGGAGAGCTGCAAACAAGATAGGACACAAAAATCAGAAATCTCTAGCTAAAAGCCAGGGTGGTCTGTCTAGCTTGAGGGGTATTAAAACAGCCCTGTTGTAGACCTATACAGCTATATTTCTCTATTTACAGTGCTTTCAACTTGAATTTTACGTCAAAGTAAAATGTAAATGTGTTCAAGAAAGTCAACTGAGGACTGTTCTAATTCAGGTGAATCATTTGCCCCAAAAGTTGTTGTAATGATTTTAGGCCATTAAGTCCTCTTTACATACCAGCTTGGAAGCAAATTTTCATTTAAAAAAGAAAAAAAAGACATAAAATGGAAGCTGTTTTAGACCTCGGTAGATAAGATAGATATGAGGGAATTTGTTTAAGCAGGAATTATGAGAGTTATTACTAGGTTTAGCAGAGTGAGAGGACAGATGGTTCAGGAGAATCCTTGTGAAGGAAGGGTTACTTTTGCCTGAGATCCTTCTGTTACTTAAAATGCCATAGCTATGTGCTGAGACATCTTTTACAAAACTCCTCATTATCCTTGAAAGTGCTTTGCACCCACTTTAATTCAAACATGTTTTCATTGTTTTATGATTTGTTTGGTTTTTTTCATCAATTGCCCCTTTAAGTTTCAGTAGTATATACTGCTGCTAAACTTAGGGACAAAAAAGAAGGAATGGGTGGAACGTCTTTATAACTGCAGTCTTAATACATAACTTGTTTCCAAATAAAAGCTAGAAATATGTTTAAAATCCTCTCTACATTTATTTCTATAACAGTACTGGAAATAATTTCCACACCACAGGGACCTCTTCTGAGGAAGCAGAGTGCAGCCGCAACAGAGGCTCCCTGTAGCTGTGTACTCTGTAAGGGAATGAGCAATTTCTGATTATGAAAGAATCCTTACTTGGCATAGGAATGACAGGCTCATCTGCTTGTTAATAAAAGCATTTATTGTCCTCATTATAATATGATGTGTATTGGAAAAGAGCTGCCTAAAGTCATTATGGAATCTTCATTAATAACTCACTATAGTCTGGAAATCAAATCCCTCTCTGAAAATACTAGTCTTAGTCTGTGCTTAAGGTTATTAGGAAAAAAATAGGTAGCTTGTTTTCCAACATTTTTGTGGTAAAGATTACAGTATGTGTGACATCAGTGAAGCTGTTTAGACTGTTAGACCTTGGCCCTGTGGTTTCTTCTAAGCAGGAGAATAACTGCCACTATGGGGAGCTCTACTTAAATTAGTGTGAATCTGCAAAATCTCAGTATTGTGTCCTGATTTTAGTTAAAACATCATAAATTCTTTATTTTCCTTTTTTTTTCCTCATCAGATCATTTTGTTGTGAAAATGAAATTACTGTTTATTTATCAGATTCATAGCAAGCACAAAATATATTTACTTGTTGTGGTACAGATCTTAAAAAAGATTCTAAAGGTGAAAATTAAATTACTTTCAGGCATCTAAAACTCAAATTTAAGACTCAGATAGTCTGGAGAATGGAAGATTTTCCCTTGATGGGCAAGGATGAAGTTAGAGAACTATTGGGCAAGATTAACATGCATAAATCTATGGGACCTGATGGGATGCACTCACAAGTGCTGAGGTAGCTTGCTAATGTTATTGCTAAACCACTCTCCATCATTTTCAAATGATCGTGAAGGATAGGCGAGGTGCCTGAGATCTGGAGAAAGGCCAATGTCACTCCAGTCTTCAAAAAGGGCAAGAAGGAGGACTCAGAAAATTACAGGCTGGTCAACCTCACCTCCATCCCTGGAAAGGTGATGGAACAAATCGTCCTGAATACTATTTGTAAACAAAAAAAGGAAAAGATGGTTATCAGGGGGAGTCAACACAGATTCACCAAGGGGAAATCCTGTTTGACGAATCTGACAGCCTTCTATGATGGCATGACAGGCTGAGTGGAAGAGAGGAGAGCAGTGAATGTCATCTACCTTAACTTCAGCAGGGCTTTTGACACTGTCTCCCATAACATCCTCATCAGAAAGCTCAGGCAGTGTGGATAGGATGAGTGGACAGTGAAGTGGATCGAGAACTGGCTGAATGACAGAGCCCAGAGGGTGGTGATCAATGGCACAGAATCGAGTTGGAGGCCTGTGGCTAGTGCAGTTCCACAGGGATCAGTTCTGAGGCCAGTCTTGTTCAACATTTTTAACGATCTGGATGAGGGGACAGAGTATACTCTCAGCAAGTTGGCTGATGACACCAAACTGGGAGGACTGGCTGATTCCCCAGAAGGCTGTGCTGCCATTCAGTGGGATCTCGACCACTTGAGAGTTCGGCAGAGAGGAACCTCATGATGTTCAACATGGGCAAGGGCAGAGTCCTGCATCTGGGAAGGAAAAACCCCAAGCACCAGTATAGGCTGGGGGTCGAACTGCTGGAGAGCAGCTCTGCAGAGAGACCTGGAAGTCCTGGTTGACAATAAACTAACCATGAGCCAGCAATGTGCCCTTGTGGCCAAGAAGGCCAATGGCATCCTGGGATGCATCAAGAAGAGTGTGGCCAGCACATCGAGGGAGGTTCTCCTGCCCCTCTACCCTACCCTGGTGAGGCCTCATCTGGAGTACTGTGTCCAGTTTTGGGTTCCTCAGCTCAAGAATGACAGAGAACTTCTAGGCAAAGTCCAGCACAGGGCCACCAAGATGATCAGGGAACTGGAGCATCTTCCTTATGAGGAAAGGCTGCAGAATCTAGGCCACTTCAGACTGTAGAAGACTGCAAGGGGATCTCATTCATACTTACAAGTATTTGAGAGATGAATGTCAAGAGGATGTGGTGACACTTTTTTCTGTACTGTCCAGTGACAGGACAATGGCTGATGGACATAAGTTGGAACACAGAAAGTTCCACTTAAACACAGAGAAAAACTTCTTTCCTATGAGCCTGTGGGAGCCCTGGCACAGGTTGCCCAGAGAGGGTGTGGAGTCTCCTCTGGAGATTTTCAAAACCATCCTGAACATTTTTCTGTGTGACCTGGTTGAGGTGGATCTGCTTGAGCAGTGGGGTTGGACTAGATGATCTTTAGAGATCCCTTCCAACCCCTACCATTCAGTGATTCTCTGATTCTGTGAGTTTTAATATAAGAGCAACTGTCTGGTGCTTACCTAACAACCAAAGTCCCTAAGATTTCAAGAAATTTCCTCTTCTGACATCAAAATTCACTAGTTTCCAACAGTACCATATATAAGTGGTCTTATGAGTACTTCACTTTTTCAAATTCAATGCTTCCATGCAGCTCAAGTCTTCTTGGAATCCAGATTACAGATGAAGAATATGACTTGTTAGGTATCTTCAACAGGGTTTGAATCTACATAAGAGATAACTGTAGCAGATTTCTTCCAAAACCTTCTGGTGGTGAGGCATGAGGATACTCTCATCTGCATGCCTGTACATAACTTGGTGACTCAGAGCTCCCACAGGTGTGCTGCATTAATCCTGGCTACTGCTTCCTGCTTTCTTCAATTTTTCTACATTGTGTAGCCAATCTTCAGTTTAATGTCTCTTCTTCAGAGGCAGGTTTACAGGGCCTTCTTTATCTTTCTACAGTGATGTTCACTTTCAATAGGTCAGCACAGCGCAGTTGTAGCCCTTTGGAGAAGGAATGCCTCAAGAAGTGCTTAATGCAGCTTTAATCTCTCTGACATCTTGCTTCCTAGGGTAATGCTCTCATCACATACAGGAGTTATATACAAGTCACATCTTTCTTTATGACATCAGCTGTCTGAGTTTCTCCCCATGTACATAGGTTTCTACCACAGAGGTACTGAAGCTCCTGGGCTTAGCATTTTCTTTTGGCTATCTTTATTTGCTGCCTGTTCTGAGAAAGGAATATCCCCCTTTGAAATATTCATGACACTATTTTCTTAATCATATGCATGATACAATCCTCCAGTTTGACTGGGAATTCTGTATGTGTGTGATAGGGTGTTTGAGTGAATTCCTTGTGTATGTAAAAACCCTTCAGGTATTCATGGCAATTTTTAAATTTTAAAACTCAGAGGAGTGGGAAGTCATTATGAGTGCATTTAGCAATTGATTTTGCTGGTATCTCCTATCAGAAGAGACTAATCTGGAGCCAGTCTTTTCTACATGGCAGTACAACATTTGGAGTAATTTGTGCTAAGTAAAGGCTAACCACAGCCACAGCTGAGGGGCCTAAAATGCTTAAAGTTTAGAAGCTTCTGCTGAGATACTTTTTGGTCAGAAAAATTTGGCAGTTGTGGAAAAAGGTGAACTCATATGGGTCCTTGTCCTCACATTTTATATTCCTTAAATGGGTAATGTCAATTGCTTTACCCCTTGTAAAATTGGCTGGTGCCATACAAGTTAGCAACACTCTTTATGTGATCACAGTCCTGTCAAAATAATTGCCTCCATTGAACCTTGGCAAAACTCTAGCCTTACTGAAATTGCTCAGTTTTTCCACAGACATCAACCAAAAGATGATTCATACTTTTGTGCTTTTAATAAAGCATTCAGAGAAGCTTTCTGTCATTGATATGCCCTATGATTAGGATCTGATTATATATTACTTATATGTATTTATATATGAACGTACAAATAGAATGTATTATATACAAATATAGTATATTGTAATATATTAGGAGTGTTCCGGTGTACAAATATTAATTTTGTAATCATATAAATGCTAAGAGTATTAGATTCCCTACTTCCAGTAATCTAGTTTTATTTTTCTATATGTCTCCTCTTGTTTCCTCAAGGCCTCTTAATCTTGCTTGGCTACTGAATTTGAGCAAGTTTGGTTTACTTCTTCAGGAAAGACTAGACAAGCCTAGTATAAAACATTTCATAGATATGTCACTTGTTCTGCTCTTGTGCAGACCATGGATATGCTGTAAGTTCTTTTAACAATGCATAGTAAAAAGTTAAAATTACCAGTATATTGGTTTTGCCTGTACTTCTATGATATTCCAAAGTAATTCAGGAAAAGCTGTCTTTTCCCTTAGGCAAGTACAGCTCTTAATGTACTGGATTTTAAATTGAGATATCAAAGGTCGAAAAGACTGACCAAAGAAAGATCATTGTTTTAATGAATATTTTCTCCAACTAACTCCAAGATAAAAGTTGTATATGGGGAGATAATTTTGTCTGGAGCCAAGCTAGTGTGACAAATGAACAAATCTCTTCATGACAGTGTTTTCTGATCATTAGATGTATTTGCTCAAAGCTCATGAAAGGCCCCATTTTCACATCTACAGCATCAGCATAATGATACCATCTTATGCAGGTCACTGTGTTTCACTGAGGAATATCACTATAAAACCAGGAATTATTACTAATTTATTGTATTTATTCTGCATTAAAATGCCCATTTATGTATTGAGATATGGCCTGTACTTTAGAGACAGGCCAATATCAAAGCTTATAATTCTCTTCCTACTGTTGTATTCTGAATAGCTCTAGAATTAATTTATGAAACAATTTTAGGTTTCACAGTGTTGAAGTTTCTGAGTCGCTTAACGGTCTGTGAGAATTTTTTGGTTTTATTTGCACAGTCTTATTTAAAATAACCCTTCTTCACTATTATAGAAGAGTTAGTGAAGTAATCCAACTGAGACGTCAATTCCCTAACGCTCTGAGATAGTTGTGCTTGACAAACATGCTCTTGCAAACGGTTCTGATAAGCTGAATATGTTGATGTGCTGCTCAATGCACACAGATCAGTAGGCAGCAGCTGTAACTGTGCCTTCATTTTTTTTTTAAAGTGTGAATAATGTATGTGTTATAGAGGGAAATGTGCCTGAAAATCATAAATGTCATTTCAGATTTGTTATCACCCTCCGAGTCTTAAATGAAGTGGTCCCTGCAAAGTTTAAATACTGAAAACTTTTATTTTAGAGACATATCTTCTGTAATTAAAAGCCTGCCAAACTTACACAAAATGCCTTACACAAAATGTTTCTGAGCTGAAATGTGACAGATAATCTTATTCCAGAAACAATTTATTCTAAAATTGAATTGAATGTATTTTTGTCAAGTTTTGATGTAGGAGTTTAGGTTGCATTTTTGTACTGCAGGAACAAGGTAACTAAAAAATGTTGTAGATATTTTCCAAGCAGATTTGTGTCTCTTTTTTTGGCATACTATATCACAACTGCTCATCATGTGGTAATATGATGGTTAAAAGTTTTGTATACTTTAATGGCCAGTGTTACACTGAAAATTTGTACAAAGAAGAGTTGTTAAGAGGAATGACACTTAAAAGGTCTCACAGCTGTAGCACGTTCCTTTAATTTCTTTTGTGATTATGTTTACTGGACTTAAAACACGATCACATTTTAGATAGAAGTAAATATATCAGAGTAATACAGACTACACAATACAGCACACTGTACTAATATAATCAGATTTAAATATACTTATTCCTTAATAATAATTAACTGAATAAAAGGAATTAGGGATAAAATTTGGGGGTGAAAGAGAGTGCATTAGAAAAATAAATTATATGTTACATCATCATAAAAGAAAAGGAGGAACAAAGGAGAAATTATTGTCTTTTTCCCAAGTATCCAAACTCCAAAAAATTTAGTATATAGATTGTCTGTGTAATATTGCATTGACTAAATATTTTCTACAACATATAGAAATAAGAATGTAATGATGAAGATTCATTAACAGACATACAGGATTTCGTTAACAAGATAAATTCCTACATAGATAGGATTCAGCAAAGAGGGTTCTCATAAAAAAAAGTCAGTTGCTTTGGAATGAACTTTAACATAACCAAACTGAATTGCAACCCTGGAATTCAGGAGAGCTAATTTTGGCCCCTACAAAGACCTGCTTGGACGAATCTCATGGGATAGGTTTCTAGATGGTAGAAGTACCCAAGAAAGCTGGTCGATCTTCAAGCGCCACTTCCTCCAAGCCCAAGATTGGTGTGTTCCCAAATGTAAATAATAAGGAAGAGGGTGCAAGAGGCCTGTGCGAATGAACAAGAAACTATTGGAACAACTCAAGGAGAAGAAAGAAGTCTATGGAATATGGAAAAAAGGCGTGGTCACTTGTGAAGAGTATAGAAATGTTGCCAGAGTAGAGATGAAATCAGGAAGGATAAAGCCCTCTTAGAAATAAATTTGGCAAGGGATGTAAAGGAAAACAAGAAGGGCTTTTTCAAGTACATCCAAAGCAAAAGGGAGACTAGGGAGAACGTGAGCCCACTGCTGACTGAGGAAGGTGCCCTGGTGAGGGAGGGTACAGAGAAGGTGAAGTTACTGAATGCCTTCTTTGCTTCAGTCTTTACTGCTATGGCTGGTACTCAGGAAACCCAGTCCCTGCAGGATACTGAGAGAGTCTGGAGAATGGAAGACTTTCCCTTGGTGGAAGAGGATTGGGTTAGAGACCTATTAGGCAAGCTGGACACCCATAAATCCATGGGTCCTGGTGGGATGCACCCACGAGTGCTGAGGGAGATGGCTGATGGTACTGCTAGTCCAGTCTCCATCATTTTTGAATGATCGTGGAGGACTGGATAGGTGCCAGAGGACTGGAGGAAGGCCAATGTCACTCCAGTCTTCAAAAAGGGCAAAAAGGAGGACCCAGGAAACTACATGCTGGTTAGCCTCATCTCCATCACTGGAAAGATGATGGAGTGACTTATCCTTGATGCCATCTCAGAACATATGAAGGAAAACATGGTTATCAGGGGGAATTAACATGGATTCACCAAAGGGTAGTCCTGCTAACCAACCTGATAGCCTTCTACAAGAATATAACTGGCTGGCTAGATGAGGGGAGAGCAGCGGATGTCACCTACCTTGACTTCAGCAGGGCTTTTGATACTGTCTCCCATAACATCCTCATCAAGCAGCTCTGGCAGTGTGGATAGGATGAGTGGACAGTGAGGTGGATTGAGAACTGGCTGAATGACAGAGCCCAGAAGGTGGTGATCAACACAGCTGAGTTAAGTTGTAGCCAGTGGGATTCCACAGGGGTTGGTTTTGGGGTCAGTCTTATTCAACATCTTTATCAATGATCTGGATGAGGGGGCACAGTCTGCCCAGGGAGGTTGTGGAGGTTTTCAAAACCATCCTGGACGTGTTCCTGTGTGACTTGATTGAGGTAGATCTGCTTGAGCTTGGACTAGATGATCTCTAGAGGTGCCATCCAACCTCTACCATTCTCTGATTCTCTGAATCTCTGATTCTCTAATCCAGGAAGCATTTTGTCATAATTTACAGTGCCATTATAAAGCCTAGATTCAGCCATTATTGTGCCCAGACTGTTCTAGTCTCAGATTGTTAACACAAGTAGAAGTGTGAAGGTGATGAGAAGTTTTAAGCTTTTGATTGCAGTGATAGAGAAGCTTTGGCATGTAATAATGTAGTTACCTGTTTGGCTTTTATATATTTAAACTAAGTATTTTAGCTTTAGAGACAGATGGTAAAATCATCAATGAATTACAACAGTTGTAAAAGTGTAGGGAGAGGTGGCAGCTAAAATTGCTATATCCCAATATTGTTTCTAGGTTTATAAATGCTAACCCACACTTTTAACTAAACTGATAAACAGGAATCCAAGGATAACATAGACTGAAAATATCATATACTTACTACAGATTATTCTACTGCTGTGTATAAGGATCACATATGGTTTATTCATGTTTTTGATTCTGAATGATTTTCAAGAACTGTCCTAAACATAGTAAATTATAATCTGATACAGAGGAATAGGTTGAAAAATAATCAGCTTTAGGGAAAATTGACCCAGAACTACTGAATGTAACAGAACTTTCACAGAGGGTTTGTGGAGATGTGTATTAACCATAAGAAGGTGAAGATCAACAATTTAATTCCTGAACACCTGTGTTCATCAAGTAATAACATTTGTTACAAAATCTGCAGGTCCAATTTACTTACTACTGGATATCTAGTCCCTTATGACCACAGCCAATATTTAGAAATAGTATATTTTTAGGCAATTATCTACATTATTTTCCAAGAAAATATATTTTAATATTCTCTGCATAGCAATCTAGAAGAACATCTGAACCTCTGTCTGTAATCATCTACTTGGAAAATATGCCAAGAAAGGCATCGGGTAGCTATTTCCAAAGGCTAAATTTAGTACATTCTCTTTGGGATGCATCTATATTCAATGAAAAAAGAGAACCTCAAAGGGATTCTATAGAGATTGGTTCCTAACCTCTGCTGCCATTAACAGTAAACAGAGTCAAGACTAAGTAGTGCCTGGAGTTGGCTACAACACACACATTCCTCCTTGTATTTTTTTTTGGTCAAATGATGAAAACATATTCCTGAATGTTTTAATTTGATTTAAAATGCTCCACCAGTTTGCACTGCTTATGCTTTGTTGTGATGCTGCTAAAAGAAAATACCAAATAGTCAACCTTGTTAATTATTGTTATTATTATTATGCAGTGAGTCACTGAGGAAATAGATCTACATGTGAATTCTGATGATTAACCGTATATCATTATACTGAATTATATACAAGTTGCTAATTGTTTACATTTTTAATGCATTTCATGACTATTTTTCTAATTCTGTTTTGATTCTGCTTTCCAGTATATAGAGGTCTTACTTTCAAACCAAGCAGGACGGGAAAGTATTTCCTCAACTGGGAGAAATAATTATTGCATTACTGTCCAAATGCCACAGCTTTTATAAATTAAAAATGTTAGAAATCTAAATCTGTGTAACAATAAGCCCACTAATACTACTTTTCTTTAGAACTCCTGTGACATTAAAAAAATTGTTGAATATATTATGAAGAATGAGAAAAGGGAAGAATGTATGACACTAAGTGGATCTGTACATAAGCTAAAAGGTTTAAGATTATTTTCCTCAAGGCATAAAAAATAACAATGGAAAATGGCATTTTAGAATTAATTTTATTTATCCCATGGGGAATAAAACAAATAAATGAATGAATGAAAATGCTTGGCCTTTCATGGCCATAAATTACTCATTGTTCAAAATATTTGAGATGTCAAAGGCATACTGTTGAGAAACTATCTTCTTTCATATACTTCTGTATTCTCTTTATTTTAATTTTGTTTCTTTTTTTTTTTTTTGACTTGCTCTAGTTCATCATTTTCAGTGCTTGAGGCAAAGAAAAATGTGTTTATTTAGTAGAGAATGGAAACTTCAAGACATACATTATAGGCCACTAAAATTGGGACAATATTAGTCTCTCATTGTCTTGCTGACTGATTCTTTGGTATCAGTTTATACTTATTTGTTTCTGCCTGTAGAAAGTCCTGAGATATTTAATTAAATCCCACATTAGCAATCAGCTGCTGTTATGGTATCCACCTGAGAGTCATATGATTCCATCATGGCCACAAGGTTGCAAGATCTGCTCTTTGTTCACCAATTTTTATTAGATGTCTCTCTGATCTAAATGTGAAACGAGAGGGTGCTGGGTGTACTGGACCTACTGCATAGTTTCATGGGATTTTTTTTTTTTTACATATTATTAGTGTTTGCAGATATTCTGGAAATTTATCTTTAATATCTGTTTTTCTGAAGTGTCTATAAAAATATTTCAGGAAACTGTAGTAAACTGATCAGTTCTTACTGGGAACATTGCAGCTAGCTTCAGATCATCAGTCAGATGGCTACCAGTTGCTTATAAACTATCAACACTGGTATTAGAATTTCAGTATTACCTTACTATTTAAAGGAGCTTTGCTTTGATAAGGGAAATAATTCTCTCTTGTAGTTTATAAAAAAAGAAAAAAAAAAGCTTTTGACTTTGCTTGATAGTTTAAAATAAAAAAAGATATTTTTGCTATTTGTCTTAATATAGTGAATGTAAACAGTTCATGACTTATCCAGTGTAATAACTACTGTTTCTTGCTTCTAGGTATAGACATGCAAGATGTAATGTTCTAAATGTTTTTAAAAAGCATTTCTAATGCAACCTCTTTTTACGCATAGATCTTCTTCATTATTTTTAAATCTTAATATTGGTTTAGAGAGGTGCATAGTTCAAATAGTTCTGATGAAACCAATAGAATAGATACAAGTAGAATCTGGTCATTTTCTCTTTTAATCCTAGCTTTACTTTCTATCCTGAGGAATGATATCACTTAAGCCTTGCCTTTTCTTAATAGAACTTATAACTTTATTAGAGTCTTCAGTGGCATTCTGAATTTCTGTAAAGTTGAAGGTTTGTTAAATCCAGAGAAACACAAAAGTTTTCAAGATTATTCTTGGAGAAATGTAGACTGAAGGTATTCAATCATATCTTTCCCTAGACAGCAGAGTACATCCAATTCTGTTTTACTATGCATGCAATGATTCATGCATACATGTGCTCCTGAATTTACTGTTACATTTTCCTCTATATAAGAGCAAAGCTGTGATCCAAGGGAAGATACAAGCTGGGACAGCATGAAAGTGAATGACATGAAGGTACATAGTAAATTACAGAGTTTGCAGTCATGCAATTTGTTAAGCTGAAGTTTGTTGAGTCTAGAGATGCCAATTATCTTTGCTCCAAGAAGCAGGACTTTGTTGACTAATTTTACAGTGCATTTGAAAGGATCAAAAATAGAAACAGCCAGGCACAAAAAGAAACCTGTGGAATACATCCCTGTTGCAGCAAAAGTAACATGAAATATAAAAAATTAAGGTGCTTTCCCCTTAATTCTTTGTATTTGTGAACTAGGAAGTGCAGTGTAATTTGCAGACGGAATAACATTTCCAAATTATCCTAAAATTAATTCATTCTTGAAGAGATCAGTTGCACTGTTAAACAGAGAACTCTGATGCATGAGGCACGATGGATGCCTTGCTGTACAGTCTGCTCAAAAAGTTGAGACTTCCCCAGCTGAGGAACTCTGAGGACCTACTAGATGTCTTCCTTTTTTTTGCTTGGTTTTTTTTTGGGGGGGGGTGGGGGGGTGGGGAGAGGAGCAAAGGGGCAGGGTATGTGTGAATTTTAGGGTATATTGTGACTTAGTAAAAAAATACTAAATAATTTGAAAATCTGAAGCTATTTTTAGTGCATGCAGGTACAGACTTTTTATTGAACTTCAATTGGAAAGGCTACAATATTCTAGCAACTTTATTTTCATCTTTTCTTCCAATTATCTGTAAAAGTCTCAGTTGTTGGTCTACTTGATCATTGTTGTTACTTTCATGGAAATAGTGTCCTGATCCTTTTAAACTCGGCTTAAGATATTATTCTGAAGGTTTATTCTGAAGGTTTATTTATCAATATAATTTTCAAGTTGAACTTTCATTTTTCCCTTGGGTAAGTCCATGATGGTACCACGTGACTACTGATCAGTAGTACTCAATTTCCTTACTTCAGTCTACTTCTAAGGAGAGTAGTGACTCTTCCAAAATAGCATATACAGCCAGCATGGATTCTTCTATAATTCATAAAACAGGTGAAAATATAAGAAGAGTATATCAAGGACATTTCATTTGTAAGAAAATAGTCATGCACTACCTACAGAAACAGAGTTCCAGCATAAATCTTTAAGTATAATCACTTCCTTTTATTCAGTTTGTCTTGGTTTTTTTAAATTTTTTTTTCTATTTCAAACTGAAACCAGAAACCTCAAGGTTACTTAAGCCTAACAAATATTGTAAAACATGAAACTTATAGTCCGTATTAGCTTAATATACACATACACATCAATCATAACCATGAACGACTACAAGCATTAAATATTAATTAGCCCGGAGTAAAATTGTTCTCCATTGTCAACTTTCTAGTTGACAGTGACTGTATAATGTTCAAGAAAATGAGATTAAAATATATCTTTATTAACCATGCTTGTATAATGAAAAGTCAATAATTTCTTATGATGGAACAGTTCTTGATGAATTTTCTGTATATTTTTTTACTATGTAAACTGGTATATAAAATTAGTATGTCGGCTGACCACACAGAATCCTCCAAAAGCAGGTGAAACCCAGACTTTCCATGGTACACCAGCTTCTGATATTTTCTGCATCTCATGACTGCATCTCTCCCAGTGAAACCTCAATAAATTTTTATTCTTTGCTGTTTGCAGATTGCTTGAGCTTCGCACACAAGAACCAAGCTTAACATACTTTTAGACAAAGTTCTTTTGACTGTGGGTAGTATAAAGTAGACCCACTTCAGATGTGGTCCCATTGAGAAAATATGGCATATCTACTGCACTGGAAGGGGAATCTAGGAAAGAAACCTGGAAGCCAAGACTAAATTGTCATTAAAAAAAAAAAGGAAAAGACCAAAAAAAAGACATTTAGATGATAACCAAGAAGTTTAGTTTTTAATGTGTTATATTTGATTGTGAAATCAATGTTTTTAATCTATCTTTGCATCAATGTTTTTTAACAAATTTTTTTTTGGTGGCAGTATGTTGCCATGGATAGAACAGAAGTAGTAACAATGCCTTTGTGATGGCTGAGATTAAATGATTTCATCCACTGAGTTTAGCAGCTTCCTGAGAAAAGCAATTTAGAGCAACAAAACTAGATATAACAAATATGTTATTTAGACAGGTTCTGCTACATTTTATCTGACTATCCCAAGGGACTTTGGTTTTACTATTCTCATATTCCCTCACTCCCAGAGCTGTCATGTAATATAATAGTGTTTAACAAATTGCATTTGGAAACCGATTCTACTCAAAGTCACTAAGATTTCAGATCCTGTAAACTACATTCAGGAATCCTCCTGTAGTTATTACTGCTCTCATTTAACACTGTATTATAATAAAAAGAACTTCTGAGAATTTCCTGAGAAAAAAAGCCCACAAAATATTCATGAAATATGAAAAAGAAATATCAATTATATATACTGATCCTGGGCCCGTGAAGTACAAAGGGAGCTTTGCTGTTGACCTCTCTAAATTTATTATCCAGTCATTTAGGAAGCTAATTTAATGTCAGATGATGTCTTGCATTCATTTCGAGCAAATTCTTTGAACAGATGCATTTTAATAGAGAGCATTGCATTATATTTAAGTTGATATAAAAGCCCAGATTCTTAAAATCTAATTGTAGGCCTTGAACAGAGACACCTAAATTAACAGCACAGTTTCCTAGCTTCCCTCTATGATCAGTGGAGAGAACTGAGGAACACTGACACAGTTTACAGCAGACCTACATCACTATGTCAACGTCCTCTCTTTACACCAGTTGTCTACAGAGCTTAGAATGATTTTCAGTTCAGGCTATTGAGTTAGGTGAAAGAACCTAAGTGTGATGAATTTTTCACAGGATTTCAAGAGTATGTTGAGAGCAGATCGAATGAACAATTTCAGTCTTTATTTAACCTCAAATTTTATACCTAGTTGTTTTATCAATTATCTATCTCTCATTTCCTAAATTTAATATATATTTTAAACTTTGCCGAATAATGTTAGTACCTTTATCACTTGTCATTGTTCTCTCACGTTTGTCTTTTGGACATAAGAGCACTTCAGCACAAAATATTAATTGTTAAGTTAAAGCAGTCTTTTTCTTTTGTCTGGCTTCAGGACTTGAATTATGTTAACCTGAGGCTATCAAAAACCCAAAAGTATTTGATTCACTCTCCCTCTAGAATGCAAGCAACTCTCTTTTTTTTAAATTTTTGGGTCAGAAAGATGTCCATGAAGGCAGTCTCTTCAAAGAAAGTGAGATTGCTGCATGTATCCCAAACACAGAGAAATTACTTAAAAATTGTTCTCTGGTGATTGCCAGGGATATTTTGCCATGTAAAACCAAGTAACTTTGAATTCAGAGGAAAGGCAAGAGTATAAGCCAAGGATAATAGAAATAAAAATCTCTGAATCTCCCTCTTCATCCATCCAAAGAGTTCTGAATAGGATCTGCATATGTTTCCTTTAGTGGATATTTTTCCATACAATTTGGTAGTCATTGATTCATACCAATAGGGTTAAATCCAGTATTCATTGAAACAAATGAAATTATATCCCTTAAATCTAACAAGCTCTGTGTAAGGCTTGTAAATTTTACAGTAGTCTGCACCATATTCTAATAGCTGTCTTAGTCTAATGCCTGTGAGGCAATTGGCTGCTCACTACTCATATCTTGTCTTACATAAATGGACAAGAGATTCTGAGATTTCACAGGGAACAAATGTTCCTACTTGTTTGCATAAGGCTTTGTTCTGGTAGATAAACAAATTCTCTAAACAAGTCCCTCAGGTCATCAACACTCTTTTAAAGCTGAAAATAATTTTTAGCAGCATTCACATTTCTGTAAGAGAAATCAAAATACTGGAGGGTTTGGAGTGTTTTTCTTTCCTTGGAAAACCTAGAATTCCACTAAATAATTTCTTAGTATTTTTTTTACCCTATCAATAGGAGTATATTTACCTAGCACTTCAGTAAATACCCAGTGTATGTGTATTAGTGACATTCATAAATTGCACGTATTTGCTGCAAACATCTCATGTCTATTGAAAATAATAGTCCTTATCAAAACCAAAATGCAGTTCAAAGCTAGACTGTCATCTCCTTATGTCACAGTAATAATACTGTTAAGGTTTGCTGCTCACACCGCTTTACAAATTAGCAGTTTTAACCAGGCGTAGTCAAGAGGTAAAGTTTGACATATACGTATTTTACAATCTTCCATAAATCGAGGTGGATTTTAATCTCTCATGTTACAGTGGAAAGGAAAAAAATCTTAGGATCAGATTCAGGTGTCCTTATACATGAATGATAACACTAGTTTACAGAAACCGTGCTCTCAAATTTACTGTGACTAGCTTTCAAATAAGTTACTAAATCAGTTCCACAAAATGTTCCAGACTCCACTCAATGTTCAAATTACATCTGAAACTAAAACATTAATAAGTTCACAACTCAGGGTGTCTTTTTATCTGCAACATGTATGATTATTTAAAATAAAGAAAGATACATATTATTGGCTTGGAGTAGATTTGTTTTCTCTAGTTAAAAAAAAAGGAGGAACAAAATAGTTTCTTAAAAACCCTTAAACATGATCAATAATAACATAATCATGATCAAGAAATTATGAAAAAATTACCACATTTTAATTTTTGTTTTTTCTATAACTATCCATGGTTTAACAAAGATAATCTTATTTTTATTTTGACATCTAATATTATTTTTTGTTATTATTGACTTTCTATAGAATAATAAACAAATATTATTAACAAAAAGTAATTTTGATGATTTTGTTAGCAAGCACATTTTTAATCACTTCATACTTCAAGTGGCTTATTTATAAAAATAAAGGGCACTTGATAATTCTAAATATCTATTTTAAAGACAGTTTTTATACTATACTTTGAAGGCTGTTTTCAGAACCTTTACTGCAATCCTTGCCATGCTCCTAAAATAGCAAAACAAAACAAAAACTCACACCCAAGCTTTCCCTATGGGTGAGCTGTCATGAGAAACTTGTTGACTCCTGACTGATACAAGGTGACACACTCCAAATCCAAAAAAACCTAGAGAAATGCCATAGCTCATCACGTTAGTATCTCTGTCAAATGGGGAAAACTGCAGGCTTCAAGAGCATGTTGATTACCTTTTCTGTTCAATTTATGTCTCTCTTACACTCTAATAGAAACATTTGATAACAGAGGAATTGGAGGACATAACTCCAGTAATTTTTGACTTTCTAGTGTACAGGTGGATGATGTCAATGTGTCATGAACTAGGTGGGAAAAGAAGGGCAAAGTATTTGTGATGGCAGAAATCTTAACTTTCCTTTTTTCAAGAGAATAATAAAAGTGATACTATTTAGTGATCAACAGGGCATGTATCAAGCATAAAATTATCTGACAGGCTGTCATCTGAGCACTATTTGTAACATGACTTTAGGATCCAATCAACTTGTTTATAAACTGTCATTTTTAATTGCTTACAAATAGTTCTAATGAGTATGTTTCAGAATGTTGATATTTTAAACCCTTTTAGAAAAAAAATCATTAAGTAGGGATTAGCTTTGACGTGGTTCTAGGTAAGAAATATAAAATGATAATAGTCAAATAGGGTCAACCTTGTATGTGTAGAAACAATAAATTTAGTTAAAGTAAGATGCAATTTAATGTAATAGAATTCTAACATCTCTTTCTCAGTAGCTTCATGTCTATGATGGTAAAGGAAAGGAACATTTCACGTGTTTGGTAAATGAGTATGCATAATGTACTAACAAAGGGTAAGTGGAGACTGAACTTTTTTTAATTGTTGTAGCTTTAAGAAGATATTGACTTTCAAAGGAATATTTCAATTTCTCTGTAGGTCTGATGTACACCCTATCTAGCATTTTTGTCAGTTTGAGGCCTTGACTTAGCATTTTCAGAAGTGAATGTCAGTGATTAAGAAGTGTTGATAGTAATGCCATAGTACAGAATACTAAGAAATTCAAATAGAGACATAGGGGCTGGTTTTGTTTAACAGAGATTGAATGTATTATAACCTCAAGCTTTTGAAACTGAAGAAGCACTAAAGCTTATTTAAGAAGTAAACCTAATAACTGAGGCCAGATTAAATATTCTTTCTGAGAATAAACAACTTTTATTATCTTCTATTTTCTGAACAGTTGCTATAGGATATACAATACATATCCTTCAAATTTTGTATTTATTTCATCTCTCTTTTGAGAAGAGTCTCGAGTTGTCTTTAAAAAGACTTACTGTATGATTTAAAAGGTGACCATAGCAATTTGCTTTCATTGCAATAAAATAGGTGAGATGGCTTCTCTGAATCTAGATGAGATTTTTAAAAGTGACAAGGGAGATAGGACACACACCATTACTCTCAATCAAGGTCTAATCTATGGTACTGTTCTGTGGTAAGAGAATCAAATGGTTTTTCAGATGCCACAGAATTTAGCCTTTTTTTTTGGAGAGTTCAGCTTTTGATTGAACTTGGAAATAAATCTATCTTGGAAATTATTTTTATATCCATTTTCATCCAGATTTTGTCTCTCCAGCCTTCCACATAAAAGAGGGTTTGTGGATGTATAGTGGATCCCTATCCCTTTGTATAATGTAGCTGAGCAGCAGAGAGTCAAGGAACCAGAGTAGAGTGCTGCTTGGCCCAGTGGTGGAGAAAGGTTAGTGTGATCTTCTGCCAGATAGCAACCAGGAAGACTTGAAGATGAGTAATTGAGTCAAGCTGGAGGTTCTCCCATTTCTTGGCACACACATGGTAAGAGTAAAAGGATTGCAAGAATGATATCAGAGAAGTCGCTCAGGAGATTTTTTTTTTTTCCAACTGTCTTGAGGATCTGTCTCTGCGTTTGTTCATAATTCATAAGAACCACGCTTTCCTTTATCATTGGATACTAACTTCCATCTTCTTACTTGCTGCATTTAGAGTACCATAGTTTTGACTCATTATATGTGTTTGATTCATGGTAAAATCACATTCTCATGTCTATAAATGCACAACCTTTGAGACTGGTTCACTCTTCAAATTTGTTAATGGTGCATATCACCAGACAGTGAGACTTCTGAGGACAAGGCAACTTCAGATTCATCACTGTCTGTATGTGACTACAGACAGCATGAAAACTGAGGTCACTGAGATAAATTTTGAATAAAGCAAGGAAGCTGCTCTTTGCAGGTTAAGGAGTGTTTTTTGCCTATTGAAAGATAACAAACATTAGACTCATTGAACAAGAAAATACACAAAATATTTTGCAAACGAGAATGTAGATTCTTACCAAGCTCAGACTGGGTTGTTGAAGCTGTGCAGTAGTGGGAAAACAAAGATGCTACAGGGAGGTTGCTAGATCTCCAATGCAAAGCAATTGCAATGGCCATCTTTCCATTGCCGTTAGCTATAGCTGATGGAAATTTAGTACTCCAAAGCAAGCTAGAAGATGAACTACTCATAATGGACTCATTAAAATATGGATCACTTGTTTTCGTCTTCTTTGAGTGCTAAGATCCTGAAGCAGAAAACTCAGTAAACATACAGAACTACGTTTTCTCCAGAGCAGACTGATGAAAATATATCAGATTGTGCTGTCTGCACATTTCAGTGTGGCTCTCTCCTCAGCTAATCTCAGAGATAGTACTTGTATCTCCAGGCATTGTAGCAGTGGTGATGGATACACAGTCTAATGCTGACCAAAAATGTGATTTCCATCCACCCCAGAACACTGAGGTACAGCATAAATATTGGATTTGCAGTATATTTTTAATGAGATTGTGTTATAAAGGTAAGCACTTAAAAATTATCTTTAATTACATTGATTTTCTTACTGGAAGTAAAAGAATTCCATGCAATTAATTAGTTTTAGTGGTGTTAAGTTTTAACATTTAGATCTTAAATATTTTAATCCTTTTCCTATTCTGATGACCTGACAGTTCTATGAGGTTGTATCTTGCTAAAATAGTCCAAGAGCTACATATAAACTTGAAAAATTGAGTAATTTAAAGAGTTAATAAATCTGGATCATCAGCTCACTGAAAATTGTTGTGGTGTTTTGTTATTTTAAAAATTTTATTTCATTTTAATAATGTCTTCAAGTGTTTTACTTGAATATTTAAATTTCAGCATATGCTTTGCTGAACTATGGCTTGATTACAACTATGAGAGAGTATTTTATTAAATATGCAGGCAACTAAATTCATTAGTCTTCCCCTACTTTCTTGCTCATGCTGCATAGCTTGAGAGCAACTCTTAATATTTCCTTGAGATAAATACAGATCTTGGTGGTAGTGTATTAAATTTGGTTACTGTATTTGGCTATTGAGGACGGTAACTTTTCATTTTGAAAGGATGCAGCCTATTGCTCACTTATTTGGTTTATAGTATTGATACGTAAGGATACATTAAAGAGTGCTAGGGAGCAAGGGGAAAAAAGAAAAAAAAAATAGTATATGCCAAGGAGAGTAAGAAAGGTCTTGAAGATGGTAATGGGAGTGCTACCTGTTTACAAACATTTTTTCCCTGTGTCCTAGTTATTCTAGGACATTTGTATGCCTTTAGAAGCCTGTGCCTTTCTGAATGAGGAAGCACAGTGACCAGTAGAGGTTTCCTAGGATATCTCAAATAACAGAAGGTATCTCCATTTAGGCCCATTAAAAGGACCTCTGATGTAATGGTCAGGAAGCTCGTATGTGGGCTGGTCCTGTCCTTCCTAGTTTTAATAGCTGCATCTCCCTCATTGCTGGTCCCCTGTCCCTCCTGTGGATCAGTCTACCTGGGCTGGCAGGTGTGCAGGCCAGGCCTCATGAATTGGTATATCATGTCACTTCTCTATAAAATTGCCTCTCTATAGGCACACGTGCCTCCTCACTAGTGGAGTTCTCCAAGGAGAATGAAATAACCTCACATGTGCAATGCACAGTCCTTGTATATTCAGGGTTGTATAGAAGAACTGCAACAGTATTTGATTAAGGATACGAATCTTTTGTGAAGCTTTTTACTTCAGCAAAACCTATTATGCCATTATCTTAAACTAATCAGGGATGAACTAAAGAAAAAAGAAAGTGAATATAAGGAGAATTAATTACCATGGGCGTGGAAATTATTTTCATAAGTATATAGTGTCAATTAGTTAATGATAATTTCTGTTATTAAGGGAAAGAGTAGCTATACAATTTGATTTATACCAAGAAGCCTTGTGTTTTGACATGTTGCAGTATCATAGAAGCACAGAATGCTAAATAATTGTAGGATCAACTTGGGAAAAAACAGTGTTTTGGAGAAAGTTTTTTCCAGGTAAAGTAAAAGCAAAGTTTAGTACATTTAATCCCTTCTCCATAGTTTTAACAAAAATACAAGAGAGGAAGCATTTAAGCATTCTTAAATTCATAGCTAATATTATAGCTACATGGCAGAGCAGGGGAAGCTGAAAAATCCTTCATTTAGGAAAAGCACTACTTAGCAACAACTAAAACATATGTGTTATCAACGTTGTTTTCATACTAAATCCAAAATAGAGCACTGTACCAGCTACTGGGAAGAAAATTAACTCTGTCCCAGATGAAACAGGACAGTATTTAAAGTATTTATGTGAGGTTTTTTTCTGGCAAATCAATTTGGTGAGATTATATATACACAATTATCTTGATGAAATTTGCTACTTTAGATGAGCTCTAGCCATCCTACTCAAAGACCTCTATTAAAAAAATCTTTTATTATTTTAATAATGTATCATGCAGCTATTTAATGACATTTTGATACCCTAGCTGCTTATTGAATATTTACTCCCTGTTGCTTTTTGTAGCTCATATTGCCAACAGCATGTTTTCTATAAGTCAAAGTATTTCTGTATGCCATTTTAGAAAAAAATATAGGCAAGACTCACAGTGGGATTATTTTGAAATATTTAGCTAGGTAGAACAATCTATTGAACAGTCATCTTTTTAAGATAAGAGAAAATAGAAATTATTTTATTAACAGCATTGCAACAAGTTCATTTATATCAGACTAAAATTGTTGAAATGTGAGATAAAAAATGGAGCTGTGAGTAAGCTAACAGATCTGTTTGGTTATTGTTACTGAAATTTTCTGAACAGTTCTTCTACCTTTAAAAAAGGTTTACTTTGACCAGTAATAGTTGTAGTATCATAAAATGTTGTACTATTTTGTTTTAATTGGCGTATTTTCTCACATATTCCCTTGAATTAGCTTTACTGGCTACTGCTGTCCTCCTTTACTTTGTCTTTTTTTATTCTTACCTTGGCATTTGATTATTACTGTAATGTGATCTTGACTGTCTGACAGGTATCTGCCAAGTAAAGTTTAAGGTAATGAACTTCCCCAAGTAGCTGGAGTCTGCTACTCCCAATGCTGTCCCATCACGCTGCTCACCGATGGAGTCATTCAGGCTGGAGCTGCACTTAACAGAGCAGACAAGGCAACAATGGGACAGAATCTTCTCCATGACATCCTTTTGTGTTAGTACTTCTCTGGGTTTGTAAACAGGTCTTATTTTTCACCTGTGAGATCAGATGCTTTTCTGAGCTTTTGGAAAGAGTATGAAGAACATAAATTATATGCGAGAGGTAATTGGTATGTGGTTTCTTTCATATCTAGAAATTGAAGCCTACTGTTTCCTTCTGAGAGTAGGATTCTTTATTTTTATTTATTCTGAATGTGAAATGACATCATTTCCAACTCACATGAATATGATCCCCAGCACAGTCATACTTCTGGAAATTTGGTGGGATTTGATCTGTCATCTTAGCTTGTTTGCTTAGCTTTTCAATACTTATCACTCATCATTAAGGCCTGCTTTATCTGCGAGCGTGCAGTGGAAGCAGAGCAGAAATATGCTAGGGCTCTCTCCTGTATCGCACAAAGCATCACAGTAAATCTACACAGACAGAGCAGTGCCTCTGTCTGGCTCTCCTGGTAGATGGAGCAGCCTATGTAGGGCTCCATCTGCTTGAGCAGCAGTCCATGGGGTTGCACCAGGTCTGTGGAGGTGTGGCACAGTGAGAGGACGACTATGATGGAGAGATCTATGGCTTCTTCCCATGTACTCGTTGCAATGTATCACTGCATTTTTCAAGGCTTTAGCATGAAACTCTAGATTAATGCACACAACAAAATAAAACTGATTAATTTGGAATGTACAGCATTTCTACATAGAGTCCTAAGTATTCAATCAAGAAAGACAGTGCACATAACCAGTGTCAGTGTAATAAGTTGAAGAATGTCACTAAGCCTGACATTCTTCTATCTCTATTGGCACCGAAACACAATGTTGCTAAACAGGAATTCACACTGAAGGTGTTCTGTTTTCCTGAATAATAATTGTGCATAGATTTGGGATAAAACTAATTCTTTTTCGGTGAAGATAATAGATATGTTTGATAATTGTTTCCTGCTACTTGATATATCAATTCTTCAAATATTGAATTGTAGATAAAGTACTGCTTTTTAATGTGTGGCTCTTTCATGAAAGCTATTAGTACATTTTGTTCCTCTTTTGAGTTATATGACTTAGTAACAATCCTATTTAGTCTAGGAATTTTGTATATCACCCAGTGAAATACTAAAAATGTTTTAAATGTTAAATTATATTTATGTAGATGCAGCATGCAAAACACATCCTACTGTGCACTAAGCAATTTTTTTTCACCATTTTTATTAATATGAATCTATATTTTTTTTGTAAGTCTTTTTGTAGTCCTAGTTAGCATAATAGTTCTGTTAATCATAACCAAGAAAGAATAATCTCTAAGAATGTTATACTTACTGAAGATAAAGAAGTAATAATGCTGGGTTATATGCTAACCTCTTTTAAAAAGATGTCTTTAGAAAACAGAATTAACTTGGAAAGAGAGAATTTAATTAGCTGTAGTGTCTCCTTTATATGCTATATCCTTGACAATTCCAAGAAAACGCATTGAGATAGATTCTGTTTAATTTAGCCAATGGCATTGACAGTTGATTTCTTCATTAACTGAATAGAAAATACAATCTATTGAATTATTTTAAATCTGCACTACTTTTATTAATTATAGTTCAATGTTAGCTCCTGTCTGTCTGCACTTGCAACTGTGGAAATATCTCATATGTGAAATATGTTGTATTTTCAGTGACCATTTCCTTCCCTTACCTTTTTTAACTTTAGGTTTAACATAGGCATGTAGATGTGACAGAACAAATGACAATGCAACCCAGTTATTCTGATATTTAGTACATTACAATTTTTCATTTCAATCAATAACCTCAGTTTTTATTACAATGCAGTGACTGTGCTCACCTCTTCTGATATGAATAGCTTAAATTGCAAAATTGTGTTGCAGTAGAGCAGTCACGATTGTTATACTAATTTCAGACAGCTAGTCTGTCCTAACATGCGAATTTTACTCTTTCTGGGAATCATCCATTGCATTCAAAATACATTTCTCTCCATATCATTTTGGGATTGTGTCTGTGCATATATCTGTAGCATATGTGCATCACTTTTGAGTGTCTGTTTTAAAACTTTCTTAAAATAATATGATTGATGTATATATTTTCAGATTTTTTGTAATGTATTTTCTATCTAAATGAACAGTTCTGAATTTGATAACTTTAATAAGGACCTTTACTGTTTTACAGTAGCTCTATGAAAGAGAACATGCATGGGATGTTTTATCTGTAACTGAAGCTGCTTCTTCAGCTATCAAACTAATGGAACCATAACAGAACACTTACTAATGAAGTTAATGGGTTGCATTCTTTTCTTTGTTACTAGATCTGTATGGCTCCATTATGTCTGATTTGTTAAGTTACAAGAGGAAAGAATGATGAAGACACTAGCATTTTTCTATGTAGTTGAAAGGGATCTATCACTTTTTTTCATATTCATGAGACAGATAGCATCTTGTTATGCCAACCTTCAGCGAACTGATATAAATTACAGAACATCTGTTGTGGTGTTGTTTTATTTACAAAATAATCAATTGATTCACATTGTTGTGGTTTTCTTACATCCATAAAGGAAGGAGGTCAAGGATATTTCTTCTGCCATTGTTCATTATCTCAAGTACTTCTACTAGAGAAAATGGTTTCTCTGGGATTTTACTGTAGTCCACAGGATTTTGTTTTTATTGAGCCTTTTCCTGCTACTGCACTTAATAGTAGTTATTTCAAAGCTCAACCATGTACAGAAAATGAAACGTAATAGCAATCGTGTTTACTTTATATTAGTGTATGGATTTTTTTTAAGACTAATTTACTGGGACCATTCTTTGTGAGAGCATTTTACACCTATAATCTAATATCAAAAAACAGTGCAACAACTTTTTTTTAAAGATAAGCAATCTAATTTGACACAGATACCTATTCCATGCTATATGTTTTTGTTAGTATTATAAAAGAAACATAGTTGCCTAAAACCTTTTTCTCTCCTTTCTCATTAGCCTAGTCATTTTATCATTTTCAACCTCTGTGCAAATTTGGCATTCCCAATCTTCCAGAATTTCATTATAGTCAAAATACAGCTAATTGGCTAATATGCTATAGGTAGCAGGGCTATAAACTCCTAGATCTAGAAAAGATCATTAAACCTATACATCTGCTTAAATGATGCCATCTATGAATCAACCAGGATTTCTCCATATTAAAGGATTTTTCACCAAATGTATATAGGTACCTTTCAGAATCTCTATTGAGAGTAGTAAGTATCCAGCCAGCAAAATATAGTCTGAACAGACCTCTGTTGCTACAGAAGTACTCTACCCCACCCCCAATGACTGTGTTATGAAATAGGAAATTTGAGAAGAAGGTTTTGAATACAGCTGAAGTTCCATAGTGCTGAAGATAACTTGTATAGAAAGCCTCTCTACAAAGCTTCTTTACTAACCTGCATATGAACAAAAGAAATATAATGAGGACATGTTCCTTCAGAGAATACAAATCATAATTTGAAATGCTGGAATTGTTTGTATTATTTTCTCTCTTTTCATTTTGAGAGGAATTTAGTTTTTTTGTGTTTGCATTTTTATCATTTGCCATGGCATTTGGAAGAACTGTGCAATATTGCTAGAAAACAACTTGGTTTTGGAGAATAAAGCAAAAGTGACTCTTCAAACCAGAGGCTGATATATGTCCTTAAAATTGTGATTTTCTGGCTGTTGATGAAATTTTTCAAGTACATAGGTTATAATCTGTGACACTTGTAATTTATCTCTGTTTCTACTTTGTTAGGTGGCTATTATTGTTCTCTCCCAGTGGTATTTTCAAGGATTTGCACAATTCAAATGTATATTAAAGAGACTAGAATACAAAAATCAAATTAATATTTTAAATTTTCTATGCTTAAACATAATGAAACATGATAATCTTTCAGATAGTATTTTTTTAGTATTTCTTCTTCAGAAGTTTGTATTCAAGTACCTATTCAAATACACCTTCAGAGAGGATTGTTGTGTTCATCCAGTGTTAAGGATTATCACTGTGCTTTATTATTATCTTCTTATTACCTTCCCTGATTATTATCTTCTGTGACTGATCTAGATATTCCCAGATTCCTTGTGCTATTGTATACTTTGTGACAGAAGGTCCTGTAATAATCATATTACAAAGATTAAAAGGTTTCATCTGTATTTCATGTATTGAAATAACAGTTACATTTCAATTGCAATCCACCTACATTAAAACACATTGTAAGGAAATAATAAATAGTCTATTTAATATTTTTTTCCAGTTTTTTGTTATGGCTATTTTTTTGTTGGTTTTTTTTATATGAAAAAATATTGAAAATATATTTGACCTAGGAAACTACAGGCCGGTCAGCCTCACCTCCATCCCTGGAAAGGGATGTCATCACTAAACATATGAAGGAAAAAGTGGTTATTGGGGGAGTTAACATGGCTTCACCAAGGGGAAATCCTGTTTGACCAACCTGATAGACTTTTATGAGTGCATAACCAGCTGGCTAGCTGAGGGGAGAGCAGAGAATGTCATCTACCTTGACTTCAGCAAGGTTTTTGACACTCTCTCCCATAACATTCTCATCAGAAAGCTCAGGCAGTGTGTATTGGATGAGTGGACAGTGAGGTGGATTGAGAGCTGGCTGAATGACAGAGTCCAGAGGGTGGTGACCAATGGCACAAAATGGAATTTGAGGCCTGTGGCCAGTGGAGTTCCACAGGGATCAGTTCTGGGGCCAGTCGTCTTCAACATCTTCATCAACGACCTGGTTGAGGGGGCAGAGTTTGCCCTCAGCAAGTTCCCTGGTGGCACTAAATTGAGAGGACTGTCTGATTCTGACTTGAGAGTTGGGCAGAGAGGAACCTCATGAGGTTCAACAAAGGCAAGTGCAGAGTCCTGCATCTAGGAAGGAACAACCCCATGCACCAGTACAGGCTGCGGGTCGACCTGCTGGAGAGTAACTCTGTGGAGAGAGGCCTGGGAGTCCTGATTGATAATAAACTAACCATGAGCCAGCAATGTGCCCTCATGGCCAAGAAGGCCAATGGTATCCTGGGATGCATGAGGAAGAGTGTGGCCAGCAGGTCAAGAGAAGTTCTTCTCTCTCTCTACTCTGCCCTGGTGAGGCCTCATCTGGAGTCCTGTGTCCAGTTCTGGGCTCCTCAGCTCAAGAGGGACAGGGAAGTGCTGGAGAGAGTCCAGCACAGGGTCACCAAGACGATCAGGGGACTGGAGCATCTTTCATACAAGGAAAGGCTGCAGGAACTGGGGCTGTTTAGTCTAGAAAAGAGACGACTGAAGGGGAATCTTATTAATATTTACAAATATGTAAAGTGTGTCAGGAGGTTGGGACATCCCTTTTTTCTCATGTATCTAGCAACAGGACAAGGGGTAATGGGATGAAGCTGGAACACAAAAAGTTCCATTTAAATATAAGAAAAATCTATTTTACTATGAGAGTGATGGAGCAGTGGCACAGGCTGCCCAGAGGGGTTGTGGATTCTCCTTCCTTGGAGAGCTTCAAGATCCACCTGGACATGTTCCTATGCAACCTGATCTAGGTGGACCTGCTTATGCAGGGGTTTGGACTAGATGATCTCTAGGGGTCCCTTCCAACCCTACCATTCTATGATTCTATGATATGTTCATATATTTTCATAAAAATCTCCATTTTTGTTCAGAAAATTATGAGAAAAAATATCAAATGAGGAAAAGAAAGGTAAAGTTTCTCTGCTTTGCATCATTTAACAAGAGTTTATGCAGTCTTAATTAGAAAACTAGCAGTACCATAACATTGCAGCCAAAATTTTGTGGTGAGCAAAAACGTGAACTGACTTTACATGAGAAGACATCAATTCATAGCTACATTAAAATTATAACTTTTTACAGTATTTTAGTTAGACTGCTCATATGATTATGCTGGTTGCAATGATAGTACCACTCACACTCCAAATTATCAAATTAATGCACAATAAGACTCATTAAAATGAAGTTTAAAAATATTCCACAAATACTTTCAAGTATCTACCTTTTTCTCAGTGTTTATGCTCATCCTTTAGATCCTGCATTTGGCAGAACTCATCCTCCTTAGAAAAAAAGGAAAAGGGTAGTTAAATGAGTTGCATCCTGAATTCTTCACTAGGAAGGCTGTAATGTTAATGGTTTCTTCTTTCTTACTCACTTTCAACAGGGGTTTATCAGTACCTTTTCTAGCATGATTTTTTTCCTTGTTCTTAACTTTTAATAACCATTGCTAGGTTTTTTTTGTACACTTATCTTTGTTATCCTATGCCTGTAGTTCTATAAACCACCTTACGTTAAAGTCATAAATGTTTAATTCCATACAGAATAATTACTTTTTAATGGATATGCAAAAGCTTTGTTTATAATACAATATTATGCAAAAATAAACAAATATAAGTGATATAAGCAAAACTGTAATAAACTCAATGCCACTTGATCATTAGAAAAATTGTTGCAAGATAAACCAAAGCTCCAGGCAGCCAAGGAAAGTTCAGGCAAAGCCTGAAAAATTAATCTTCAGGTCTTGTGAAGCTAGTACAATGTCTACAGTTTGTTACTAGCAATGGCAATGCTGCCTTGCATGATTACAATAACAACTGGACTAACATTCTTGGGTTTTTTTTTTAGTCTTTTTGTCTTATTATTACTTATGATTAGCAAACAGGCTACTTAGGAAGTCTAACTTTAGAAAAAGTCGTGAAGGCCTGAGTCTTTTGGTCCTGCATTGCAGTATCTCAGGTTATATTCAGTGGTTCTCTACTGCCTTGTTTTAATGTTGTTACAGAATTTGAAATATCAACTGTTTAAGTTTGACAAAAATTACCAAAGGTTCAAGGAAAAAAAACAAGCAAAAATAAATATTGTTGGGAATACTCCTAACACAAAGTGAACTCACAACTAGAAGCAGCAGTGCCTGAATTTAGCAGGTTGAGTAGACTTCACATATCCTTAAAAAGCTGAGAATACCCTTGTTAGGGTACCCTCATCTGGACTCCTTTTCTTGAAATCCAAACTTGAGACCTGGATTTCCATGAGAATTTTGGAGTGTTCCACTGCATGCTATTTCTATATAAGATTCTTGCATAGTCTGAATGCTGCTTTTCCTGTTGTGATTTGGGATTAGAAAAGGTATCACTCTAAGAGGCTGTGAAGGTGTCAAATGAAAAACAGATGAGAGGAGGCGGAGAGTACAGTCTGTAAATCAGTATTTTAAAATGATGCATTCTGGAACCAAGGGAAGTGATGATAGTATAAGTGTCTGTACTAATGAAGGTGCATTTATCCCAACCTGTTAGGACAGAACAAGCAAAACACCACTGCAGATGGCACTATCAAGCTTGAGCTTATCTTTCCCTAATGCAGAGCCAAAACAAATCTGTCTCCATACGAGTAACATACTAACAATGAGCAGACTCTGAGGAAATATGCTTTTATCACAGTAACAGTGTCAAAACAGTATTATTCATTCAAAACTTATTTTGCAGATAAAATTGCTGTGTTAATAGAATGACTTGTCAGTTGTTCAATTAAATATTCAAAGATTGCTTTAAAACATAGAAGTAATACCTAAACAGCTCAGGTTTGAGAGAATAATACAAATTGAGTTCAATGTAATGTCTATTGTTTCCATAGCAAGACTAATAAATAGATCATAATGGAGAAATAAAAATCAACTATTCGGATTGCTGGCATCTCTTACTCATGTCCGCTAAGTGAAGTATGCTTCTCAAAGAATTTTTGTCTGTAAAGTACTGTTTTTTCTTATAGATAAGACTGCTTCAAGGGAATAACCATTTTCTTAAGAGAGTCAATAATATCTGTAAGATAACTGATTAATCTCTTTTTTAATAGATTATTTCAATATTTTACTGTTGCAACAGAACGTGTAGCCTCCCAGTTCATGCTTTGTCAATATCTAACCTTCATGAGGGTAAACCCATTAACAAGGGCAAGTTATTCTCTGTGAACAATTCTGTTCTTCCTCAATGAAATTCATAGCTGAGGTGATAAATACAGAATAATAATAGGCAAAGACAAAAGTTATTAAGGTAGTTCACAGAAGTCAAACATCAAGGTGCTTCTAAAGTGAGCCTTGAAGTTATTATAAAAGAAACCCTATAGCATCAGTGTCATTTGTTGTTCAGTAAGGACTTCCATCAGCCAACCATACCCGTTTTTCCTTTTTAACACTAGTCATATTGTCCTGTAAATCAGGTTTATAGGAAAGATATTTCTTTATTAGTTTCAAGTCAGATAATGGTCAGCAGAAGTAATCCTCTGGGCAAAATTATTCCCAGCTTAGCTTCAAACAAGATTTTATTCATTTATTATATTCTCAGTCTGCATTCAGATGTCCTTCTGACATCAGAAACAAGCAATGCACTGAGAAAAACACAGAACTTTGAAAATGATTTGTTATTTGTGTATGAGAAGAGTATTTTAACATTTTTCTCTGCGCTAATGCTGTCACATTTTAGATGCAGTGGTGGAGTTTGCTGTGGGTTTATGTTTTGACACTAGCCTGTAATGTGTGTGCTGTCATGCTGTATACTCTGTGAACAAATCCCCATGGTAATATTACATTTGCAGACCACTTTATGGGATAATTAAGATAAAGGATATTATGAGTTCCATAAATATCCAACAAACTGCATAGAAGGATGTCAGGACTGAAAAAAATGCAGATAAAACTAATCAAAAAAGAGTTGTCACTCAGCAGCCTGTCCTTTGCTTAAATGTAGGAAAAAAGCAATGGATCTGGGAAACGAGTGATTCCTGCAACGGATAAACCAAGTGAAATGTGATGCTAGACTACAATTTTGGTGATCTACTTCAGATTCTTTTAGATATTGTGGGTTATTAACTAACCAAATTATATTCAAGTAATTCAGCACCTGCTTCATCAAGCTACAAAATATGGAATTAGATATAGACCAATTTAGCTTCACTGATTTGATAATGTAGTTGAGAGAGACTGGTGAATATACATTAATCCTATGAAATTAAATCAAGAAAATTAGTGGAAGTTATTCCTAGGGGCCTATTTGATGTCTATTTGCATGAAATGCTGTATTACCTGCTTACTGAAATCACCTCTTTTTTGTGTTGAGAAATGGAATGGAACTGAAGAACTGAGTTTATGGGTAAATTTAAGCAAGAATATATGGATTCAAATCTGAAATCCATTTAACTCCTGGTTCTGACAACAGCCAATGCTTGGTCTTTAAAGCACAAGAAAAAATGAGTATAGAATTTTTCCCTAGGTGTATCCTAATGTAGAGTATAGAGACTACACTGTTTCTTTTCTTATGTTCAATTATTTATGATGGACTCTGTTTCTATTAATTTCTGTATCAATTTGTTATTCTTTTCTGGCCTCTTCAATATCCTATGTAATGTATGCAAGTATGATGTAATCATGCACACTCTAAACAAAGCATTTCCTTTTTATTGTCTTTAAAAATTCTTTAAGATAATGTGATCTGATGTTTCCTCATTCTTACGACACATTATGACATAATAGGAAAATAAAGCCTATGCATTCTTTACCCATTCAATTCTGTCCTAATTTCATTAGAGATAAATTTTCTTCCTAGTATCTGGTGCAGGACTATATTTTGGTTTTATGTTGAAAAGAATGTTGGTAACAGAAGAACGTTGTGGTTATTGCTGAGCAGTGCTTGACAGCGCCAAGGTGTTTTCTCCTTCTCACTCTCCTCTGCCAGAGAGTAGGCTGGAGGTGCATGAGAAGCTGCAAAGAGGCATGGCCAGGACAGCTGACAGGAACTAGCCAAAGGGATACTCCATTTCATAGAATGTTATAGCCAGTATATAAACTGCGGAGAGTTGACTGGGAGACATGGACTGCTGCTCAGTTATGGGTCAGGGGTTGGTGAGCAGTTGCACTATGCATTGCTTGTTTTTTCTTGGGTTTTATTTCTTTCTTTTTGCTATATTCATTTTCATTGCAACAATAATAATTATTATATTTTATTTATATTGATATTATTTTATTATATTTTAGTTATTGCATTGTTCTTATCTCAATATATGAGGGGTTTTTTTTCTTTTCCCATTTTCTTTCCCCTCCCATGGGAGACAGTGAGAGGAGTGAGTGAGTGAGTAGCTGTGTGGTGCTGACGGGGTTTAAACCACAAGACATTCGTAATACTAAAGACTTCTGACCCTATTGACTCTTTAGGAGACTGAATTATTTCATCTTTTCATGTATAGAGGTATTCCAGTGTTTCTAGATGTGTTTGTGTCCTATTTGTAGTATTTCTATTGGCACTGGATTCTTTATAGTTGGTAGGAAGCTTATTATTCATTGTTGTCTCCAGAAGTCTAAACAAATAGTTTAAGATGTAGAAATCTCTGCTGTGGACTTTACAGATTAAGTGGGATTAGCTCCATGTCAAATATCAATGTTAAGTATGGACATTGAAGGCCTGTGTTGTTATCTCAGCCTGAAAATGTGACTGTTTTGTTTTCAGTTATTATTAGTCTAGCCATTTCATAACATGAGAAGAGCCTTATTTATAATTTTCTTAACTTTTCTAAGCAATTCAGATTCTAAACTATGCCACCTTTAAGTGATTCCTTTGTAAGCAATACCAATGTAGATTTTTATTTTGATTTATTGATGTAACACATTATTGAAGTAATATTATTGAAGTAAACCAACAATAAATTATAAGATCATATCTCACTGCTCTAACAAATCATGTGCTTTGTAGTTATCACATTTTTTTTTATTTACAATATTTAATAACTTCTCTGATTTATATTTTGGTTACAGGTTTCTCTTGGACTTCTACATGCTCGAGCTACTCATATCCTCTGGCCTCCACACCGCTGGCAAAAGTTACAACCAATGCTACCTCCAGAGCGCAAACCACTCCAGAGAGAGCAAGAGTGAGCTAAATGTTCAGGTAGAAAAATGCTGGAGTGTGAAATTTAACCAGGAAGATTTGAAAAGGTTATACCATCACTCGTAGAGCTTTGCCAAGTGTGCTTTAATATAAGGATATATCATCATATACATGATATATGATACAATATCAGCAGGTACATGTAACATCTTCATGTTAAAATAGCACCTTAAGTGTAAAGGGCTGATTTTGGTTTTTTTTGTTTTGTTGTTTGGTGGTTTTTCAAGTTCTAACATGATAGTGCATTGGTTTGAAATAATCTGCTGTAGAAGGTTTGAATGTTCAGTTCTTCTGGGAGCAGTAACATGCTTGACTTATTATGTCTGTACCTGTTCTTCTTTGGATAAGAAATTATTAAAACCTTCAATAAAATATTTTGATGTTTTATATTCACCTTGCTTCTCTAGTAACTGAATGCAACCATTAGTATCATAATTGATTGCATATGAAAAAAATCCCAAATGCAATATGCTTTGGATTGGCCTGTCATTTCTAACACTGAAGAATCAGTGCTTCTGTAGTGAAGAAGTTAATCATATATGTCACCTTTTTTTTTCAAAAAGCTAATGAGATTTTTTTCTTTTTACGTGCCCTTATTATTTATATTACTTTTAATTTCTCTTTCAGAAATGGTTTATACAAACATTTCTTGTATATCTTGCTGAAATAGATATTCAGCCAAAATTACAAGTTGTGTTGCAATATCTGAAGGCAATGTTTCATCCATTTCTCAAGTATAGTAAGTTATTGTTAGTATTGATTGCCATGTTTCTTTGAAACTATATAATTAGATTATAAATACTATACAATTACTACTGTAAATATATAATTAATGTTATAAATTCACTCTGAATATCCAGTAAAGCTTCTACACACATTAGAAGTGAGAATAACTTGAAAAAGACACATTTTCAGCTACAGATTAATATGAGCCACCTTACTTTCATATTTAGTGAATTTTACTTCAGATGGGATAGTAGTTGAAAAATTTAACAACTCACACAAAAGACATTTGAGTTCAAATCATGCAATTATCAGAACTTTAGAAAAGATGAAAATGTCTGTTACTCTTTGAAGATGTCTGTATATCTGCTAGACAATAGGTTCAATCACCATGAAAACTCTCAATTATTGTCTAAACTTCTTAAATGCTCCTGCTCTGTAGGCTCCATGAACATGTTGCTGTCAAGTTGTGCCATGAACTTTCCTTGTTCCAAAAAGCCATTCCGTAGGTCTCTGAATTAAATGAAAACTTACACAGTTTGTTAATTGCAGTAAATTCACAGTTATTGGCATAAAGTGATTTGCAATCCTTTTTGGTTCTAAGAATTAAGAAAATTGAAATGAGTTTAAGAAATTTACTGCAATAGTAATTAAGTTTGGGGACAAACATACAAACATACATCCATAAAAAGACAAAGAGAAGCAGAAAAAGAAGAAGAACAAACCCAGATCACATCAGCTTTATTTGTCTAGGTTTTTAAGATCTTAATTTTCTTTCTTTCCATTAGTTCAGTCCCTCCCTCCTCCTCCTTCTCCTCTTGAGTATCAGCTGGGCCAAAGTTCTTAAATATATTGACAAGCTGGAAAATTTTGTTGGCTGTTCTGATTCACTGAGATGTGTCCTGCAAAACCAGTGCCAGAAATTTACAGAAAAGAAAAAAACCCAAACATTTGTTCCTCTGTTATTATCTTAATTATATTTTCTATTCATGTTGTCTAAAGATGCAGCCAAATGTATCTCTGTTAGCTACATTTCTAAAAAGATCCTTTGAAGTTCCCTATAACTGGAGACGTTATTTCCCACTGGAGAAGAAGGATACAGAAATAGGTCAGAATAAAATTACAGATGAAGTAGAGTCAAGGGCTACCTGCAAGCTCTTAGGGCATTCTAGAATCTTGCAGCTCAATAGAGGCGAGGCAGCTGCAGCTCCATGTCCCTAGATTCTTCTAGCAGCAAAGCCAAGCGTGCATTTCCCCTGGACACATGCACGCACACACACAATGTTATGTCCATACATGTGTGACTGGCTACACACATCAACATAGACAAACCCATTCAGTACTCACATAAACACTGCTGACATCAGTGACCTCATCCTGTTCCTCTCACTGGCTGATCAGGATGAAAACAAGTGGGAAATATACACAAATATATACAGAATGGGATGCCTCCATCATCAAACATCACACATCTATTTTGCCTAGTACACAGAATCCTAATCTCCTCATTTGTTGGCACCTGGACAAAGAAGCCCTCAGACAGGATTCCTGCAGTAACTGGACTTAGACACCCATTCCATCCAAGTCTGTCCAGTAGCTTGATCTGGATCTTCACACATGCACACAAATGAGTCTCCCAATCAAACCGCAGTCTTGGCAGATGGCTGGGAGTCGATGATGCTTCTGTCAGCCAAAATCATCTGGGTTCTCTCCTCTAGGGACACCCTCACCCCATCCTCCAGGCCATATCCCACACTTACCAGTTGGTCTGATTTGGTGCTGGCCAGTGCCATTCACTGATGGTGCACCTTTCTCACACCCCATACACCATAGGCCTATGACCCTCACATCCCTGCTCTGTCCTGGCTACTGACACTAAGACTCCCTCCACACAGAATCCAGCAAGCTCTGCACTCAGGAAAATCTCTAGAAATGGATTTTTATGAGAAGATCAGACAGACTGCGCTCATTGGGCTAAGGCATTTACAGGCCAGCACCTATTGATGTGTGATTGTTTCCTTTCATACACTTTTGTCTCTATTTTTCCATACTTATTCCTTCCCAAAGTGACCTCACAGCAAACCCCATACCTTTGGGCAATGTTGTCAGTCTATGGAACAGGGCAACCCAGAGAGCTTCTCCACTGACTTCTATGTTGGCTATTGCCTGCACAGCTGGTGCAGGGACTCATGCCTTTGACTAGATTATTGAGAATCTTCCCCACACCTTGATGCTTCTGTGCTTCTTCATGGATGTAAGGATAAATTTTAAGTTTGCTGACTACTGTAATAGCCACATAGGAGCTAAGTTATGACATTATTTGGCTTCCCCTAGCTGACGTTGCTCCTCTGGGCTCCTTTGTCTTGTGTGATGTACTCTTTATCACATAACTTTATACAAGCTATGAAAGTTTAAATATCCCAAGTATTTAAATGTTGCATAACTCAAGGGATATTTATTCATGAATATTGGCATACATATGTTAAGAAATATTTATTCATTTGTACGGATATATAGGATATGTATGATGGAAAGATGGAATGGAGAATAGAGAATAGGTCTATTAAGTTTGAAGATGTTACAATGGTTGTAAAGATTGCCATTGTTTTGGAGAATGGTGTTACACTGGAATGATTGAAATTCGGTAATGATGAACAGAGAATTTGGTGGATTAATTACCCATACACATGCTGGATTAAGTTAAAAGAAAATTTGAAGATTATACTGGATTTCAGTTGAGCATGAATCAACAATATGCTCTTCTGAAGAAGGAAAATAATGTGCTTTGTAAACAGCAGAACAGACTGTAACCACAGGAAACAGTATTCCTTCTTCATTCATCTACAGTATCTAGGCACTAGATTCATCAAAAAAATGAGGGACAACTGGAGTCTTCAGAAAGAAATAATAAAAATGAAGAGATGATAGAAAAATAATACCTATGAGAAATGTTGAAAGAACTTGAATTTATCATATAGTATGGAAAGTCTGAGGTACAGTCTTCAAAATCGTGAAAGGTTGCTGCAAAGTTGAAGACAATCATTTGTTCTCCAAGTCTATGATGTACAGGAGAAGAACTAACAGACTTACAATGCAACAATAAGACTTTCAAGTTAGATATGGAGAAAGCAACATTTGAATTTTTAAAGTAATAAATCATTGGAATCGATTATTTTTCATTGCAAGGTTTTCAATTTGTTTTTATCAGGACTGTTTGCACTTTGAGACAGGAGGATGGATTAACTAGACCTTGAGATCCACATCAGCTATTTAACACCTTCTCTGATTTTGTGTTCTGTGATTGGTAAACTTGGTGGTGTCAATATCTACTTGATTTAGACTTAGAAGATTTATTATACACAAGTCTAACAATATTACAGTAACCTAATGTACCACTTTCTTGTAATAAGCATCTGAGAAACTTCATTCCTGTAAAAGATGCTATTTTGATTTATATTGGCATCAGATTAATGTGCATGACATTTTACATCATCACATAGCTTGGTGAATGTAAATAGCTCGATGAAATCATAAGTATTTGAGTAAGATAATGTAACAGATCATTTAGTATCCACAGCATGAAAAGGAAACCCATGTTGCCAAAGCAGAATAGACTAAGCAGTGGTAACAACCAATGACCACATATTTAAAGGTGTCATTATTTTATTGAGGTAGTTATATATTCAACCTTCAGATGTGAAACACATAATCAGAAGCCTGTTCTGACAGTTATGAAATCAGTGGTAAAATTCTCACGGACTCAAGCAATCATGATTAGCTTTTTAAGTCGGCATCTTCCTCTTCAATCACATGCCTTATGGTGTTTTAGTGCTGGCTCACATCTGCAATGCTCTCAGTTGGTTTCATGGAAGTTAAATAAGAATGAGCACAAGTGAGAGGCAGAATGTGAAGAAATTAAAATATGACAAAATATGTTAAGACTTGATTTTTTTAATGTATGAGGAGTCACACAAATAACTTTCCTATGGCCCAAGACATAGAATTATCTTGAGTGGATGTCAGACTGCACTTGTAGAGAAAGGAGAAGTGTTGCAAACTGATCAGGAATTTGTACTCTTAACAGACATGAGAAACTCCTTCTGAGAGAGTGACAGAACAAAGCTATGTACCTCAGCAACGTCTAAGCATCACTGCCTCATACAGAAAACCAAAATGCCAATTGAGAATGTAGAAAGCTACTGCAAGGAATGAATGAGCATTTAATGCATTCAGGATTACCTATGACAAAGAAACACCATAGCAGAGAATGTGTTTGGTTTCTTCTCTTTCATCTATTCATCCTTTAAGATAACATACCTAGATGATAAGACGTGAAGACTAACAATCTGTCATGGCATGCAGAAAGCACTAGCTGTTCAGGACTGGAGTTATTACAAAATGGATAATTTAGTACAGAAATATCCAAGAAAAAGAACGTAAAGCCAATACAATAGATTGCACTTTGGTTAACATTTTACACTGCTTGGCTCCTCAATTGTTAAGACTAATGAAATAACATACTTACCAGACATCAAAGATTTCATCAAAAACATAGGAAACTCAAAGTAACAGGGTAAAGCCAAGTAATGACAGATATCAACTCTTGCTATGCAAAATTTTAAACTTCACAAATATTTTTATGATCTTTAGGTTTATTTACTATACTGAATTCAGGAAGAGCTCTGAATATGTACTGCATATTTCAAGTGAAACAGAGGCATCATTTTGTAACCATTTTGCTCAAGAGTGTAGCATCTGAGAAACCTGCATGATCTTGTGGAACTTTGGTGATCCTCTGATATTTTACTATAACGTGGAGTAATCCTCTCACTTTGGAGTATTTTTCTATTATTATTATTATGATTAAGAAAGATATTACTTTCTTCCTCCAAGTACCTACATGGTTTGTTTGCCTTATCATGGTCTGTTAAGCACCTTGTCCAAAGTCATATAAGATATTCATAATAGGTTTGGAAAAAAAGCAGGATTTATTAGATCACAGTCTACCTTCTTATTGGCAAGACTGTCATTCACTGTCATTCGTTGTTTTGCATAATTGATGCACAAATATACCATTTGTGATATAAAATACAAAGCTAAATGAAAGAAAAAGATTTGTGAAAACCAAAATCCCAAGTAGAGAGCGTAGCCCTCCACCATTGTATGCTGATAAGGAAAGATGAGTCTTTTCAGACTTAAGGTTTTCTGTGACAGTGTAGGCTTGTAAAAAATGTAATGAGGGTATACTAATGGCAAATAGTGTAGAAAACATCCTTCTTCCATAAATAACCAATTTCACCTGAAGAGTCTGGATTTGTGTAAATAGCGTGTAGTAGCACTTTCTAACCATCCTACTGAAATTTGGCAAAAATAAAGTTCTTAAAGAAAACTAGAGGAGAAAGGCTGCAAGAAAACCCCATGGAAGTGGCTTATGGAATAGACCAGGAACCTCAGAGATAGCAGAACTGAAATCCTCATCTGTGTGTCTGTACTTCTTTCAGTAATTCCTTTGTGTGATGTAAGTGCTCAGATTATTAAATCTGGTGCCACAACTACAAACATAATTTTATCTAGTGTTTTCCAGAGTTTTTTAATAATAATAAATGTTCGGCCTATTGTAGTTTTAGCATTATCTGTTGTGACTCTGTATGCTGTCAGCTTATTTGTTTTGTTTTTAGTTTGTGAAATAAAGGATAAGCCAGAGGCCGGCTTATGAAACTGCACCTCAAGAGGCTTTTAAGCAGAACATTACACAGAAAATATTGCCAATACTCAAACTATGTCACCATCCAAATATCTTCTTGATTGGAATTTATTAAGAGCATTATTGGATGAGTGGCTCACCTTTGAATGATTTAGTAACTAAAAATCTGAAGCTGTAGAATATTTTAGAAATGCAATGACTATATCTGAATATCAGGTTATTCTGATCATACAGTGACAAACACTTTAATTTGAAAAAATGTGTTAACTTGTTGGAACTATATTAACCCACCATATCATGTACTATATTTCTCATCCCACTCCAAGTGTCTCAGCATTTTCTTTAACATCTAACCTTTTCTCATATCCTTCTATTAAATGTCAAAATTGAATTTTTCATCCTTTGGGAGCTAAAATGTACCACCCACATATTTTTTTCTTGTACACATTTCAATTAATAAATTAAACATATAAGCATTTTTTTTTTTTTAGCACTTGCTATAGTTTTATCCATTTGATGAAAAGAGTTATTCACAAAAATGGTTCTGAGTTTTATGTAGGGCTCTGATGCCTCAGGATCTAAGATGAGGCTATAATACTTAACTTTTTAACCTGCTTTTGATGAGCCTGTAATTAAAAAGATACATTTCCTTTATTCGCCTCTTTCTTCCATCACTAGGAGTAAATGGTTTCTGAATCTGATGTGAAATATCTTAAGAGTTCAGATAAGTAGATCGTTTGTCCAGTTACAGGGGTGGGTAAGTTATGTTTCCTATAATGAAGAGCTTGGAATAACCTGCCACAAGGGTAATTATTTCCCAGCTCCAGGCAGTTAATGTTAGTGTTATGTGCTGAGGCATGAAAGCTTGAATTTCTTACTTATCTTACATTCTTTCTAACATAACTGAATGTTCTCATTTTCTATACAATGTTTAATACTGACTGCAACAGCAATGTCTGAAAAGTATCAGTTTGTAAATAGCAAACCGGTGAGTAAAGGCTGAAAGTTTAACCTTAACTTCTATTTACTTGTGCTACCCCCTGTGTTAAGTTGGGAGCAGTAATTTCTTTGTTGGTTGCTTCTGTCTGAGAGATACTTGACCTGCAGTGTTTGTCCAAAATATCTAGTAAAATCTGGGTTTTTTTTCCCTTAAGTTCTCTTACTCTAAGGAGGAAAAAACATTACCATCATCAAACATTGTGAGAGATATCTATTAAGACTGATATCAGTGTTAATGTTTATTATCATAATGATAATGTTTAGAATGCTTGGTACCTGAAATAGACTCCATCATCTATGCCATCCAGACTCCCTAAAAGGTGCTCTGGAATACCAAAGTCAAAACAAGGCCAGTCTATGAAGGGTGTTACCTAGTCATTGTGCTTAAGCTGACATAGGTAAAACTGAAAACAGACCTGTAACCTTCTGTGGGTCTACAACAGTTCCAGGGAGGGCTGCTTACTGTAATCCATTGCCTGGGACCATATCCTGGTCTCAGAGGTGTTCTTCACGTTAAAACATGTCCTGAGAGAAAGGTGTTGAAGGTGACTATCTTCAACATAATGGCTGAATGGCTAGTATATTCACCTACAAAATAGCAATGTTCAGGCTCAAGGAGGAAGAGGTGGCACCAACTGGATAACCTTCTACAAAGAGATGACTGGATATTGTACATAGAAATAATATGCAGAGAAATACATAAAAGTGTGAGGAACAAAGTGCTAGAGGAGAACTGAAATGTCCTTTACCACATAGCTCTCAACTACAGAATCTTTTAACTTATGACCAATATAAGATACAAACCTTTTGAAAGAATATCCATAATAAGAAATAAATTTCCAAATACCTGGCACAATCTATAATAGCATTACCTAATGCCTGGTAGTGAGGTGAGCTGATTCTTAAGGCTTTATTTTCAGTGAAAAGGAGATTGTTAAGTCTCCAAAGGGAAAGAACAATTATATCTAAAAATAGAAGCAAGATGAAGCTTGAGATAAACTCACAAATATATTAAAAATTATGACTAAATAGGAAACCTCCACTTTTAGACTTTAAAGTTTTAGACATTATTTCAACAATTATCAATAGGTTATTTCCTCCTGCCTGAGATCTAGAGTGACAGAGGGTAAAGGACAAAGCCATACCATGACCTTTCAAGTACTTTTTCATGAAAACCATCTGTCTCAAGGTTCTTATCTTCTAACACCATTGTTATAATACTAAAAAGATATCTTCTGTGTCTGAAGTTTGGAGAACAGTTGAGATAAAATGAATTTATAATCTCCCATATTTTTCTTTGTCCTTTTTTAAATAAACCATATCAGGTGTTTGCTGACATAAAGTATTAAGTAAACAGCAGACTAGCACACTCTGACAGTATGAGTTTCCCTCTCAAAAAATAAGAATAATTTTCCTTTGGAGATGGTTCTGCCCTACCAGCAGAAAAGATCTCAGTGCTTACAATGGAATCTAGTATTTAAAAGGACTTTTTGGGTTACAGCATGAAGAAGGAATACCAAGTTAAGACAGGCCTCTTCAGAGCATGTTTCAGGAGCTATGTGGGTTCAGTCACTCTGAAGGTTCTAGTGTCTTTTCAGTAACTCTAATAGAGTGTTTGGTTGCCTCAGCTAAATTCTATGAATCTAAGCCTTGAGATTTTTTTTTTAAATATGATTTAGTATTTTGCAGAGCAGATTGCTAGCAAAAGTCTCAGATAAGTCAAAATTAAGTCAAAATTGTCTCCTACTTCTGCTTGAATTTTATTACACAGGTTGATCTTGAACTTCCCTTTATGTAGTTTCACGTTTCCCAAGTGCTGAATTTTTTCTTGATAGATTGTCCACAGTTGGAGACAAGGACATTAAGATTTAAAAAAAGGAAAATGTAGTTTACTTTAGCTCACATATATCACCTAGATTATGTAGAATTCTGTTGATTACATTTTACACAAGGAAAACATCAGAATGATATAATTCTATAGATGAGTTTAAAAATCCTCAGTTCAGGCAACTTGTATTTTCTTTCAGCTTGTTTGTGGATTACTCTTAGCTTTTCATTAACAGATTCCATTGCTGTTGCCAGCTCTTGAAATTAGTATTTTTATGTGAGCAAATGGAATAGTATGTTCTTTTCTTGTTTCTTAGCTGTTCACAGAAAAAAAAAAAGAAGTTTGTTCTAGATCTTAGCAACCGAATCCAAAATTAATCATGTAAGGAAGTGAAGGGTTTTTTTAATCCATGCTAAACAAAGTAGAATTTAGCAAGTTGTCATGGTTTAACCCCAGCTTGCAACTAAGTACCGCACAGCTACTAGCTCCCTCCCCTCTGGTGGGATAAAGGAGAGAAATGGAAGAGTAAAAGTGAGAAAACTTGTGGGTTGAGTTAGAAACAGTTTAATAGATAAAGCAAAAGCTGTGTGTGTAAGCAAAAGAAAACAAGGAATTAATTCACTATTTCATGTGTAACAGATACTTGGTAAGATAAACACCATCACTCCAACTGTCCCCTCTCTTCCTCCTTCTTCCCATAGCTTCATATGTTGAGCATGACTTTAAATGGTATGGAACGTCCCTTTGGTCAACTGGAGTCAGCTGTCCTGACTGTGTCACCTCCCACGTTCTTGCCCACTACAACCTACTCACTGGTGGGGTAGGATGAGAAGCAGAAAAAGCCCTGATGCTGTGCAACATGTACTTAGCAATAGCTAAAACACCCCTGTGTTACCTGGTTTTGATCACATATCTAAAACATAGCCTGAAACAGGCTATTGTGAAGATAATTAAGTCTATCCCAGCCAAAACCAGAACACAAGTTCAACAAAAATAAGACTTTCTGTTCTACTTCTACACTTTGTTAAACACAATTATGACACAATTTCAAATCTGACATCGAGTTCTTAATAACTGGCTACTAAGCATGAAGGAGCCTGTTTTCGGGAGTTGACTTTTCAATGCTTTTTGAAAAATCAGGTCCCTTTCCTTTTAAAACCTCTGAAATAGAATGCTTGACTTGTGAAATCACTAGTCACAACTGAAAATCACTAGAAGGGTGTGATACTAGGTTTGAATGGATTTGATCTTTTGCTAACTGGATAAAAACTAAAAAATATTTCCTTTAACTTTTCTCTATTAATAAGCTGTAATTGAAACAGATCATTCTCAGAGGCAGGCAGGGGAAAGTTTTTAAAAACCTCTAAAACCTCGTGATGGAATTTTATAAAAATACTTAAGATTCTTAAATGCAAGAGTAAATATATCACCTTGATTGAAAGGTAATGGAACCCTAAATCATTTTGGGACAAATCTAAAGATTGATTTAGACATCTAGCAGTCAGCACAAGTTCTTTAGACAATTATTTAGACACAGTGAGTCTATTGTCTGCTGCGTATTTGTTTTTCTCCTTACACACACACACAGATGTTACTTAATCCTGTATTTATCTAAGTTATAAAGAACTACTTTCACAAAAGGTTTCAGGCAATGTGCTACATCATCAGTGAAGTAAAATCTTCAATCTGAATACCCAGACTCTGTATAAGAAAAATAACACAAAACAGCTATGAAATACTAACATTTCCACTGAACAAAGTAATGTCCAAATTGTCCAAGGGTAGGAAAGTTAGTCTCTAAGATTGTATCAATTCTAGTACATTAAAAGTTCCTGAGAAGAGTCTCAGGTATAGTTTTGTCTCAGAAACATTAGTGATATTTTTTAAGCAACACCCAGAATTCAGGAGTTACATTGGGTCTGTGACTATTCTTACAGATACTTTGAATGCAGTGAATTCTCGTACTTTGGAGAAGAACCTATTTAATAGTGTGACTAGGACCCATTGGTATCAATACCAGAGAATGAATGGTCCTAGACACACTCTATTTACCTATATGGATATAACATCAGGCAATTGGTAGCTGTTGCTCTTCTGGGATATGACACATCTCTTTTCTTTACATCACCTCCTGGAATCAATTTCTAAACACAGCTATTTTCCATGTTTGCTACTCATGCTTTGGTTTTCCTGTGTTGGGCTATCTGTCTAGTTTGCAAAAAAGCCAGTATCTACTCCACAGGAGGGATATGAACCTGTATGGTCAAAAAAAAATGTCACCTTTTTGTGTTTTAACAGAGACTTTGTTGATGGCTTTCACAGGGCTCTTGGATCCTGGTCTAGATGATCTATGCATTTGATCCTGCCTTCATACCACCTTCATATCTCTTTTTATTTCCTGAGAATTTTCTTAATCTCTGCACTTTTAAATATCAATATGGAACATTTTCCCATGAATATTTCCTCAGAGATTTAATGACATTGTCCTTATTTTTCCATCATAACTTCCTTTCAAAAAGGTTTTTTTTTTCCAGGTTTACAAACACAGACATTTTTACTCTTGATCTATACATTTTGCAGGTTTATGCTAACCTGCTTCAAGAATCTTACCCTCCCTGCTTTGGCATTTTTTTTTTCCTTGGAAAAAACAAAAAAAACCAACCAAACAAAAACTACAAAGCAAAATAAAACATCAAGCAATCAAACTAACCCTTCTCCCGCTTTAAAAAAAAGAGCCCCAAACCCACAGTTCTAGCCTATATGCATCAGCACAGAGAAATACAAAGGTTTTTACTAAAAGGCAACCTCTGCCCACTGCTACCTCAGGTCCTCTGCACATTCCCAGTAACAGTTAGGGTCTCTGCAGTTTCCCTCATAAACAGTGCCAGCAACAGCCTTGAAGTAAAAGCTGCAATGGCCTAGAAGCCTTTGAAATATTGCTTTAAAAAAAACCCCAACAGTAAACATATTGGGGAAAGATACACTATTTATCACATCATGCATTCATACAAAGTAGTAATGAAGAGAGCCTTGGCTAAAGAAGCCATTCTGCAATTTCCCATCAGATCCTGGTGAAACAAAACACCTGTTTGTCCCACTAATTGGTGAATTGCCTCTACCTGAGTAATAGATCAGAGTCTTCCTTTCCACTTCATTGTTACATGGTTGAGGCCTTACCATGTTTATTGGGAGCATCTGTCCGAAGTAAATACAATATGAAACATGTTAGTGTCTTGGAAGTTCTGATTTTTTAATGTAATGTTTTTTTAAAACTTAGCATGTGCTGCCTGATAGGTGTCTGAAGCATAAACAGATCATTTCAGAATGGAAATATAAAAATATCTGTAATTTAAATTACTGTATAGATTCAAACTCTTTAATTATAGACTACAAAGCTTAAGATTATAGATAATTAATTAAGAAAGCACATGTTCAGCACTGATGCTGCTCCAGCTCTTTAAATATCAACCAATTAAGAAAACTGAAGAAACTGAACTGATAAACAGTGTTTATTTACAACAGTCTGCCCTCAAGCCTACCACTAGGTTCAAATATACATTTTACTTGTTTCTATCTGCACGGATGAAAGTTGTCTTTATGAATAAACTAATTAGTTACCAAGGGAAAATCTATACTGTTACATTACAATCAAAACTGATAGTCCTCATCAAAATTTAGTATATTACGAGTGCTGCCAATGCTTGAACAGGAATAGGATAAATCCCTTAATTAATGCATATAGTTAATATTCTATTTAGAGAGAAAAGATAATCTTTATTTTCCCAATATAAAGACAACATAGATATTTATGACAAGCCACAGATGTATCTTTTGACCTATTTGCAGTATTTAGTTTTTGAACTAAATTGCAGTGTTAAAGAATTCTTAGTAATTCTGTTATGCATATTCAAGAAATCATTATTTCATACATACAAAATATAAACCGGGTAAGAATTTATGCCTTTCACTCCTATGTCTATGTCCCCCAGAGAGACAAACGATAGAAATTTCATATCTTTAGGTTGTGTTTGATGTTATCAGAAAGTAATGGTAGTATAATGGTAGTATATTAGGTAGATCATCTCAATACTTGCTAATTATTTACTGACCATGTTACTGACTGTCTTATTATATTGAAATGTTTTGAGTTGGGATGAGTGCAGTATTGGAAGCAGAGACTGGTGAACTGTACACCTTGTCCAATGGAAATATCTTGAGAGTGTAAAATCCTTCTAAATTTCCTGGAATCTTAAGTGGAGCTATGACTGCTTGCAAAACCCTATAAATAAATAAGAATCCTCACTGCTACTTCTTGAAGTTTGTTTATGGCTGACAGAAGGTGAGTGACTGCCTGGCCTCTCATGGCCTCTTGATGCCCCAGATCCTTGCCCTCAGCCAGCAGCAACCACTCGTCCAGCTCTGGTAACATAAGACCAATTTATAATGGGCTTGGAGGGTTGATATACACAGAAAGTTTATTTCACTTGTTGGCAAAAATAATAATGTGTCAGAATGAGACATGGGAACTGATCTAGGAGGTGAGCAATTGAAAGCTGTGTGCAGGAGGGGAGCTGTTTCACTGCCTCACTCCTTGCCTTGGCTTAGTGCTGGCTCTTCATTAGCCATGTGCAGCTTCTCATTTTGTTTTGTCTGTAACCTGTGGAAATAATTAGTTATATCTAGCATGTAAATTAGAAAGAAAGTGTTAAAATTTTGTGCTTTTTTAGCGTGCTGCCTGAAACTATTCCTTTTTTGTATTTAACAGTGATTTGGGAAATTGTGTATTGGCTTTCTTTGCTACCAAATCTTTGTACTCACAGGGGCTCACTGGAGGCAGAAAGCCTAACATTTGTGTTAAATCTTGATTTAAACTTTACCATGACATATTGTGAATGACAGGGTAATTCTCATAGTTATTTTAATCCCAATTAGTCTGAATATGCATTTACATTTGGAAAAACAACTATTACAGTTTAATCCCAGACAGCAACTAAGCACCACTCAAACAGGCACTCACTCCCCGCTCCCAGTGGAATGTGGAGGAGAATCAGCCAAAAAAGAAGTAAAACTTGTGGACTGAGGTAAGTACAGTTTAATGGCTAAAATAAAATAAAATATTCACAGGATCACACAGAATCACAGAATCTTAAGAGCAGGGACCTCAAAAAATCATCTAGTCCAATCTCCCTGCTAGAGCAGTCCACCTAGAGTAGGTCACATAACAAAACCTTTATTATTATTAAAAATAATAATAGCAATGAAAATGAGTGGAACAGAGAAAGAAATAAAACCCCAAGGAAAACAACACAAAAAACCCCAGAAAAAGTGATGCACAATGCAGTTCCTTGCCATCTACTGACTAGCAGTAATCTGCTCCTCCCTTCCAGCTCTCCCCATTTTGTACACTGCATATGAAAATGAAAGAGTTGTGTAATCAGGTGGCCAATAATATTTCCCACTGCCTTGATCTCATCAATTAAGCCAAAGAAAAATTCAGTGCAAATCAGTTAAACAAAAAATATTACCCCAGTCTGCTTGTGTGAAATAACTCTGATAAGCCGTCTGAAGTGTAGCTTTACAATTGTAATGAAATCTTTTGAAGTGTATTTTGAAAAATACAAACCATTTTCCAAACTCAAATCTGAACCTTTTAATTCTATTGAGATATTTTTTCATAGTTTCTATGTAAGAGATCAGTGACACAAAAATTTTGTAGTACAATTTTAATGTAAGAATGTAAGAAAATGTAGTCTTCTGTACGCTCATATATATTCAAGAAATCTTTATCCTAATACTTCTCAAATCTTTCAGCCTAAAGCAATTGTACAGTCTGCTGTCATTTTTAACTCTCCACGTCACAGTGTTGAAAGAAAAAACTTAGCACATAGTCACTGGGAACCCAAGCACAGCTCATATTAACCATTATGTAAACATGCTGAGAGTCATGTAGCTGTTAACAATACAAGATTTATATATCAAAAATTCCCTTGATCAGGATGACACTGGGATATTACCTGGCATAATACATTTTCATCACAATGTTTCTGAAAACCATGGACATGTATTTCTTATTAAATTTTGCCCCCTGTTTAGTTTGTTCTGATTTATCACTTAATTTGAGACATGTTTTCAAATCCTGAATGACTTTGAGCAATTAAAGTTTCCTCAAGGATTTATGCTGAAATGTATAAAACTACATATTTAGTAAATCTGTTTAAAATGATCTGTGAGTGTCTGGATATCTGAAATATCACAAGCCTCCTAATTTTATGTGTATCATTAAACTGAGAAAATTACAGGGATTGTTTAACAAGTAGTATTTCTTTTTGTCCAGTGAAATCTACCTTACTTTTTCATCTGTTAATTAATACAATAGACATACAGTTCTAATGAACAAATGTAATCATACACAAATCCTTGAAGTTTATTCTTCTGGAAAAAAATTGCATTTTTTTTTCCAATTAAAAATATGAAGAAGAAAAATTACAAAATGAAAATGAAGAAATTGTCTTCAATCAGATCTACAGGGTGCCTTGTGGGTAAGAAAAGCTCAGAAGATGGTGAAACTTTAATATCTGAGGCTGTAACATTCAGTCAAGGTTTGATAGCTGTTGCTTTTGATTTTTCATACTAAGTTTTTCAACGGAGCTATTTCCTGCATTCTTAGACTGGATATATGCTGCTGGTTTTCACTACTGGCAAGCGTCATACTAGAGTATCATTGAAGACAACAGGTTTTCAAGTTCAAGCAAGTCCCTGGCTAACCAATGTATCTATTTAAACTTTTTTTTTTTTCTTTTATCTTGTTCCACTTATTACATCTAATATAATCACACTGAAGTACTTTTGAGAAATTATGTGTAAGCATTGGTTTTAATTACTTGTAAAACCAATTTTTTATAAGGTATATTAAAACTGGCCAGAGCCCAGCCCTTGATGAAATCTGTGGAAATAAATAGACAATTGACTCTGGAAGAACTGACGCTGTCACAGAAAATTTCATTTTATATTTATTTACTTTAAACCTTGGGAGAAAGTGACTAATGCTTTTGTTTGAGGTGCCAATACAAGATGCAATTTCTAGCTCATTAACTTTCTACTATACTGTCCCCATCTTTGCTGTGTAGGAGACTCTGGTATACCAATGTATCAAATAGGTTTGATATTAGGTTCCTTGTCCTTCACTTCATTTATCTTATTTTTCATATTCCTACTGTGGCTATCACTCTTCAAGACAGAAGCATATCTCATGTATAAAAGAAAGCCGTTTAAAATCCTGGTAGTGTGAATAAGAAGCATATAAGAAGTCAGCAGGAAAAAAAAAGATAGTAATTAAGAGATATCCATATTTCTTATCTTCTTTTCATTTGGACGTATTGTACAGTGTTTCAGGAGTGAATATATCTCTCCTGTTCCAGAGGATCTCAGAAAACTTTATAGTCTTGACAAAGGTAAATGCCTGGGCAAATTAATTTGAAAGACACAAAATATTCTATATATTCTAAAGGTTAGTTTCAGGAAGCAGATGAGCCAGGAGAAAATTACCAAGGAATTTTGGAGAGGAAAATTTATTTCATAAAATATTCTATCTTGGTAACTACTGTAATAGAAAGAGGTAGCAGTGAGTGTAGTAACTCACAATAATAAAGAAACCTGTACAACAAATGAAGGTGTTGTAAATATAAATCAAGTATGAAGAGAAAGTGACATTAAGCATCTGGAGCAAGAAATGGACTTTCTGGAATTTTGCCATGCTAATAGCTTATAAAAAAAAAGAATAGAGAATAGATTACATAAAGCTGAAGGATTGTCTGTCTGTAATAGCAGGTACAGCATTACAGTATTGATCTTCACTAAGTGTGTTAGACAATGTTACTGTTATTTTTAAGATTATTTAATTTATATTCAGTTTATCTTGTTTGAATTTAAGATGAGTTTTACATTATGATATAAGACATTTCAAGATAAATGTCTTGTAAAAAAAAAAGAAATTCTGGATACTGAAATAGAATCTAATAGGAGTATTAATATAAATATCATAAACAAGTTTTCTTACTAGTATACATGACTGTAGTAATAACTCTAGGATAACTCACAGTGCAGAGCAGCTACTAAATTAATAAGTAAGATTTTTACATTTGGCCCTCAGTTCTGAAGTACATTTTATTGTGAATGGGAATACTAAGACTAGATTAATACCTAAGCTCAGAGAACAATATGTAAGCTTTTCCTTTTCTCAGGTCAAAGAAACCGACACTAAAGCAGTTGATAGAAAAAAACATTCTGGTGTTATTATTTCATCAAGGATTTCAGACAAATATGACATTTGGATCATTTAAAAAGAAGAAAAAAGAAAAGTTCATAAACAGATATTTGTAATTTAATTTAAATAACTTAATTACTTTGGATGGATTTTTTTTGTCTATTGTCTCACTTCCCAAAGGTTATAATGCAGATAATTCCCTGGTAAGAAGCTTTTGCTGACTTCAGGTAAAATTCCTGTTAACAATGGATAGAAGAGTTAAATTAATTTTGGCATGTTATAAATTTATTTAATGGAGCATATGTCCCCTCTGCATTTAACAAACTTTGATTTAAACTAGACTGGTAAAAAGCATAGGACCTAATTCAGAGCCTAGTAGAAAGTGGTTTGACATTTAAAATAAATTTAAAAATTGAGACTTAAAGATAGCCTGGATTTGACAATGCAGACAAAGGGTACTGTATTTGTCCATATAAAGGCAGATGATAGCGTTATCTTGGAGGGAAAACAGCTTAATGTTGTATTTTGATTATGAAAATTTTAGATGACCTCCCACTAAGAAAACCAGAGGATAGAAATTAATATGGACAGAAGCAGACAGACCTAGCTAGAGAGGTAGGTCTGCAAATTGTGTTTCTAGATACTGTAATGAATTCTTTATGTATAAGATTATCCAGGCAAAGGAAAAAAAGGAAGGTCCCACTATGTGACCTTCGTGTACATCAGGAATAGAGAAATTTCTGAAGAACACCGTTAATGAATACTGATCTAAGTAGTAAGTATGATGAGCAAAAAAACCCCACTAAAGTCATGAAAGAAGAAAGAGAATCATTTCTATTTTTCTGGAGAGTGTAGTCCCACTTGTATTTTATCTATGCTTTCTTTTTGCCTTTGGATTCAGTTAGAAGTAAAATCTTTAGCCAGTCTGGGCTTCAGCTACTCTTGCTCAACTGGCTGCATGCTTGACTGAGGTCAGGTTAGTAGAGCACTGTGGTTCCCTGCAGAATGGAGTCCAAAAATGCAAATGAGCAAGTCTGCACTGCACAAAAAAATTTAAAGCTAGTGGTAGTACTTGGCGTCTTCACTAAGCTTGGAGAACCAGAGCTGAGTCAGTAGTTAGGACTGGAACTGATTCTTTATTCAGATGACAACACTTCAGTTTTCTTCAGACAAAACAAGTTTGTATTGTGAAAACTGGTAAGGAAAGAGTTTTTGAACCTGTACAAAAAAGTCACAAGTGTAATGAGAGTGGCTTTTGTTATGACCGTTCATCTCTGATTATTTGGAATACATCTTTTTAATAATTCAGTCACCTATTTGGAAGCAAAGAAATATGGCAATTTCAACAACTTAAAGATTTTGCACTCCTTACACTCATTTATTTATCTTCTACTTGTTTTGTTTTAGCAGTCTTTCTGATAGCTTTCCTTTGTTAGTCTCAGTCTATTTATTTTCATCCTACTGATCAATTTGATTATGATAAACTTTCACTCTCACTGGCACTGGTGAAAAATCCTCACTGTTCCTAATTTTCACTCCGTTTCTTTGCTACTTACAAAGACTTTTTTTCTTTTTTATAAGTGTTTATTTTTTCATAGTCTTTGAACAATTTTTTAGTTTTCAAATAATGTTATTATGCAATTCCACTTTTTGAAAATAATAAAAGTAATCTTTAACAAAATAAAAATATAAATCAATGTTTCTTTGTTCTGTTATTATGTTGATACCTTTGGATACTACTTGATTTTTTAATTTAATTTTTGTATATCTGCATAATAAAACGTAACTATTGAAAGAAGGAATTAATTGAAGGGCAGAATGAGACTTTGGGTTTAAAAGAGGTGTTGTATGGATTGGTTTGATTTTTGTCTAAATGAAAACAATATAAGTAAAAGAAAACTAAGGATAAAAGGGTTAAAACTCAGAAATTACATTGTTTCATGCCTTATGTATTCCCATGCTGTGGTCCTAATCTATCTCTGTTTTACTGACACAGCTGTAAGTGCCTCTAAAACAAATCAGATACTTTAGGTAGAATGGAAATTTTTCAGCAAGATGAAATAGTTTCTTTGAAAAATATGTATCCCTGGGCTACAAGTGCTCAAAATCAATGCTTAGTGTTCTATTACAGATGGTGGACAATACTGCAAGGCATATGAAAATATTGATAATGTTAATCTCCTTTGTCACTGAAGTGTCATTGGATTGTCAAAATGAATAACTGAAAATCTATGTATTTAGTGTTAAAATCTGTCTATGGAGAAACAATATGTGGTATATTAAACAATGACATTTTTATATGTGTTAATGTATTTAAAGAAAGCAATAATAAAAGAACTCTTCACATATAGAATAATTATTTTATGAGTAAAGAATTCTAATGAATGATTATTGAAATAAAAAGAAGTACTTTATTGTGTCCCTGAAATAAACTTTCAGGGGAAAAACCGAAAAAACCCAGCTAAATTAAGAATATGCAGATATTTTCAAGTAAAAAACATAGAGGCAGAGTTAGAGTGCTCTATCTGAAAACTTTGCACAAACACAACATTGAGAATAAATTCTATATGGAGACCTTGCTAACTAAAGTTCAGAGAAGTGGAGCTGGAGGTTAATGAACAGACAATATATCTGCATAAACAAATGGATGTACTTCTCGATTTACTGCATAAGGAAATAAATTTTGATCAATACATATTTTCTCATTCTCAGCCAGACTCTACTAACCAGTATTAGCTTAAATTGTTCTTTTTTTGGTATGAGTAAAGGGACTGCTCATATTTAAGTTGTCTGGAAGGATACTACTACATAAAATACACATGGCTTTTTCTTTTCCTTTGCAAGACTTCAGGATCTTTTTTTCATTTAGACTCTATGAAGTCCATGAAGTCTCAGATACAGAGCATTTAGGCAAAATAACCAAACTATTTGAAAATATCTGTAAATCCTTTTATGCCAGAGCTCATTTTGTTCCTGCCAGCTAAATGCTCATCTTCCAGTTTTGTCAGGGTACTTTTGTTACAACTCATACAGGAGTAAGAGACATGTTCAGAATGTGTGTCCATACTTATTTTCTCTAGAAATTGCACTTTGTCTGTTTCATTCCTAGGAAACATTGTGAAAATGCATGTTCTTAACACTTTACAAAATGGTGCCTCAGTTAGTGTTTGTAGGTGTGTAACCACTGTTCATCTTTTATAGATAAGCTCTGTTCCTATTAGTAGTATTATACAAATTTCTGAATAAAAGAAACTGTATAAGAATTTGCACTGTATGGATTGCTAGCTAAAGTGTGTTCCCAAGTCATAATTTATCCACTGAGGCCAAGACTGCTAGAAGTCTTTTTCTTTGTGTTGTGAAAGAAGATTACTTGCATGCTGTTTTGTTCCATCTCTGTTCCAAGATTTGTAGAAAAGGGTTGCACATGAGGAAAAAAAAAAAAAAAAAGTGAAATCCTGTCAATATTTCTTCCTGTATTGGGAATTTGACCTGCAAGATGATGAACATCTGCTACTAGTGCTTATCTGGGATTTACAGAGTTGGATGATGAGTCAATATAAGAATAGACAAACGAAATTAAATATAAAATATAAGGAAGATTAAGAAAAGCAAACAAAGCACTTGTGTATTATTGTTTTAGTTTACTGCACCTCTCTTGCCCTAGAGCACTTTGTCTGTCATTGTTCAGATAAAAGTGAGATGATAAATATAAATATAATTTTTTCTTATCAAGTAACTGTGCTAGAGCTCCTGTTTCCTCCTACAGTGTGTCACTATAGCTGTCTCCTTAAAGTGAAGTGTCATTGCCCTACAGCACTATTTTTAGCAATAGAACTGTGAGCTTGTAACTTTCCACAATTTTACATTAAACGTGTTAAAATGTTTGCCTCACTATGACATTAAAACACAGTAAAGGCTATTAGTGACATATTTATTTTAAAGTGAAATGTATGTTTTTAATTAACTTTCTGAAAACATTCCATTATATAATGGAGTTTTATTTAGAACATAAGAATCTATAAGTGCACACTTCCATTGGCACTCATTCACAGGGACAAAAAACGTATTCAGAATGTGACTAAGGCATGATGATCTCCCTCTGAACATTTTTTTATCCTGTTTCAGGAGAAGAGGAAATCATTCCTTTAGTTCTAGTACTTGAATCCTATAGGACAAAACTGAATCGTAGTATATTTTGAAATGGAAGGGACCTATAAAGACCATCTAGTCCAACCTCCTTGCTCCAGACAGGGACATCTCACACTAGATCAGACTACTCAAAACGTTGTTCAATTCTACTTTGAATGCTTGCAGGGATAGGTGCTCTACAACTTCTAAGAGCTGCCTATTCCACTGTCTTACCCTCAAAGTAAAGAGTGTCTTCTTTATATAGTTTAAATCTGCCTTTTTAACCTTTTTTAGTTTAAAACTATTACTCTTTATCTTACTGCTACAGTCCCTGTTAAAAAGTCTCTCTGAAAATTTCTCATAAGACTCTTGACATACTGAAAGGCAGCAATAAGTTCTCCGCAGAGCCTTCTGCAGGCTAAACAAGTTTGCAATACTCAAGTGTATTTTTCACACTAAGCTTAAGTTAGTATGATTAAATATACAAGCTTTTCAAATGAGACTGCAGAGGCTTTTTACATGCATCTTCATTTTCCATTGAGCAGATCATTCAACTTTTAATTTTAAGATACTTATATCTTCATTTCTACATAAATTCAATCACTGTAAGCTTAACTGTATTTTAAAGATGATTACTAATATCTTTTATAGACTTGACAATAAACAGTTCAGAAGACCTATTCAACAAAATGATGAAGTTCTTGCAGTTAACATTTAGATATAAATTGGGAAAGTGAGTTCAAGAGAGTAATGCAGGAAGACTACGTCTAAAGTGCCTAGATATGTGGGACACCTTCCCTGCTTAGTATTTCAGGCAATAAGTTTCTTAGGTACCTAAACCTGTGCTTCTTCTTATAACAAATGCAACTCCTGGTTCAGGAAGCTGAAAAGCCCAGAAAGATCAGAGGAGATGAGAGTGGGTGACCTGAATTGTGTTTCAAGAACACAAAATTCAGGGGGTCAGTATTTTGAACAGGACTAAGAGGAAGACAGGCTTTGCAGGCTGTCTGTAGAAGACTCAGTTCCAAAACAAGAATCCTGGAGTTATACTCTGTATTTTTTTTTCAGATTTATATCTATTGAACATTTGATGCAAAATTCTGCCAAGTTAATCAAACTTGTTCTCTCATGCTTCCTTCCTTGCCTTAGCCATGAAGACAATATTAGACTATATCTCATTTTTATTTCCACTGGGTCAAATGACTTTGTAGGCTCAGTGTCTACTTCGTTTTCTGACACCAAATCTATTAATCAGATAGAAGTTTTGCAAATAAGAGCTTTTGCAAATATCCATTTACTTTACAGACTATCTGAACATACAGATCTTGTAGATTTTCATCCATATCGGTAACCATTTTTATGACATACGCCAATACGACAGATTAATGGCATCTCACAGCACAGGATAGATGACTGAAGGCTAAGAGCAGTGTGAGTCTAAGCAAAAGATCTAGACTCTGCATGTACATCAGCTCATGACACATTTTGGAACAGTAGTAGCAAAATAAAATCAGTGTTTTGACAAAAATTAAACTAAACTCATTTAGAACAAATAAGCAGATGCCTACTCTGTCCCTTCCTTGACCTTTTCAAAAAAAGGATTTATCCAGCTGGTTGGCTTATGAAAGAGGGAGTTTATCAGTCTCAGATGAACGGTAGAATTCAGCAGCTGCTGGAGTGATGCATGCCAATTCTGTTAAAATTTTTGCCTAGTGAATTTGCAGAGAAACCAAAATACATGTAGAAGTGAGCATGGATTCCATTCCAACTGTGCCGTGACAGACTTTTTTTTTGTGACCTAGGTCTTTCAAATGCAGCACTTTGAGTAAAAGCTAAACTTTTAAGTGATGTTTCATAATCTTTCTAAAGCCTTTGATGTTATTAGTTGCTCTGATTTGTAGACAGACCATTTGACTGCCCTGATTAGTAGATCTACAGTATCTGATTCCATTATGATAAACATGACTTTGTCGCATCAAGCAAAGATGTTTTCTGAAATATTGTTTTGGTTTTCAAATCAGTTAAGCTGACTTCATATTGGCCCTAGCACCGTGTGTGATGCAGTATTGATGGACAAATTTAAGGAAAGCTATCAGCTTGTGTTATTCCACAATCTTGAAATCTGTAAATGTAAAAAGAAAAAAAAAGAGGATTATATCCTGCAGATATCTTATTGACTGCTGATTGCTTTGCTACAAAGCACAGTGATCTCGGTCTATCAAAAAGCCAAGTCCCACAATTTGTGCTTGCTATGGAACAGAGTAACTTTGTAACAGTCTCCATAGTATCCACTGATAATTTATGACTCAGGCAGCCATCAAATTTTGTTATCTTGGTCATGAAATGTGATGATTACTGATGATGTTACAAAGTATATGAACATGGCTGGCAACACTTTGGTAAATTATGGTACTATCCACTGTCTGAATTCAAAATTAGTTTTTGAATGGGAATATTATGCTGCTGTTCTCATAGTTTTATGGCTTCAAGATTTGTACAAGCTCCTTCTGCCTATGCTGTTTTCAGCAAATACCTAGTGTCAAGTGTCAAAATATGATACCTAGTACCTGAAGCTGTGTAGGTCTGTAAAAGCTCTGACATTGACACTCTAATTATCATATCTCAGATGAGACAGCAAAGTCACATAGTTCATGTGCCTGAGGCGAGCATCCCATTTTTTTGATAGAAAGAGAAAGGTGCAGAGATGGGAGACTAAAACTTTAGATCTCAAGGCTTATCTTAAAGCATGTAAAATAAACTTATATCTCAAGACAAACTTTGATGTCAACAACTTCCATAATTCTAATGACCTTGAGAGACATACATATTGCTGCTTAGACACCGATCTGAAAAAACATTGATGTGGAGAAAGAGAAGAAAATAAGATCATGATAAAAAATTAAGATCAGAAAGCGCACAATTCACAGATGCCTTTAGGCTGTCACGGATTTTGCCTGTGACACATCCACAGGGTACTGTGACTTCCAGCTGGCCTCACTCTTATCCTAGAATTTGTGAGTGAACTTTGAATTACTGGTGCAGATTTTCATGTTGATGACAAGGGAAAATTTGTTTACCCTGTAATAGTATGAAATAGGATGTTTACCACAAGTCCCTCTTGAATCACTCTTGACTACTTCTGAGGGTTTATTGTCTGTTGCTTCTTTATTGCCTGCTTACTTTGAATATGAATGTGGGAAAGGCCAGATTTAGTCTTGAAGTAGAATTTGTCTTAGTGAATTTTAGCAAGCAGGTACTAGTATTTGAAGAGAATTTACTAGAATACTGTGTTATTTAAGAGCTTTTTACATTTGGATGCTGAATGAAAACAGAAATTTAAACTCTGTGAACCATAATAAGGCTAATTATAAAATGCATAACTACAGCAGACTTTAATTAATGCAAGCTGTAGCATTGCTTTCTGTAGTTAGGAAAGATGAGTTGCTGTCTTTTCAAGCAATAGAAATGTACAAGTGTCCTACAAAATAATTGCAGTCTGAAGTGTTCTGCTAGGCTTGAATCAACAGGGAAAAAAAGAAATCAAAAAGATGTAAAAATGTCGCCTTTCCTTGGATTTTTACCTCAGTTTATTTTAAAGAAATTATAGTTGTAGTTTAAATCATAAAAAGCTACAATCTAGTTTCAGTGCAGTATCACTGAATTTATTGAACTTACATTAAAAGAGAGAATAATTTGTTCAGCATAAGCTGGTCTGAAGAAAATTATCTTACGACTAAATAGGGTCATAACAGTTTCCACAGTGTCTCCAAGAAACCTATAGTAGAACTTCATAGATGAAAGAGTTGGATATATTAAATCAATATATCTGAAGGTTAAAGTAGAAGAATGAAACATGTTCAGGTTAAGTGATACTATTATTACAATGGCTTCACATACTGTCTTCCTAAAACATTAATGTAAAATTGCATAGTTACCTGTGCTTACATATCCCATTAAGTACTATTTCTTTTATATCCAGCAGAACTTGTAGAAAATGGACCATATCTCTTTGAAATAAAGTATAGATATAATAAATGCATTTATTTTCTGCTCTTCAGTGTCTGATTCCAGAGGATGAAGTTGTTGTATCTTCCACTACACTCTTAAAAACCAATCAAAGTTCCAGCTCGATCTGAGCTTCCTTAAGTTTTCGTCAATATCCACATATTAAATCTGGCTCGGAAAACTAGAATACAGCACCTAGATAATGCACTAGACACAAGACAAGCGATCAAGATGCTTGTATTCACTCAGTCTTTTTTTCTGAACAAACTGCATAGTTTTCTGTCTCAGTACCTCTATTTGGGAAATCTTTACGCTCCAGGGATGTCAAAGCCTGTTAATATTTGAGAGATCCTCAGAAATGGTAAAGAGAAATGCTGATCCTTCCTCTGAACTCACAGTAATGTCTTTATTTAGATCAGAATTTCTATGATGGATCTGACTTTTGTACCAGGGAGAGACTAATTTCTTTCAAAAATACTGTGTGTTGACATAGATGCAATTAAAAAGAATTCTCTTACAAGTCAAAAACCAAAGCCACAGAAAGGCTAGGATGGGTTAGCAATACCCAATTTTAAGTTTTGGAAGACCACGCTATGCTTTTTGTGTGCACACAGTATGGATCCATTCCAAGCCTTTGCAGTTAATAGGAAATCTACTGATTTGATATATATTGGTCAGTTCATCTTGTCCAGGCATTCACCTGTGTGAATTTCCATGTGTATATGACCTTCATCACCAATAAATAAAAGTAATAATCTCAAGAATATGGATGATTTTTCCTTATTTTTAGTGACCTAATTTGTTAGTGTGCATTCATATGCATGAATGTGTATTTCTAGGAACATATACTTTTGCTATAAATGGTGCCAATTGTATCTATATGTCAGAGTTTATATCTCGAAATAACAATAATTACAAGTACTTGGAACCATGGAGGATAAAGGCCTTTAATGTTTTAAAGCATATCTGAAACTCCAGCTATTTTGTGATTCTTTGCTTATATTTTTTTATACACAATATATGTATGCAGCTGATGTAGCCTAAAATCTTTGACAGCTCTAATCAAGTTTCACCTTTACATACTGGCTGTTACCTTTTCCCTTTTCTTTAATTCTATATCAGCCACAATGAACTAAGTGCAAATATTATCATCTTCAGTCATCAAGATGTTCTCCATGCAATAGATACGTTTACATTTGCGTAACTATCAACATCTATTCTGCATCGAACTTCCATAAGGATCCTAAAATGTCTTTTTAAGACTACCTTAGTTCCTGTCCATGTAGGCAGCCCAGCTCCTCAAAGCACTTTACACAGTAACAGTGCCTATTCAGTGCCTATTCAACCACAAAAGCTCAGTAAGCATTCAATGAATGTTCCTTGGTATAGTTGAGCCTGACCTTTGTCTGCTGTAATCCAGCGTAGTTCCACTGATATCAAGGGAACTGTAACAATTTATATAGGGTGAGAATACAATCCATAATATTTATTAAGCTTTTCTTCTACTTTAGAAATATCTGGTACCCAACAGAGGTAAATCAATGTAGTTTCATTTAAATCTATAGACACATGCTGATATATAGAAGCAAGAGAGCTGGCCCTCAAGTCTTTCACAAATGAATGTGCTCTGTTTGCTGACATTGCCTTCATCTGCTTATGAAATCCTTATGTTACAAATGAGTTTTTCTCTTTGCTACACCTTTCTGCAGTAATACTTCCAAAGTGTAAGCCTCCCCATCCTCTCTATCACCAGTATATCGCTACTAAGGTCACTAACTTCCACGCTGGGAGTTTCTGCCACTGTTTCCTGTGAACACTTTCTGTCATTGTCACAGACATGCTATCAGCACTGTCTGGCTCCTCAGTCGCTGGGTGGGACTGTGTGGTACTACAGTGCCCTATAGCAAAGCAGTAAAGACTTGATCTAATCACTGCAGATTACCTAAGACATTGTTTGTTAGCCTGTAAGGTTATACTCAAGAGAAGACTCAGTATCTCTGGATTGGCTTGTAAAATGCCTCAACTTTATAGGCCTGCTTATAGTCCTTTTCTAAACAGGCTACACAACTCTATTTTTGACACATGGTGTAGAGAGTATGCCAAAAGGCTAAAGAGCTTCTGCTTTTTGATTCTGCAATCAAAAGATTGTTTTTACTTTCCTTGTAGGTGCTCTTCAGTATCTGGGGATGGAGAAATGATGACTCTTCCCAGAGTTCCTAGTGAGCTTCTCACTGAGGAATCTACTGCTGTGAGGAGGCATAGGCACGGTTCTACTCTGGATTCTGACTGGGACTGTGCTGGTGGGGAAGAAGTGGCTGTCTCTGGGGGTGAATTACTGGTGCCTAGAACAGAGGATACATGGTGAGAGAAAGCAGCAGGAAAAGCTGAATGCAAGCTACTGACCCCACCAGGCTGTCACAACAGTGGCAGAGAAAGAGGGGAAGAGTTAGATATCTTGGAGCTGGAAGGAGAGGAAAGAGAGATGAGGCAATGTGATCCAGAGATTTTTGAGACCTTCTCAGTTGCTTTTTTTTTGAGAACTAGTTGATAAAGATGACTTCATATCATCCAAGACCTCACTTCTGATTTTTTTCTCTTATGATATTCCTGCTCTATATCTGAGTCAGAAGAAAATTCATATTCTCCTTTGTAATACAGTTTCCACTCTCTGAAGCTGCTAAAGGGGATGCTTCATGGAAGCTAATGTTTATTCTGCTTCTAAGTCTCAAAACACATTGCACTGAGGAGTCTGCAGCTGCATAGAGAATTGAACTGAGAAGGTGTTTTCCATGGCTTCTACAGAACTCAGCACTGGTTAGAGAACAACAAACAATTGTTACCTTTCCCTGTCTCATTAATTTGCAGATGTCTGGAAGTCAACAAGCTCAAGGCTAATTAAAATTTAAAGGTGCAGAAGGAGTAAATACAAATATTGATCAGTAGGAATGCTAACTTACTCCTTTTTTGCCTTCAGTTTATATGAACGATCTATTCTCTATGAATAGAAAATGAAAAATATGTGTTGACATAATAAACACCTTTAAGGTATGCAACTATCGCTTATAGCAGCATATAACTCGAGGTCTTCCTGACCTTGGCAGCTTTACAAGGTGTTGAGAATTGAGTTGATTTTTCTCATCTTGGCATATGAAGCTTGAGAGTGTGCCTCTGGCTTCATTTCTTAACAGTGCTTGTGGCACAAATATGATGTATACACAGCAACATTATATGTATCAGCAATAGAAAAATCAGGAATATCAACAAAAGCAGACTATTCTGGAACACTTTCCTCCTACCAGCTGCTTAGCATTTCATACAGACGGAGCCTGACACTGCTTTTATTAAATCTGATGTGATGCAAAGCTCTCAGCAGACATTATACGGTGGCTTGTTCTCCTTAAAGGTGAAGAGTAGGGAAATTCTTGAAGCTTTGCTTATTGTAAAAAACTGCAACAGTGAAATACTTGGTTACAGTTAGGCCACATATTTGGAAGTCTCTTCTATCTCAGGTATTTATTTATTTCGCTTATCTATGGATAGTAGCTTTATCTCATAAACTTTAATTCTCATATGTCTATCTAATGCCTTAGCTACTGGAAAATTCAGATGCAATATAATTTATGATAATAACTACATGAAGTGTGGTAGGTATGCCCCCCACAGTCCAAGGTAGGTTAAAGCAGTGAACTATATATACCCTTAGTTGTTCAGTAAGAGTAATTTCTTGGAATACAGATTACATCTTGTTTTCTATAGGCATTTCAACAGTATTTCACGTGGAAATACCACAACCTCAATTTTCCATCACAAAGTTAAGGATCAGAGAAACCTATGGGTCAGACAGAAGTACTGTAAGAATTTGAATGTCCTAAACAACAAATTGGCTCAGGTAGCAGAATCTAAAATGTTTACACGTGTAGGTATGCAATTTAGATGCCTAAATCTAACAGAGTAATATCAGAATGGCATGGAAACTAGGCTGGAATGGCTAAGCTGGAAGCAATGTACTGTGCTAGAAGAATAATTTATTAGGTGGCTTGAAAATTGTAGACAGGCTCAAAAAGGCTCAGAAGATCTAATTATCCATCTGATATATATGAATGAACATTGTACTTTGATGTCAGCACTGGGCCTCATATTGTTCAACATATTCATTGATGACCAGGTTGATGACAAAGATTGAAACATTAGTAAATTTATAGCTGGTTCTAAACTAGAGAAAGTCATTGACATAGAGAATAGCTCCAATATGAGTATGCTTCTATAAACCCAACAGTAGTGCCACGAAAGTCAATGGGAAGAAATTCAGAATACAGAATCTGGAGCAGCCCCTGCACCATGCAGTGGTACAGGCTGGGAATCAAGTGATTGAACATCCTTTGTGAATTCCAGCACCTGGATGTGCTGCTGTTATGGCAGAGCTCAACGGCCAGGAGTTTTTTGCTCCTGAGCTCTGGTATAGTCACACATTTTGCCTATTGAGGGCCTGTTGTAATTAGCTTAATACATGCACAGGGAGTACTGAGCTGATTGTTGTGGGGGGGAAAAAAAGTCCTTTTAATGTTTGGGGTTTTTTTCAGTAGTAGAACAATAGATTTTGTGTTGTTTAGAGGTATTGTGAATGCTCTGCATACAAATTCATGATCTGGCTGGATTCCTGAATTTGTCCAGTTTATCTCCATGGCTTCTGGGCCTCGATAGAATCCCAGACAGGCTGACTGTATTAGCCTTGAGGTGGAATAACTTCCTAAGTAGGAACTCCTTTGATGTCATCAAACCATGGTACTTACCTGATGTTTGTGACAGAAAAAGAGACACAAAAAAGACTGAATTGGCATAGTGCTGTGTTCTGGAAGTTCTACAGTGTTCAAAACTGCCTCTGAGGATTTTACTATAGTATGAAGGATCCTTGCTAGAAGACTAGTTGCTCAGCAGTTTTTTTCCTTAACACATTTATATTTTTCCAGTTTAGTGTGATTCTTTCCTAAGGTTAGAACCAAATATTTTGTTATATGAAATTACATTTCCATTAGAAATTACTTTCCACAGTCTCACTAAAGAAATATCCTCCTTTGGTCATGTAGCTATACACTTACTGCCAACTTTTTTTCCCATGATATATGTTTTTTAAGACTCTTATTAGCAATTATTAGCTCCAAGTGAACACAAGAATATTCTTAGTCCTACTTATTCTTGTTTTACTCTATTGTCATTCTTAGAATATTAGTTATTAATGTTTACATGTTATGATGATGAATCTGTCATATATACTTATATATTCACATGCTTCTTACAAAATGTTGACTTTTTATTACTGAAAACATTTCTAAAATGTCGAAATTTAAGTATATTTGTGAATTGATATACATTTATATTTATTACAAAGTATATTAGAATACGTATTAGAGATATAATAAAAAAACCAGATGGAATCTTACATACTCAAAAGTACAACAAGAATGCTCTAGTCTCTTTTTGATAACCAGCTATAATGTAATACAGTGGCAGAAAAGTAAATTACACACATAAAATCCATTTCCATGCTAATGGAGTGTGTTGTATAAAACTGTTAGTATACTTTCAGAGAGCAAATAGGTGTTATTTAAGAAACTCACTTCTTAGAATAAAGATGTACGCTAATATTACTGTCCAAAAGATTCCAGTGAGCTAAAAAAAATCTATTCCCTCTTAATGAAAGCATTTATTTTTAAGTAGAAAATGCTGATGAGACCAATGACTAGAGAAAAGCAATGAAGAACTGTAGAGACTGGGATTTTCCATTTCAGTGCCCTTTAACTGGTTTCACAATGATGGTTTTAAAATGAATAATATAAGATCAGGAAATTCTATGGATGTCAACTGACAACAATTTCTACAAGTTTTCAGCCTGGAGAAATGAAATTCCTCCTGAAAAGACTTTAGCTGGAAAAATACTGTGTAGAATTTCAGCTGAGGACTGTCATGATCAGAGCTGAACAAAGGAAGGAATGCTCTGTGTGTGTATGTCCATGTGCACATGTATGCGAGTGATCAAGACTGAGAAGGAAATTGTGTGTATGCACAAGCAGTACTTTGATAACATTTTTTCACATTACATGAGATTAACAGACTTCAAAAGCAGATAGGTAAATGGCAGTCACAGCTACCTGTTGATAAGTTCTACTGTCCAGTAGTTCTACTCAATCAGTCCTCCTGCACTATGATGTACAATCTATAATAATTTCTTATCACTGGGAGAGAGAACAGTGATGGCTTTAAAAGAAGAAGTGGAAGAGGGCTGGGAAATGCAACAATAGAGTGACTCTTCTACAGGCAAGCTGATAATTTGATTTGCTGGAGGTGGTGTTCACCATCACTTTTATTTGCAATCATTTAGGGAAGTATATGTGTGCTCCACCAAATGTTCACAGAAAGCAAAGCAGTAAAAAATTCTACTGAGTGTTTGCATTAGAAGTACTTACAGAACTATTTTAGAAAGCTATATTTTATCTTTCACAAACAGTACTAACAGCTGCATATATTTATAGAGCATATTTCCTTCCTTGCAGTTGGAGTGCTATGAAATGCACCAACACAACTCCCTCCTCTATTTGATTTGTGTCAGTAGTTAGACTCAAGCTTTTCCATCTAACTAGTGAGCATTGTGCAGATGAAGCATATTCATATGAATCTTATCTGTTGAAGTTTAGCTTCACATGAGATTATTAAATATCTGTTGGAGGATGATGGAAGCCTTTCTCCTTCAAATGAATCCCCTAGTTGTGTTTACTTTGTATTTGAATGAGTTCCTCTCACTCCATAACATATTTTATGGATTTGTGACATCAGACCCTAGAGACTTAAAAGACGAAGAGTGAAAAAAATTCGAGCCCATGGATGGATATTTCAAGTAAACTAGTTGTTTAGCTGGTTATTGGTAACATAGGTGAATGGGCAATAGCAAAAATGACACAGAGGCAATACAACAGAGGAATGTGAGCAATCATAAAGTTATTATATAGAATCATAGAATCATAGAATAGTAGGGGTTGGAAGGGACCTTTAGAAATCATCTAGTCCAACCCCCTTGCAGAAGCAGGTTCACCTTGATCAGGTCACATAGGAACATGTCCAGGCGGGTCCTGAAGACCTCGAAGGAAGGAGAAATTAGCACGGATGTTTAGGATGGGGCCACTATTTCAGAAGGCAGGTTTCAAGCTGGTTAAAGTGATCCAATATGCTGTTAGAAGACTCTCAAAACCAGGCTTAAACCACTTCTTTTTCTTCTGTCATAGCAGTACCTGAAAAATTTAGAAAAAAATCCAACTCTGTTGTGTGCTTTAATCTAGCATTTTAAGGCATGCTTAAATGATGTGGAATCAAATTCTCATTCTAAATCACTTAAGCCAGTAGTTTTGAGATTTGGTTTTTCCCAAATGAATTCTCTAAGCATTAGATAAATGGATATATATGTAAGAAAATTTGTCTTTCTGCCTTGTACTGTCTTTATACCAAAACATAACGTGTGTAAAGCTAGTGCCAGTGGAGCTAGTTCCCAAATTTGAAGCAATACATACACATGAAGGCAAGGTGGAACCTGAGCTACTTATTTGTATTTAGAAGCAGGGTTTTCAAGCTTTCATTTGCTGCTACTTTAATTGTTTAGGATGCTCTTGGGAGACAAGCTGTTATCACTCCACAGCATTGCACTCCATCATAGATTCATGCCACTGTAACTAAATGCTCGAGGGTGTTTACACCTTTTTGGGTTTTTTTCCATGGAATAAGCATCCCATTTGATTCCTCACTTAGAGTTGTGAATCCTTACTAGAAGGAACGTTTTAATCTTTGCCTTGGAGTTAGAAATCCTAGGCCAAACTGTTTCCATGACATTTCCTACTATCAAGCAGCACTATAAAGAGAATTAGAGCCAGGTAACTCAGATATGTAAAGATACTATACAAGAGAGAAGGGATAGAGTTAGGAAAGCCAAAGATCATCTAAAATTGAATATGGTGAGGAACATGAAGAGAAGTAAGAAAGGCTTCTCCAGATGTGTAAGCACAAAATGAATACATGGGAAAATGAGAGCACAGTGGTGAATAGGATTTGGTGACAAAGGACATGCAAAAGACTGAGATACTAAGTGCTATCTGGTGTGCTTCGTTTTCAAGAATCCCAGGCTTCTGAGCTTAGAGAGAATGTCTGGAGAAAGGAAAGGAAGACTTACCTGTGGTAAAGGAAGGCTCAGACTGTGGAACATTTAAAGAAATTGGACATGCGCATATCCATGGGGGCTGATTCTTAGAGGAAATACAGTTTTTACAGTCCTTTCTGAGTTCACAGGTGTTATTGAGTGTAGTGTCTTAAGATGCTAATTTTCCTTTCTTTTCAATATCTACCTTATTTGAAGATGAGAAATTTTAGCCCTGCTCTTGTAATTCTGCACACTTTTATGCAGTCTGCCCTGGTAGTCTATTGACGTTTGGTAAGTGAAGAACAAGAGGAACGCTGTTTGCTATCATAGAATCATAGAATGGTAGGAGTTGGAAGGGGCCTTTAGAGTTCATCTAGCCCAACTCCCCTGCAGAAGCAGGTTCACCTAGATCAGGTTGAATAGGAACATGTCCAGGCAGGTCTTGAAGACCTCCAAAGAAGGAGACTCCACAATCCCTCTGGGCAGCCTGTGCCACTGCTCCATCACCTGAACAGTGAAATAGTTTTTTCTTATATTTAAGTGGAACATTTTGTGTTCCAGCTTCATCCCATTACCCCTTGTCCTGTTGCTAGCTACTATAGAAAAAAGAGATGTCCCAACCTCCTGACACCCACCCTTTACATATTTATAAATGCACAGCCTCACCTCCATCCCTGGAAAGGTGATGGAACAACTCATCCTGAATGTTATCACTGAACATATGAAGGAAAAGATGGTTATCAGGGGGAGTCAACATGGCTTCACCAAGAGGAAATTCTATTTGACCAACCTGACAGTCTTCTATGAGTGCATAACCGGTTGGCTAGATGAGGGGAGAGCAGCGGATGTCATCTACCTTGACTTCAGCAAGGCTTTTGACACTGTCTCCCATAACATCCTCATCAGAAAGCTCAAACGGTGTGGCTTGGATGAGTGGACAGCCAGGTGGATAGAGAGGTGGCTGAATGACAGAGCCCAGGGGATGATGATCAATGACACAGAATCATGTTGGAGGCCTGTGGCCAGTGCAGTTCCTCACAGATCAGTTCTGGGTCCAGTCTTGTTCAACATCTTCATCAACGACCTGGATGAGGGGACAGAGTGTACCCTCAGCAAGTTGGCTGATGACACCAAACTGGGAGGACTGGCTGATTCCTCAGAAAGTTGTGCTGCCATTCAGCGGGATCTCGACCCGCTTGAGAGTTGGGCAGAGAGGAATCTCATGAGGATGAACAAGGACAAGTGCAGAGTCCTGCATTTGGGAAGGAACAACCCCATGCACCAGTATAGGCTGGGGGTCGAACTGCTGGAGAGCAGCTCTGCAGAGAGAGACCTGGGAGTCCTGGTTGACAATAAGCTAAACATGAGCCAGCATCAAGATGCATCAGGAAGAGTGTGGCCAGCAGGTCAAGAGACGTTCTTCTCTCTCTACTCTGACCTGGTGAAGTCTCATCTGGAGTCCTGTGTCCAGTTCTGGGGTCCTCAGCTCAAGGGGGACAGAGAACTTCTGGAGAGAGTCCAGCACAGGGCCACCAAGATGATCAGGGGACTGGAACATCTTTCATATGAGGAAAGGCTGTGGGAACTGGGGCTGTTTAGTCTGGAGAAGAGGAGACTGAGGGGAGATCTTATTAACATTTATAAATATGTAAAGGGTGGGTGTCAGGAGGTTGGGACATCCCTTTTTTCTAATATATCTAGCAACAGGACAAGGGGTAATGGGATGAAGCTGGAACACAAGAAGTTCCACTTAAATATAAGAAAAAAACTATTTCACTGTGAGGGTGATGGAGCAGTGGCACAGGCTGCCCAGAGGGGTTATGAATTCTCCTTCCTTGGAGGTCTTCAAGACCCGCCTGGACACGTTCCTATGGGACCTGATCTAGGTGACGCTGCTTCTGCAGGGGAGTTGGACTAGATGATCTTGTAAGATCCCTTCTGACCCTACCATTCTATGATGATTCTATGATTCTAATTCACGCTGATTTCTTTCAGCTTTCATTGAGATGTATCCACTCAAATTAGATTTTATTATCTTCTTACCCTTTGTTAAGCTTAGTTTGTGGATTTTCATGCAGCTTGCAGTGAAAAAAACCCAAAGATTTAGAAGACTACTTAATAACTTCCATATTACTGAATGATGCTGTCAATTCCAATATTAATAACCCAAGGAACTTCTTTTATTCTATATCAAAGGCACTAACTCCTAAAGTTCTTGTCAAAATGTCCCTTGCTGTTCATTTTTTCCAATGTTTTACAAGTATTTTTTAAAATTTATTTTATGTGTGAACTCATCAACTGTAGGATGAGTCACACAAACACATTGAAATAACTCATCGGAATTATAAAAAATGCAACTTAAATTGCAAAAGTTAGAAGCTGTTTCTGTCTTTCGTAAGGTGCTTTTGCAGCTGGCATGGGGAAGAACTGTTACATTTTATCACTCTGCCACTTGTAAATCCTACATTAATGCATCTGTTTTGGATGTAGTTGATCTCTACAGTTTATCCTATAGTGTAAGCTTACAATTGTTTAAAACAGTTGTCTCATAAAATCTATTTACTTGTTCCTATTGTGCTTATTCTTCTATGAATTTAATATAATTATGTATTATTTTCTTTTCTGTATAATATATATCTATTAATATATATATATTTAAAAAAACCTTCCCATCACTGTTGGATGGAAACTCTGGGAAATTCATCACATGTATTGCACAAGTTAGAAAATATAAGAAAATTAACTTTGTTTTCTTGAGGAATAGGTGGAAAATTTGGGTGAACTACGAAGTAGCTTTTTCTAAATTGGCAATATAATGTCTGCACATATGTTTGAAACTAGTTCTTAAAAAGAATGGCACATTGTCCTCTAAGAAGATGGATTAAATTCTGATCCTTGTAGATCTGCTCTCAAAAATTCTGAGAGTCTAGTTGAGATTATTTAGTAGTCTTGTCCAATTGTATTTTGAAAACTACCAGTGATGGTAACTAAACCATGTCCCTGGGGATGCTGTTCCAGTGAATGGCTGTTCTTACTGTAAAAAATGTCTTTGTTGTATCAAGATGAAATATCTCCAGCTGGAACTTGTACCAGTTACCCCTTGTCTTCTCCATGTTTGTCTTGTGAAGAGAAAGCCCCTGGCCGCTTTCTAGATGCTCTTTAAGTAATGGAATACTGTAATGAGGTCCTCCTGAGCCTTCTCCAGGGGAAAAAGACCTAATTCCTTCAGTCTTTCTTCATAGGGCAGGTTCTCCAGCACTTTGATCTTCTATTATGCTTAGAAATTGCAAAGCATACCTATGGATTTAAAATGGCCAATAAATGAAAATTTAAAGTAAAGTCGGCAATGAGTAGGAACATGAATACAGCCTTGATTTAGGTTTCAGTTGAAATGGAAGGGCTATCAGGGTTTGTTTCAGTAGTAGAAAGAATAAAATTAGACATATAACATCAATAAGATCTCTTTGCAGGGTTCCTCTTTTCACAGGATAGTCATGGACACTTTGAAAAAAGTAAATGTATGAAAGTGTTACGACAACATCAGCAGAAAGCACTTCATCAGATAGATCCAAGTAAGAGAATCATTTAAATAAAGAATTGTTCCTGATAGTATTTAGGCTGTGATAATTGTGGTTTAATTGAAAGAAATCCCTTGCATGCTGCCTCCTTCTATTGTACCTAGTATAATGTTTGCAGTGATCCTAAGGGTGCTGAGAACTCTTTCTGCATGGAAATAAAAGGATTAGAGATGGTCAGGAAATGTTATGTATAAGGACTCTCAGGATGTTTTCCTGAATTGTACTGATGCATCTTTCCAATGGAAATCTTATGTGAAGCATGAAAAGAGAAACAAGTATTAATTAAGTAAAACTATCTTTTATAATTATATTTCTTAGCCACAAACGTTAATAGTGTGAGGTTCTCAGTGATTGTTTCCCCAGCTATCATGTTTCTCTTTCTTCACTGTAGCATCCTATGCAGTATCCCCTTTGAATACGAGGTGAGATTGTCTCCAGAAAAAATTTACTCCTGCATATCTTAGTTACCTATTTATTACAAGTCTTTATTAGTAAGGCTGCTAAAGTAGATTTATTTTCTCTACTACCTTGGAAAATGTTGTGGAAAATGTGCATTTTTGACTGTTCATTTTACAAAGCTTTATTATGTCTCTCCATTGACACTAACATATGTGTAATCTAGTATGTTCTAGTCTACCATGAATGTTTTCATGTCATGTTTAATCCTATTACGGTTGTCCTAAACAGGAACGATGTTTTAGAGCTTGTATTTTTTTTTTATCTAAAATGTTGAGAGAAATGAATTGATTCTTGTAGAATAAAGAAAGATTGAATTTGTTAAGTTAGACTAAATCTTAGCATGACTGATATGTTAACTTCAAAGCATCATTTCAGGCTGATCTAGGTGTTGAGCTGGGAGATAGTGCAGTTATGCACACAGACATTCCTTTGAAACCTGCCACTCTCATCTACATAACAGCCTAAAGGATGATTGACGATTGCCAGGCTTATTTGAGGGCATCAGACAACTGCCTGTTCTTCAACTTGGAAGCTTAGTAGGCAGCACTCATCACAGTATTACACATGAGAGATTCAAACTAGTTAATCCCTTTCAGGTTTATTTTGTTGAATTTTTAATATTTTGCATCACAGGACATGATAATCTGAGTTCAACTGTAACATACAGAGCTAGAAAAACTCAGCAGAGATCTGTTTTTTCCTGTTTTCAAATACTCCCTTCCTCTGGTAAGATCAAAAAGATACACCTTACACAGAGCCTTTCTCACAGTGTTTTTCTGTCCTGTACTCCACTCCCAGAACGAAAACTCATACATGAAAGCAATTTTATTAATCTTCTCATGTATGAGATCAAGTTCTTCTGCAGATCTGAGTGACTCACAGGAAAATGTCTTGATTCCATCCAGGGACTAGGCAGAGATGTTTGTTATTTTCTTCGTTACACAAAGGGGTTAAAATATCAGAATTGGAAATGTGGCTTTGAATAGGCTTAACATGGACAATCATTAACCTCCATTCCAATAAGGTCACATCTTTTTACTGGTATATCTGGCTTTCTCAGTATCACAACTTCCTCTCAGCACACCCTAGGAGAGCCAGATCTGCTTATCTCAAGTTGCTCTTCTGCCTAAAGTAGTTAGAAAGGCTCAAGCCATCCCCATTCACAATAGCACTTGTAGGCTTAGACAAGGACAGACTTTGATTACGCGTTTTTATTTTTCTTGCTAAGACAGAGGAGGAACAGATAGCAATTTTCCAAAATTCACCCATTTTCATGTATGTAGGGGTTTTTTAGGAAAGAAACATTCACAAAGTATGTTAGGCTGCCTGTTGTGGTTTTTTTTAACTTCATACATTCAATTTTAAACTGCACCATGGATTTTTCTGAAAATGGAGGGAATGATTTGATACCCCCTCATACAATTCTTCTTTAGGAATGAATTTTTCTTGTAAAAAGACAAGACTAGAGAGAATAACGTCTTTCCTAGCTCTCAGCTAGCTTCTGTATCTTGAAATCACATTTGTTCCCATGGGGAGAATTTTGTGGGTTTGGACAAGACATGAAATTAGACTTGAGAAGTTTCCTCTGGACTGTCATTTCTAGGGTCCTCTTATAAACTAGCATGGTTTTTTTGGGTTTTTTTTAAGCTATAGGTACAACATTTCAGTAGTCTTTCCACTTGAAAATTTCTCTGTAGTTTACAAGTTTGTAAACATTTTCATTTGTCAAAAACACAAATAACAACTGCTAAACAGTCCATTTAGCCTGATAATGTAGCGAAAATACTACCTTCTTCAAAGAGAGCTGTTTTTTACTAGATTGTTACGGAAATCCATAGCAGGTTCACCAAGACCTTACATAAAATTTTAACCAAGGCTTCCCAAATCCTTGTGAAGGTTTCCTATCATTTTGGTAGTCATTCTCTTCACATCCTGAGGCGTGACTTCTAGAAATGATCACCCAGAACTGACTTTTTCTTTACTTCCATTTCCTAGATCAAGAAACTCCTGCCAGCTTTAAGCATGTTTTATTGACAGAGGTCCTTTTATAGAGCTCAATTATCTGATGAACAAGTAGCAAACAGAGACTATTTAAAGTTTTCACTGGGGAGGCTGAGATCCAGGAACCAACCCAATTTGTGAAAGCTTTTGACCATTTCTTCTACTTAATTGACCAAATCCATCTGGAGGAAGCACATTAAAAACTACAGAGCATTTGCTCTGTATTGGAGAGCATTATATCTTTCATGTCTGTAGTGTGAGGATTAGTTGACAGATTTAATTGTTCCCAGATTCAGCATTCCTCATTAGATTGCATTCAATGCTGTCTCTTTTATGGATGGTAGATTATTTGACATGACTTGGAATTGCAGAAATTGTTATTTCCAAACTGCTGCTGAGAGACTTCAAATGATTTTTGTTGTTCAACACCCACAAGTTTATACTTTCATATTCTATCTAATCCTAATGAACCTTGCTTTAAAAGGAAAATTTAAGCTTGACTTACCTCTTCACTGTAAATTCACACATAGTATCTTAAATAAATGGGAGTGTCTTGAGGCTTGCACAGTGCAGATGCCAGGGAATATCCAAATGCTTATTGGTTACAGTAACAGTTTCTGTCAGATGATGTAATTCTTCCCTATGATTGTTGCTAATATAGAAATATGAAAGGTGGGGATTGGTTGCAGGCTTTGCCTAAAATACATATTAAAATACCTACTGTTAGAACATGTAAATATCAATGTTCTGGGAATGATACTGTTCCTTTCTTTGATCTCCATATGAACCAATAAGCATCTTTATGGTATAATAATAAATGGCAGTGATTATTATACTGCAAGAAGAGCTCATCTACAAACTGAGTTAAGCATGAGTTAAAAACATTATGTTTATGTCCATATCACTCATAGTAATGAATTTAGAATTCCTTTACAGTTTGGAATCTGTTCTTTGGTTTGTTTGTTTGTTTCGTGTTTACCAGACAGTACTAGTCTGTGTCCTGCCTTGTATTTCTACATTATTTTTAGAATGAGATATGCTCTTTACAAAAGAATCTTCTACAGAGTAATCAAACCTGCAGCTAGCACTCAGGTTCTGTGCATATAAGGCTGATTTCTTTGTGCTGCTTTTCATCCTGGATTCCTTCTTCCAAGTACCTTATGTTAGTTACTCCATATTTTAGCATTATCTGTAGTTATCTTGTGTCTTCTGTGTGTATTGCCAGACTTGGTGGAGCAAAAAGTGATTAGTAAATATGATGTTATATGGACATGGCTTTCATTTTGGCATACTCACCAGTTCTTCATATTTAATGAACAATTTACTGTTATTTCATAAACCTTGTTGTTTGAGTTATAAACACTGACTTCACTCAGGCTTTTGACCCATCTTTGTTCTGAAGGCATACTAGATTTAATTTCCTCTGCCTTGAGTTCTAGGTATTTTATATGCCCAGGAATAATCTTTCATCAATCCTTTCTTTGAGTGGTGTTGTAGCTATCTTGAAGCACATATAGTGGCTACAAATTTCTGGTTTCTTCTGTTGTTGATGTCTATGCCAAACATTTAAAAAATATGCCTGAATTTTCTCAATGAGTTCACAACTTGGAGTCCACCAGAAGCTTTCAGGAATAAGAGTGTTTACTAAACATAAACTGGAACTCCTCCCTGTAAAAATCATGTCTGCCTTAGTCATTTTAGCACCAAGTTGTGATTTTATGAGGCTGGAGTTTTATGATGTCTGAACAGTTGTGCACTTCATGCTGTTCAAAATACATGTTCAACAAATTCATGGCCTGTAGTTATGACTTTTGGCTTGCTCTGTGCATATTGTTTTACATTAAGTATTAAATGTTTGCTTGTCTCAGTGTTAGCTTTTATATTACTGGTTAGGGCTATCTTGCATTCACAGCTCATCCACAAACAAGTTGGCAGTAGATGATAACTGCCTTTAGCATTGGATCCTAAATTCTAGAATATGCATTGTTTCAATAAATGGAGCAGTTTCACATCAAAGTCTTTTTGGGTTGTTTGGGGCCTTCTGGAGATATGCACAGCAACTGTACCACATGGATAGAGTTTGTCTCCTGTGCTACTGAACTGCTGTGTTTTGGTCTGCAATGTGCCATCTGCTCACAGCACTTTTCTTGGACTTATCTTTTCATTGTTTCATTATAATCTGAGTTAGAGAATTCAATGGTGGATTCTTCCTGATGCTTTTTAATATGATGGATGAATAGACTGTGGAAATATATATTTCCATTCCTAGAAGTGATTAAATTTTATTTATTTATTATGATATGTCTCAGCTTTCTGTCTTTCAGTATTTCTAGGTGCCAATATAAACAAAACAGAAGAGTTCAGGTGTCCTCAGTGTCAGCATGCAGGCTGTTATTGGAACATGCTTAGTAGTCATTTTAGTTTGTTATTGTGGTTCTGGATTGCCTCTTTTTTGACCTCTATTTCTATTACCATAAAAAATAAAATGCCATCAGCATTTTTAATTCCTGGAAGATCCTTACTGTCTGGTTACAACAGCTCCATTTTTGGCAATAAATTTATCTGAATTTATCATTTAACATGTTTTTGGCATTTGAAGTCATTAATGCTTTTGCTCTGAATTAATTTGGTCTGATTTCCTTCGTTACCATTAGTAAGTAGCTGAAAATACGTTGCAGCCAGACTCCAATTCACCTTTGATCTCATGTTCCAGTTATAGTTGAATAGCTTGCAGTCTTCTGCAGTGTATCTCATGGGAAATTTGGAGTTTTCTTGACTCACAGACAGTTGAATATGAGCCCGCAATGTGCCCAGGTAGTGAAGAAGGCCAGTGACATCTGATTTGTATCAGAAATAGGCCACAAGGACGAGCAAAGTGATTGGCCCCCTGTACTTGGCACTGATGAGGCCACACCTTGAATCCTGTGTTCAGTTTTGGGACCCTCACTACAAGAAGGACATTGAGTTGCTGGATCAGGTCCAGAGATGGGCAACTAAGCAGGTGAAGAGTCTGGAGAACAAGTCTTATGAGGAGCGTCTGAGGGAGCTGGGGCTGTTAAGTCTGGAGAAGAGAAGGCTGAGGGGAGACCCTTTCTCTATAACCACCTGAAGGGAAGGTTGAGGCAAGGTGTGGGTCAGTCTCTTCTCCAAAGTTACAAGTGATAAGATAAAAGAAAATTGCCTCAAATTACACAAGAGGAGGTTTAGATTGGGTACTAGAAAATTTGCTTTTCACCAAAAATGTTGCAGAGCATTGGAGCAGGCTGGCCATGGAAGCAGCTGAGTCACTATCCCTGAAGTTACTTAAAAAAGGTGTAGATGTGATATAGCTTAGTAGTGGATATGTCAGTGCTAGGTTAATAGTTGGAATTTATAATCTTAAAGATCTTTTCCAACCTATATAATTATATGATTCTATAATTAATCTGTTACTGAATTGGTAAAAGAACAAGATTTTACTCACAGTGATGCAGAAAAATATTCTGAAGGACAAAGTGGTATATCAAACCCAATCTTTTTAAGAATAATGACCTTAAATTCAATGAATAGGTGAAATTTCAACATTGTTCAATAGTGGTAATGCAAAATTTCAAGGGAAGTAGAAATTGTCCAATAATTCTTTGGAAGTATTAATTTGCATTCTAGCAGCTGGACAGGCAGAGATGTCTGGAATATGACAGATTTACAGAAAACAAAGTACTGGTGTTAAAACTTAGCAAAGTATTAAAATCAATGAATAATACTAAAAATCAAAAAGTGAGAATTTTCCCATTCATGAGGATCAAAATAAAAATTTTATGCCTTACTGTGTAATATATATCACCTTATATTATTGAACAGTCTTTGTGACATCAAACTTTATATCCATATTTGTCTCATTAATATTAATGGGAATTGTCCAATATTTCTTTTTAGGTGTTCATTTTCATTTTTGCAGCTGACTTTAAAGGAAGATATTCCTTTAAATATGACTCTGACGTTTATTCTTAGCAAGGTAAATAGTGTTCTAATGTATTTCATATTTTAGTGCATCCTTACAAAAAGACAAAGCAGACAAAAAGTGATCTGACTTTTCAGAAAGGATTTTTGATTACTTGTTACTCTATTAAACTGCTTTTAATTACTCCAAACATGAATCCCAAGAGCTGTTTGTCACACCAATTTTCAACGTAGTGTTCACCGAAAATTTTCAAAAGCTTTTCACAAATATTTTTGAACAATTTCAAGATGAGGAAAGGTGTACAAGGCTATGAAAAATGAATGCTGATATATCACAGAATCATAGAATGGTAGGGTTGGAAGGGATCTTTAGAGATTATCTAGTCCAACCCCCCTCCAAAAGCTAGTATATAAACATATATATAAACATAAATTTACAGAAGTTGGCAATTCTACATGTTTACTGAAGGATCATTTTTATCATAGGTGACTGTAGAAAGAAGATAATTTAATTAGTAATAGATCCTTTTAATTTACATAAAAACATTGCAATTCTATCTGTTTAGAACTTAACTTTTACTTTAGTTCCCTGAAGTAAGCTCAGCTTTCAAACGTTGTGTAAATTTCATATTTTTCATATCTATTTTATATGTCAGTGCTCTCTCAAATCCACTAAAATGTAACATTAAAACAAAAAAATAATCAGAGTAACAGAAATAACAAAATCAGAATTGCACATGCCTCTATGGAACACTTTCAAGTATACTCTTGATGATGTTATGTTGGACATAGTTCTACACCAGTTCTTATTTCATTAAGTGAGGCTGAGGAGTGTACATTTTATTATTCAGTAGAATACTCAATTCCTGCTTTTTTCAATACAGAAAGATTTCCTGAGGTACTTTATTGTGTTTAACTTGAACATCAAGGGTTGGATTCATTTCATCTACAGATGACTACATTATAGATGTTTCTGAAATTAGTCAATGTAAAATAATATTTTTCTGTCAATAGAGAATAATAGATATTGTTTCCATAAAGAGGAGGAGGTGGTGATTTTTTTTTTTCAGCACTTAGCCAGAAATTGACACATGCAAAACCACTCCTAACCCAGGCTGTTCTCAGTGATGTCCAGTGATAGGACAAGGGGCAATGGTTACAAGCTAGAACTTAAAGACGTTCCAAAGAAATACAAGGAAGAATTTCTTCACTATGAGGGTGACGAAGCACTGGAACAGGTTGTCCAGATGGATTTTGAAGTCTCCTTCACTGGAGACATTCAAAATCCACCTGGATGAGTTCTTGTGTGATCCTGCTTTGGCAGCAGGAGGTTGGACTAGATGATATTTTGAGGTCCCTTCCAATGCTTAAAAGAAGTATATAAAATTAAACATCTCATATTTATCCTAAACAGATCAAATGAATGTTGTAAAATCCATATTTGTGGGGTTTTGTTAACCTATCTTATTAGTTTCCATCGTAGTTATATACATTTAAAAGAACAACACAACAAAGATACACTCCACGTAAGAAGAGTTAAGAATAACTCTTAAAATTTTATGTGGTTTATGTATAATGTGGTCTGTATTTGGTGGATGTTATTCAGAAACACAAAAGGTGTTATTCATAATGCCTCTTTTACTGAAAAATACCTGCTCGCTAACTTAGTTTCAAATACTGCTAAAAGAAAATCTGCAGACAGAGCAAAAGGGCAAAAGGGTGACATCTGGCATAGTAGACTTTTCAAGATGGTTTTGGCACACAGCCTGCGTTAAACGGCAGACATTAAGAAAAAAAAATGGAATCCAAAGAAAAGAGAACATAACAAAAAATTGAGTTCTAATCTTTAGCCATTGCAAACCAGTGAAAACTAGTTAAAGTGCTTTAGTTTATAATCTGTAAAGTGTTGCACTGGGACATTCTTTGATCTCTAAATGACCTTAAAACAGATCTAAGGTGTGACATTCTGTCAACCTGATTACATCTACTCACTACAGCATTTCCTAATCACTCTACACTTGATTTCACCTTTTCAGTTTTCACCTGAATGAGTGATACACAAAAACATCCTCATCATTACCAGATCTCATGCACTTCATTTTTCAGAATGGCTGGAAGATGAAATACATGACATACTGTTTGAAGTGTGGCCAAACGCATTTTATACTTTAAACAAACAGTGCCATAGAAACTATGATATGCATGTCCTTGGAGGAAAACAGTCCATGCATTTCATCTACACAGGGAAAGAAAAGAGAAAGAAAAATGTAGATGTTAGAATTATTAAAACTGCCTAGAGGTAGGGACATTTTTTTAGACATCATGTCTGAGCCAAAAACTACAATTAGTGATCATATTTGCCCTTTTCTTTCACAGAGTTACTGGACTTTTTTTCAGATGTAACTTAGAAGGAGTGGAAAAGAGGATATTAATTTTGAGTAATCAATAACTCATTGCTTTACAGATTTGAGGAGCTAATTCTGTCAAATCTCTGAGTTACTGATTCTTTCTGTCTAGACTCTTCTGTGCACCTGGGAAACTTTGTTGACTTTTAATGCACACATACACTTCTGTGATTTCTGCGATGCTAATGGGAAGTCACACTGCTAATTAGCTTTGAGAGAAATGGTTTTGCATTTATGCATGTGTTTTAATTTGAAATCATAGTGTCCCCGTCTTTTTAGAGCTCTCTGCTCTTGTCAGCTTAACTGCATATAGGAATGGATGTGTAGTGTAATAACAACTATATAATAGCTAATATGTTATATAATAGCTAATATAATGATAATAACTAAAGTGGGTTTTTTGCATGGCCTTGGGCTACTTTAAGTATTTTTCCTTGTATGTTTTGCTCAAATGCTTTCATCTCTACTTTGATAAATGAAAAAAAATTGAGAGTTTTTTGGCCTCTACTTTTGGAATCAGCTTGGGTTGATTGTGCACTTGATGAGTGAGGATTTATTTTATGGTGCCACGTAGTCTAAGAATTTAGATAGAGGGTATGGAAGTAGGATTCATAGGTCAGGGGATTTTATACTATTCCTTCTTTTGTAACAAAAGAGAAAGTCTGATTCTGAGTTCCTTCAGTGTATTTAAAATAGATACCACGAATGCAGCACAAGGCATGCTGTATCCAAAAATATATCTGTGGAAGCAATGTATTTGGAGAAAAGCAGGCAAGCAAACAACAAATCAACCACCAGATGTGGTACATTCCCCTTTTTCTGAGGCTGTAAAAACTTGAAAAACCTCTTGAAAACTCTGTACTAAGCTATGCTATCAGAAAAACATTCATACATACTTGATGAGTATCTTAGCCCAAATTTGTTTATTCATTTTTTCATAGTGTGAATCATTACTAAGGTGTATATTACAGTTACATTAAAGTATCACCGTCAATAGCTATATTTTATAAAACAGAAATGGAAGCATTATAGCTATAGATAGCTATAGATATAGAACTTTTGCAATGAACTATTACTCTAGGGAAACAATGAAAATGAAATTTTTTCTTCATTGCAATAAATCTGGAAGTTTCAACTTAGTTTCTCATTTACATCTGTGTTCCGTCCAATATCAGCATAAAATTTGACAGAATTTACTTGTCTTTGTTCAGATGAAGCCAAGAACAAAAACAAACATGAAGAATAATTTGATCTCGCATGCTGATGGCAGATATTTGGGCATAAATTTCACAGTGACTTTATCTAGTGCTGTTAATTCTTCATTGTCATGATTGATGGAATAACCTGACCTGAGGAGAAACTAATAGAAAATATCATTTGCAAAATAAATTGCTTTTAGCATCTACCCTTGTAGAAAAATAATCTCTAGAAAGTCTCTAGAAATACGTTTCTTCCCCTTCTAAATTAAATTTTCACTTTGTTCCCCCTAGATCTTCGGATCTACATTTTCATTGTGGAAGTACTTACTAAATCTGTTCCTAGTCATTCTTGTAAGGAGCCCTAGCTACATAGATAATTAAAAATAGGCTGAAAGTTAATGAACTTTCTTCTTTCAATGAATTATAAGTACATAAAAATAATTCCAATAAGATAGCTCTAAGGAAGTTACAAAGTACAGGCATCTTGAAGCTGCCTGAAATTGCTTCAAATCAGGCTAGAGACTGAGATTCATCCTCCTTTTTGGAGTACGCAAGTAATACCTAAAAGTAAAGCATACACTAATGTTGAAGAAATTCCTGAACATAACTGTATTTAATTTGAACAATTAAAATTGGTGCTTGATATTGGGCTATAAATTACTGTAAATTGCTAATGAGCTATAAACATTTAAAATGAAAGTCAGGCAAAATTTCTCTACATACATGAATAAAGGATTTCAGGAATACAGAATGTATTTTTCAAGGGCTTTCTCTCCACTTATTAGTATCCACAAAGACATCTATGTATTTGCAATCTTGTATCTGGTTTTTTGTCAAGGATTATGTTTGGTGAAGGGAAATTACGTGTTTGTAGTACACTGGTTTGGACAATAGTTGTGTGAAGCTAATTGTTCTAATTTCAACTGTAACAAATGAATATTTTGAAAATTCTGCAGCTTTATTTTCTTACCAGCTGTGCTATAAAATCTACCCAATACAGGCTAATAGAATATACTGTAAGGACATGATACGTGGTGAAAAGATGTGGGGAAACATGTTTGTCCCTTTGATTTAAGACAGCTTCAATGCCATCAAAGGAAATTGCTTATATTCCTCAGGAAAGAAAGGAGACAAAGACAATACATGAGAAATGGGTGGTCTAAAACAAGATGGATACACACAAATGTTAGTATATCTCATTATTGTAACAACAATACGCATTACACGTTTAGTATATTAAGTTTTATTACATTTCTTATTACTTCTCATTCTTTATTAAGTTTATTGTGGGAAAGAGATAATCCCATATCCAAATCTTGCGTCCAAATACTACCAAACCTGGGCTATGTCTCCATTAGTGAACCAGTGTGGGTCATTGGATCTGCATATTGAACTTGTTGATGTTGAGATCTTTCACCTGCATCTGTTTCATATGTGATTTGGGAGGTTGTTCTCCAACTTATATTTAGATTGATTGCACAAAAAGAACATCCCCACTACAGGTGTCTCATATTTTTTGTCACTTTGTGTTATGGGTGAACCCTGGAAGGCAACTCAGCCACATAGTGCTACTCATTCACTTTCACACCGCCCTCCCCCCCCGCCCAGTGGTGTGAAGGAGAGAATCAGAAGGGAAAAAGTGAGAAAAACAAATTATTTCATATAGAGACAGTTTAATAGATAAAGCAAAAGTCTCACACATATGCAAAGCAAAAGAGGGAATTGATTTATTACTTCCCATGGACAGTCAGGTGCTCAGCCATCTCTAAGAAAGCAGGGCTCCATCGTGTGTAGTGGTTACTTGGGAAGACAAGTGCTGTCACTCTGAACATGACTCCTTTCCTTCTCGATCCTCCAGCTTTATATGATGAGCATGATACCCTATGATATGGAATATCGTTTTGATCAGTGGGAGTCAGCTGACCTGGATAACTCTCTTCCCAACTTCTTGTGCACCTTGTCTACTCATTGATGGGATGGTGTGAGAAGCAGAAAAGGCCTTGATATTATGCAGGCACTGCTTAGCAAAAATGAAAAATTCTCTGTATTGTCAACACAGTTTTCAGCACAAATGCAAAACATAGCCCCATACTAGCTACTATGAAGAAAATTAACTCTATCCCAGTCAAAACCTGCACATCTTGCCTCTCAGCAAAAGCTACAGGAAGGCAATGATTTGTTATTTTGGATACTTATGTTTCCATCGGGTGTTTGAAGCAGAGCTTCCAGTTTAGTATTCATTGAGAAGGAATCTGTGCACTTCAGAGTTGCCTTTCAAAATGAAGCAACACACAGTTGGTGAATGCAGATTTTATTCACAGGAAACACTAGTGCTTCAAGAGAGTAATGAGAACTCAGGCTTTATTAATTAATGTTGCAGTAAAGATATACCATAGAAACTGGCAGCCATTTAAGAAAATACAAATGATGCTTTCTTTTCCTGTAAATTGCCATTTAAGTAGTAAATACTTAACAATGTAATGCTGGGTGCAGAACTCAAAACATACTTTTAGACTGAGTAGAAACAACATTACTTTCATTCTATGGTAATTACTTCTAAAAATACATGTTACATTTAAAATTATGTGCAATTCCTTTGTATTAGCTGAACTAGTCTGTGTCTGATATATCTGCTACAGTTTCTTCTGAATAATTTTCATTAGCATCAAAGAACTTTTCAATTTTTGTATAAATTTACATCTACCTTACTCTTGTCTCAAACTGCAGAGAAGTGTCTTTTTAGTGGTAAAAGTTCACATACAGAATTTTGTCTTGACATCTCAGAGTTTCTCCATAGATCTACCAGAGAGAGGCTGGAAAGCTTGCATGTTCTTTAATCCTCTATGAATTTATGTACTATCTATATGACCACAGTGTATTTTGTAATTATTTGTACTTACCATTGGTCGCCGTTAGTCTCTTTGCTTTTTTCTTCTTTTTTTAATAACTAAAATTGAAAAGCTGTTTTATTAAAATTTAACTCACTTTTTTTTTTCCCCCACTTAAATTACCTTTTTCCTGTTTTGATATAAAGTGAAGAAGGAAATCTCACTGTGAGAATAAAAATACCGTTTTAAATAACGAGTTAATTTTAGACCACATTGAATAGTTTTTTAATTGGTCCCCATAAAAAATTTTGTCCTCTATCACAGCAAGTTTTCTCTATGTTAAAACATTTTATTGTGACAAAACACAGGGGTCATTAATAGCATTTCTGGAAGAATTTTAGGAAGTAATTTTTGCTCCGAGAACTCAATCTGAGTAATTTAGTAGAAGATAGGTCATCTATTCCATGGGAAGCTGCTGTCAAGAGAAACTAAAACATTGCTTTAGGTATTTAAAAAGTAGAAGGAAAAGACAACTGAGAATACTTTACATGAGAGAATACTGGGATATGAATCAGAGAGTCATGTGTGTGTTTAAAAGAAAATAAGGAAGCTGGAAGGAAGTGGTAGGTTCAAAGAGTGGGTTTGACAGAAGAGTTGTGTGATCCAACCTGTAATCTTGGAGTAAATGGCCATCACTTGGGAGGATTTGGGTATGACTGCCTTCTTGGCTTTCATTTAAAATATTTTATTCTCCTACTTGCAAGGAATTTGATTAACTTTAAACTAAGCCAAAAATGATACAAAGCATCCTTTTGAACACACCATTCATCTTTGCCAAACGGATAAACAGCAGGTTCCCAGACACTAGACCGTAGCTCTGGGGTTGGGTTCTAGACACTGGCTGGGTAGGGAAAGTTACCTGTTTTACATCGACCTGTCAGGGAATATTGTTTCATCTCTAAGTCTAATAAAGCCCACGATTTCCCTATAAAATTGAGCAGACTGTATATTGCTGCTGTTATTTTAAAGCTCTTTGAGGATGGTTTGTGCTGAAGTTAGAAACTGGACTGAAACATGCAGAAGCTTGATTGCAGTCTGTAAATAAGGATACACTAACTTGATTAACTTTGGAAGTTGTTTTCCGTTTTTCCATGTTGTTATTCTCTTCTAATTAAGGTAATTGCAGTTAATTGAAAAGGCATGATTGGTTTAATTGGATCTGAAGGTGCAACAAGAAAATCACTAACGATGAAGAGGAAATTGATTTGATGGAAAGTACTTTAAACAAAAGTGTGGTCTGAGCATTATGGATCTCTTTAGAGAAAAGCATTCAAGAAAATGTAGTAATTTTTTCATCACACAATGAACAGATGCTGGACTGTTGTACTGAAACTAAGTACAAACAGTGTCAGTTTGATAAATTTGTCCAGCTTTGCTATTTTATGTAATGGACTTCATCTTTCTAATTGTATTGCAAGCTGCTTTAGTTTTCAAGAGTTGGTGGGAACAGAAAGTTTATATTGTTTAGTTAAGTAGGCTCTACCCATTATTGAGCTCTAGGAGGATCAGGACATATTGGGTGAAAGCTCAGACTACATTAAAATTTGTTATATATTTAAATAACATATGTCCCTTGATTTATTTAGTTCTTTTTGTAATAAATTTATATCTAAATAATTGAGGAATTAAAATGTTCTGGTTCTGATTCACAAGGAATTGAACAATAGGGTCTTGTTCTTTTGTACCCACTGGAGAAAAGTCCAGATTTCCCGCATGTGATTCATGGAAGGAGGTTTGGAAGTCTTGTAGAGAAGGTGCATCATTATTAATCAGATGAGCAATGTGGTAGTTTGAGCCTGGTCAGGTGCCCACCACACCACTTTATCCCCCACCTCCTCAGCAAGCCAGGGAAGGGGAGAAAATAAGATGGGAGTCTCGTGGGTTGAGATAAAAGTAGTTTAATAAATAAGCAGCAAAGCCGCGCGCGCGGGAAGCAAAGCAGAAGCAGATAAGCTGTTACTCTCTACTTCCCATCAGCAGCGATGTCCGGCCACCTCCCGAGAAGCAGGGCTGCAGTACGCGTAGCGGTTGCTTTGGGAAGGCCAGAAATGAATCTCGCCTCCCCTTCCTGCTCCTCTCCCCCAGTTTATATTACTGAGCTGACGTCATATGGTATGGAATATCTCCTTGGTCAGCCTGGGTCAGCTGCCCTGGCCATAGTCCCTCTCAAGATCATGCCCACCCACAGCTATTGGTGAAGGTGGGGGAAGGAATGCTGGAGGGACAGCCCTGATGCTGTGCGAGCAGTAGTCACAATATTGATATCAACAGTAAGCACAGCACTGCAGGAGCTGCTGTGGAAAATCACTGTCGTCCCAGACCCACTACAAGTAATAACTGGGGAAAAATAATAACTCCTGTCCAAATGAGTTGAGGAGGAGTGATATTCACAGAATCATAGAATCTCCAGGGCTGGAAGGTACCTCAAAAGATTATCTGATCCATCTCCCACTGCCAGAGCAGGACTACCTACAGTAGGTTACACAGGAACACATCCAGATGGGTTTTGAGAGAAGGAGACTTCAAAACCCACCTAGGCAGCCTGTTCCAGTGCTCTGTCACCCTCACAGTGAAGAAATTCTTCCTTATGTTTCTTTGGAACCTCTTTTGTTCCAGCTTCTACGTATTGCCCCCTGTCCTGTCATTGGACATCATTTGGAATAGCCTGGCTCCATCATCCTGATACCTGCCCTTTATGTATTTGAAAACATTAATGAGATCACTCCTCAGTCTCCTCCAAGCTAAAGAACCCCAGCTCCTTCAGCCTTTCATCATAAGGGAGATACTCCACTCCATCTTCTTTGTGGCCCTGCGCTGAACTCTCTCCCGCAGCTCCCTGTCCTTCTTGAACTGAGGGGCCCAGATCTGGACACAATATTCCAGATGCAGTCTTATGAAGGCAGAGTAGAGCCCCATTCCCCTATTACCAAGCAAAAGTGGATCCTTCCTAAACCATGACAGTCAGCAATATATAGAACCTACTAATTTGTCTCACAGCTTCATCTTTGCCACTTCCGGGGAAGTCCTTACACTGAAATTTGAAAAAAATATATTGAGAAAGAGAGAAATTTGAGAAAGGAAAATCAGTTAAGATGGATGAAAGGGCCTAAATTTCACCAGGAAATTTAATAGTTCTGAATACAATAATTTATATTTACAGGTCAGATTTGATGATGTAGATTCTCAGATGATGTTATGATTACTCAATACACTGAATGGTATGATATTTCCTCTCCTATATAGATAAATCTGGGACCTTCATCCAACATGAGAAATACACGAAGAAGGGTATGTAGTCCCACACTCTTATATATGGTGTAAATCTGTACATGTACATGTACAAAGCAATTTGAAGTTTCATACACAGCTACTTTGACTGGAATTACTGAAAGCAATGGGCAACATCTCTATGTAATGGGTAGCATCCCTATGTCTGGGCAAACACAGAACTCAAGGTGAGGTCCAGATATCTCCAAAACCTTACTTATTGTGTCCATGAATGTACAAAGAACACAATACTGGGATACAATTATTTTCCTGTACTATTTTGGTAACATCTGAAGATGTTGGATTTTTTCTGTTTCCAGTTACAAAGCAAATTTGTTGCACTTGAGCTTTATCTTGTTTTGTCCTTTTCTCAAAATAAGAAAAAAAATCATGGGTAAAGTAAGTGAACAGCAGCTTTATGTCCAACATAAAGCCATTCTGTTACAGAGCTTGGTCTAGAAATGGCAGGTTGTAGATGAAAAAGGATGGTGAGGGAAGAGTAAGTTCTACAGAGAAAAAAGGTATTAATTTGTTTTGTGTTTAACTATTGATGAAAAAAAAGAACTATTAATTTTAAGAGTAATTTTTTAAATGTATTGTGAAATGTATGGTAGATGTAGTATTTTTTTCCTTAAAATCCAACTATAAAGATATACAGCAGCACACCATTTCTAGAAGCAATTACTTTTTAATGATGATAGTATAACACTTTTCCTGGTTGTGATGTTCATGGACTGTGTACTGATTTTTGAATTACAAAGTTGCACTGATGTTAGTTTCTTGTAATACCAATATATTTTGTATGACTACTGCTGAATATGTCTCCAAACTGAAATCTCCAATTCATTTGGGTAGTTGAACCCTGATAACTTAATTTAACAATGTAAAGTCATCACTTTTTTGAAGTATGGAAAACTACTAAACTTCTAGTTCTGGTTGGAAGCTGATGTAAAAAATATATGTACTTCAGAGATTCAAACAGACTGTGAAATGATGATGTGACTATTTTTTCCTAAAAAATAAAACTACTTTTTCACAGATGGTAATTAATACCTGGTAATTATATGCAAGCCATTATAATGCTGCAACTTTACATATAAACACTATGATAAAAATAGTGTATATTTTTGTAACGTAGCAACAGGAATTTTAATTAATATCACACTTTTTGTCTTTATTGAGCGTGTAAACATCTCTTATGAGGTTTTAAAATTGATGACCTTATGCATCCACCCAAATCTGTTTATCTATTTCAAATCAAAGAGAAAGATAATACAAGCCAATGTGATAAAGGATTTACTAGCATTCATATACAGCCATGATATTCACAGTGGCAACATTTCCTCTGCTTACTACGGAAAACAAAGGTCACTAGCTGCTAGACCAGGAAGGCCCTGAAACATAAGGGTCAAGCTGTATCAAACTCTTAGGTCATTACTGGGGACGTTTTGACTCTGCTCTTTTTGATACTTCTGTGGCAAACCACTCAGGAGAATTTTATTAACATTTTCACAAATGCTAAAGCATACAAAAAGTTGAGAAGTTTGTAAATTTGGGGGTCATAAAACCAAAAGCATGTTGATTTTTTTTTAACAGTTTTATTGCTGCTTTCTGTGACTACTCAGTATAATATTATGTGGAGCAGGATTATTGCCAGTGATCCATCCTAATGCCTGTCATTTTACTCTGTGAAGGAACAGATACAACATAATCTCTACATTTGTCTTAATACCATGAATATGGAATCAAAAAAAGCCTGATTTTCATGAAAGAATAAAAACATAATCTTCATAGAAGTGGTTGCATTTTAGCCACTGTTTGTCTTAGTAAGGATCAAACATAAGCTACTTATTAAAAAAGTACCATCACAAGGTAAAAGAAATAACAATGAAAACTCAATATTAAAAGTCAGGAAAACCAGATCAACACAGTATCATGTTAACAGATATTTGCATTTGATGATTCTTCTTTTTAGTTCTGAGTTCTTATTGTCCTTTGGTGATCATATTTTTGGACGAGGAAACAGAATTGTCCATCTCCATGCAGTTGTGTGCAATATAAAGAAAAATTGGATAGATCTTTTTGGAGGACTTCAGCATCACTTGCATCTGACAGCATTCTTATAGGCTGATTTTGTTCACTTGCTGAGGTATGGAGTAGCAATAATAATTGCTGATAGGTGATGCTTCCTCTGGGAAATGACTGCTCATACTAGCTGATGACAGGATTACAGAATGGCTATCTCCTAACACAGAGAAATTGCCATGAAAACCGAGCGGCGATTCTATGGTGTATCTGGAGAGGTGCTCCCAGCAGCTGGGCAAGATGAAACCTCTCTGTCATTTTCAGGCCCTGGTGAGATGCCAAATCTAATATCATGTTCCATTTTGGTCAATGTATTAAGGATAAATGAACTGAAATTACAACAGTGGAAGAAAAGAGATGTAAGATTTTTCAGGGGAATGAAGAGCATATCTCTCAGGAAAAGACTTTAAGAGATTAATCGAGCAAAATGAAACATGAGGGAAGATATTCTTACTGTATATGAGCATGTCATAGGGGCAAGTATGGGAGAGAGAACTATTTTTTAAGATAAAAGATCAGCCTGACATGGGAACAGGTGGCTCTCAACTGGCTACGCTAAGTTGAAGCTGGAGTGAGAAGATGGGTTCTAACTCTCAGAGCACAGTTCTGGGTCAGTCGTCTACGCACAAGTACTGAGGGCAATTCACCCCCAAATGCTTGAAAGACAGCACTTGGAGAATTTATGAAAGTTATTTCATGTTTGATTTGTCTGCAGGGTGCTGACCCAAGAGGTCTCTCTAAGCCCTTTGAACAGGACATATACCTTCATCTCTTCCTTCAAACCCTTTCAGAGAACTCGTTTTTCTAGGCAATCTTTCCTATATTACTCATCACTGTTATCTCTCTGCAATTTCCCATGCATCCCATGTTTTGTCTTTGTTTCTTTTGTATGGCTTGTTATTGTGATCTCTACAGTGGAGAGAATTTATCTTTCAGACAATGGCACTCTTTCATAGTACTATATAGATGATTAATAATAATTAATAGTACCATCTGGACTATCAAGCAGTAACAACTATATATTCAGGAGTCTTTTCACCTGAGTTCATTAACACTTAGTTTTCAAAGTGTATATAAATGTAAAAATTTCCTCAAATTTAAAAAAAATATGTTGAAAAAAAATCTTAAAATATTTTTTTGGCTGCAGCTTGAATTCATCTAGCATATAAGTACTATACATGGATTCACGTTGTATAACATTAATGGCTATATACAATGCATACTAAGCCCATGTACAATTTATTTATTTAAAATCCACAAAATAATATGAAATCATACAATAAAAGGAATCTAGCATACTGTGTTACACTATCATTCAAGAAAGAAAGCAAAAAAACCTCAGTTTAGAATGGAAATGGTCATTTGTTTAATAGGGAGCTGTTTTGAATAAGTCAGACCTAATGACCTTTAGAGGAAATCAAGCATGTTATAATGTGGAAGTGATCACTTAACTGATTCCTGTGGTACTGGCAAAAAAAAAAAAAAAAAGCCACCAATTTATTTTACTGCTTGTAGTCTCAACGGGGATTAATCTGATTTTCATTTTAATTGTTCTCATATTATTTCTTCAGCCTTTCAGGGTAATCTTTAGTCTAAAGAGAGGGCAAATAGAGTTCTAATGAATGTCTCTACAGACAGGTTTATTGTCTCCATCATCAAAGTATTTCCCCTGTGCTCCTGTTTCAGTTCTTACCCTGATGGTGAGTAATTTAAGCAGTATTGACAAGGCAGCAGTGTTGTAAAGTGTTATTCATATGCAAGACCCAAAAAGCAATTGGCCACAGAACCTTCAAAATGCAGCAACAGTTGAATTAAAAGTCTACAAATCAGGATTTCTGGCACATTATAGCAGTCATTCGTTGAAGCAAATTTAATTACTGCATGCAAATTAGTTTCAAAAGAGGATAAGGGTGACTAGCTACTACCTCTGTTGTCACAGTAGTCACACTGATGACTAACATCTGCTGTTAGCTCGACCTGTCTGTAGTTTGGGTAATCACAACAATTAAACAGAAACCACATTCCAAATTAATTTTCTCAAATATAGCTTATGCACAAAATTTCAAAGAATGTGTATGACAGAAAACCTAAATATCTGATGTATTCCATTTCTATGATCATTTGCAATAAAATAAAACTGACATAGACTAAAATTCTTAAACTAAAATTCTTAAAAGGCCCCAAGTTTTTAACGGATTTTAAATCATAAACTAATTAATGGGTATGATTTTGAACAACTTTTTTTTTTCTGAGTAGTAGGGACATGTAGCAGCATATTTGATATGGTTTCTGTCTAATAAAAAGTATATTTTTTTTCTCTGAATAGCTGACATAGTAGTTGAGCACTTGGGGTTGAAAAATATAATGCATAGAGCAGCACTATGGCCCTGCATCTAGTCTCAGCTGTTACAGGCACAATGCCATGCTATGCTGGGCAGGCCACTTTTTTTCCCAACTTTAAAAGCGTGCAGATGTTAATTGTACACACCCACAATATGTATCATAAACTTATATGCAAAGGCTGAAGCTTTCCAAAATATGTCAGTTTCTCTTGCAAAAGAAATTTTCTTGACCAAACCTGTATAAAAGTCATCACTTCAACTGCATTGTTAAAGGTTGCCACTAAATAATTTATTAAGCATTTCACAGTTGTTTTCTTTGCAACATGTTAAAATAGAGATAATATATTCAGAAACCTACCTCTAGGAATAATTGTTAATGAAATGCTTATAAATGTTATCTTAGTTTAAGGAATCATAATGAAAAGGTACTTTACAAAATGCAGTTGAGCAACACCTTCTTCATTTACTGATGAAGTAGCTAGCATTGATTCCTAGAAAGAATTTCTGAAGTTCTCAATAAGTTTTCCTATCAAAGACATTGAGAGAAAGATCAGCTCCATTGCCAGCTTCATGGTGCATGTTTTTATACCACCTAGCTTACATTCTTCTGAGGAAATAGAAATCATCAGGTATCTGTGCAAATAAAACTGGAGAAGAGGAAAGTCTGTGTATGTTTCATTATAACTGGACAGCATATTTCCTTATGCTTCACAGAAGTATTTGATTAGATTATTTTTTTTTTCCCAGATTCTCTTATTTCTGAAATTTTCCACATTCTCTTAGGTTGTAGTATAGATGAATATCTACTCTTCCACCTTTGTTACACATTTCCTGGAGCTGACACAATGACTAGAAACACAGGGTCAGGTTTATCACCATCCTTCAGTAGTACAAAAGCAGCTGCAAGCCTGACACAATGTGCAGCTTAAACTAAGTTTGTCAATGCAGATGGTTTCAACTTTGCTTTGTATCGTATTTTGCAGAAGCATGAAAGAATGAAAAAGAATCAATGAATTTACCTTCCAATTACAAATTAAATTCACACACACATACAAAATAATAATAAAAAAGAGCTATAGAAGGTGTGCAACCTTTACCCTTATAGGTTGTGTACCAAAGCCTGAGCTTTTCCAAAGATTTTAATCTTCCACAGAAAGCTGATGACAGGCTGTTGCTATGGTGAGCAGATGTTTCAGAGCTAATAGTATTTGATTGTATTAAAAATTACCTCTACAGACCAAGATTTTTAAAATAACTATTTTATTCTCTAAAAAACCAGTCAAGCGACACGTTCAACTTGCTTCCTAAGATCTCTGTTTCTTATGATACTCAGAGCTCATCTCACAAAATGTGTTAAAATCCAAATAACATTTGGCTCATTTTTTAAGTTCTTTCTTCTGCAGCTCTGAACATAGTGAAACTGGACATTTTACTTTATTGCTTGGTGTTACAATATTATATATTGAAGTCACACACAGAATCACAGAATCACAGAATGGTAGGGGTTGAAAGGGACCTTTAGAGATCATCTAGTCCAGCCCCCCATGCCAAAGTAGGTCCACCTAGAGCAGCTCACACAGGAACAAGTGTAGGCAGGTTTTGAAAACCTTCAGAGAAAAAGACTGACTTCACACCCTCCCTGGACAGTCTGTGCCAGAGCTCCATCAACTTGTTTAAATGGAATTTTTTGTTTTCCAGCCTCTTTCTATTACCCCTTGTTCTGCCACTAGATACAACAGAAAAAAAGGGATTTTCCAACCTCCTGACATCCACGGTTTAGATATTTGTAAATATTAATACAATCCCCCTCAGTCTCCTCTTCTCTAAACTAAACAGCCCCAGTTCCAGCAATCTTTCCTCATAAGAAAGATACTCGAAGTGTAATGTGATTTACAGGTGTTAGTAGTTATCATTTATGCCTATCTACTGAGTAGTGTTCCCTATAATGCTGCCACTGGACTAAATTCAAGTTGCTCTTTACCTTCCAATGTCCTTTCTAAGCAAATCTCAAGGATATCTTTACCCATTTACCTTGATATTTTTGGAAATGTATTTTCAAAAGAAGGAATCATACCCTTCATTCCTTGGCATCATATTTCCAATATAATATAGACATAGAACGCTGTTTGGTGGAGAAGCTGTGAACTGCAGAATTTTATCCAATATCATTTTCCAGAAGTACAGGAAATGGTACCTGCCTATCGACAGTTTCTACAGAAAAGACTCATACAGTGATTTTTGTGTCTCTTCTGATTGGCAAAGATGATCCCAATGTCTATTAAACACTAGGGACTCTAATCCTTTGATTTCATCTAGAACAGGGTCTGTTCCAATCTATCACTTGCACAAATATCTATAGTAAAACAGAGTGCCCAACTTGTCTACCCATATTTAAAATCTACCCTTTATTATACTGTCTATGAGATGAATATTATATATTACCTATTGTTAAACAGTATACATTCAATGCACTCATTCTGCCATACCAAGTATTGTACAACAATGAAAGTAGATGAAGTATTTATGACTAGGCAGAGCCCTTGGGATTTTTTTCTTGTCAAAAGCAGTATTATTCACTGATATTGCTTTGTAACATTTCATTTATTATTTTCATGAATTGTCTGCTTTGTAAATATATTTTGCTTTATAAGTTTATATTTAGACCTATTAGCACTGAAGCTCTAAAATTCTTCTATTTGTCAAAATTCGAGGGGAAAAATCTGACTTTTTCTCTATTTACATCAGGTAGATAAAGATGATGTTATCAGTATGTTATTGTCAATTCTAGACAAGGAATGATTTTCTTTTCCAGACATTACTATCCAGATAATTTTTTTTTTCATATTTTTCATGCAAAAATGACATTATCTTCCTTTTAATGTCACCACATTGTTTTAAACATATATGCAGCTTTTTTTTTTAAATAGATTCTTATAGGTAAGCAATATATCTTTACAGATATGACCTTACAAGAGAGACAAAGGAGCTTTTGTCTACAACTGTACTGCCAAGATGACAGGTATTTTATATCACTCAGTGGGGAAAGGACTGCTTTCTTCCTCTAGCCTGGTAGCTTCCATATCAGAGCCTAGGTTCAATGTAAATAATGGAACTATATTGACATACTAAATCATTCAATTGAAGTACTTCATCATCAACTTTACTGATTATTTTGATAGTTTAATACATTCAGTCTACAATAGAAATGTGCTCCACATTCTAGAAATTATTTTTTTTCTGTTCATATTAATTACATATGAACACATATTAATTACCTCCATGGTGTCCTTACCCCTTATCCCAAAGTTGATGCAAATAAAAAGTTATCGATTATTTTTTGGTAAGAACAGTATTTATCTGTTCTTCCTATCCACACAAATTTACAACTGTCAACTATCAACAATACACATTATGTTGCTTCACTTGCTCTGCTTGCTTTGAAAATTTGCACATTCTTCCATTTATGCTATGATGTGTGCATTTGAAATCCCTGACAACCACTTTTTGACTTTTGCTTAATCTCATTTATTTCTATACCACTTTATGACATTTAGATTTTATGAGTATTAATAAGGTTTTTTGCTCTTTCTATCTCTTCCTGAAATATGTTCTGATTTTTTCGTTACACATATTCTGTACAATAGTTGACTGCAATCATCTTTCTTGAATTCATCACATATTCTCTGCAAATGTGCTCTTTAAATTTTACTATCTTCAGCTCCCATCTTTCCTGGATAAAGTCTGATGACAGACTATGCAACTGTATGAGTGCTACATAAGATAATTTAGAAGATATTTTCAAGACTTCTTCCTCATGTGCATCACACAGCATTCTCATTTTATGTGAACATCAATGTATTTGTTTTTCTCCAATGAATTTTATTGCTGCATGGTGTGAAGACAGACTATGTACCTAAAAAGTCTTTCAGATGCATTCAGCAACTCAAATATCTTGAAATACACCCTTTTCAAATGTTAAGGCATTACGTGGCAGCAATATAACATCTTACACATAAACACCCTACAAATGATACTGAAGTATGTGCTGTAGGTATTATTTTTGTGAAAAGTGTATTACAGAGACAACAGAGTATACAATTTGTCAATCTTCAACCATCTAGGAAGGACAGTTGTAAATGAAGAAAAAGAAATTGTCATTAGATTTTCTACTTTCTAACATAACTTTGATAGTATAAGAAGTGTTTATAACACCACCAAAGATCTGGATCCAAAGAAGTCTTTAAGACAGTTGAGTATCTCAGAATATATTTTAAATGACCTTGAGTAGAAGTTAAGCAATATTCCTTTAATATTTTTTCTGCGTATCTGATACATTCCCTAGACCAATTTCAGCCTCCATCTCAGAAGCACCACAAAGTCACAGAAATGGGCCTACTGCTAGTGCATTGTACCAAGTAATATACTATGTTTCACTCTTTAAAAATCATATCTTTCTTTCGTCCATCAATTCATGCTTAGATTGTATTGCCAACGGTGACCACAAGACTTCTGTCTTCAACAGCCAGCATGAGTGAATTTTAGTACTTCTAGAGGCATATCCTACACTTGATGATACCATTCAATGAGTATCTATGGACTTAATCCCACAAATTATAACTTAAGGCCCTGATCAATGTTCCAACTCTACTGATGCTCAGTTTCAGTGGCATTGCATTTCTTTGTGTATCTTAAGTGCTATAACTGAATATCAAGAAGACTGAAGAGGATCCATATCAAAATATTCTTATAAAATAGATCAATATTTTTGTGACCTCTTTTTACCAAATAACTCTAAGTTTCACTTAAAACTATGTTGTTATTATAATTTTACTTTTCTTTGCAGAATTTTCTTTCATGTACAAAAATTCAGTACCTGCATATGTATGACAACTTCAAAGAATTTATCCTTCCTAAATAATACTTATTTTGCCCTCTAGATTTTATAACTTTAGCAAAGTCTCTGTTGTCTCATTATATCTTTTTATTGATTATCATGGTTTGCAGCAGAGCATCGGTAACACTATCAGCTCAATGAACCACATATTACCATACAGAAAATGATAGAATATAGTGAGAAACAAAATATAGAAACAAAAAATACACAAGATAAAATCTTGCTGTAGCCATGGACGATATATGTCTATTGATTATTATACACCTCTAGACACCAAGTAATATTAAGAACACTGTTTTTATGGAAAGTTGCAATAATAATTATATTTCAATAAAAAATTCTTAATGTGTATTTACATGTATTTCTGATAAAAAAATTTTAAGAGATTTATATATCTCAGTGTGAGATAGTCTCCTGTCCAAAACTGATTTAAGCTTCTTAATCTTTGCAGTGTTCATTAATAGTTGTTCTTCGTAGGTTGTTTATTTCTTGATACATTTGTTTGTTTGTTTTTCTGTTTCAAAATTTATTTTTCTTGAAATAAAATCACCAGGAAAGAGAAGCAAATGGTAAGGTTTCTAGCTCACCATAGAAGATAATTTTCCTACCTCGAAATAAAGTGGAACTGTTTTTAAGCTGAAGATACAAGTTGTTGGAACATAGGGCCACAAAGATTGATCAGGGCACTGGAACATCTTTCATACAAGGAAAGGCAGCAGGAGCTGGAGCTGTTTAGTCTAGAAAAGGGAAGACTGAGGGTGGATCTTATCAATATTTACAAACATCTAAATGGTGAGTGTCAGGAGATTGTGACATCCGTTTTTTCCATAGTGGCTAGCAACAGGACAAGGGGTAATGGGACGAAGCTGGAACACAAAAAGTTCCATTTAAGTATAAGAAAAAACTGTTTCACTGTGAGGGTGAGGGAGCAGTGGCACAGGCTGCCCAGAGGGGTTGTGGAGTCTCCTTCCTTGGAGGTCTTCAAGACCCACCCGGACATGTTCCTATTCGACCTGATCTAGGTGGACCTGCTTCGGCAGGAGGATTGGACTAGATGATCTCTAAAGGTCCCTTCCAACCTCTACCATTCTATGATGCTATGAATATATGATCTAGGAGGATAATTAACTTGATATCTCACAGCGTGTTGTTATCATTCCTTCTAATGCTACAAAATTGAAGTACCAAAGTATCAAAATATAGTTCATAGAATGGTAGGGGTTGGAAGGGACCTTTAGAGATCATCTAGTCCAATCCTCCTGCAGAAGTTGATATATTTATCATGTATATTTAATCAAATAAATGAAGAAAGATCAAAGAAGGCTACTCTACTTTACCAAATTGGATTTCTGGTTTGGAGATCATGTAGTAAATTCCTAGTGTTTAACCAGCTTGGGGAATGTTTTCATAAATAAAAGACACAATATCCCTAATAGCTGTTATTTCAAACTAAATAGTAAAAAAAATTTTTACATTAAAACTCTCAAATTGTTTAAGCTTTTTACAGTATAAGAATACACATTTTCCCTAGATTCTTTCAAAAGTGCAGTTTCATGATTAAAATTAAAATTAAAAAAACATGCAAAGTCCCTGACATTGTAAGAAATCACTTTGAGGGTTGAATTTTGACACTGCTGGATGCTGTACATTAAATTCATATCATATTGCAGAAAGCTGAGCAATTCTGGTAATAGATGACTTTACTTACTCAATTTATAATTGAATATATTGTCTGACTCTCCTTGGTTGTCTCTGTATACACATATGTGTGTGTATATATATATATATATACACATTATCTGTTTGTGAGTGTGTGTGTCCATGGGTGCATTTATGGAGAAAGAATGAGTGTGCATATTTTTTCTAACAATATATACAAAAATTGGAGGCAGAAATATTAGGAAAAATATTCTGAAAAGACAGTAAATTTTTAAAAGATCTTACCAGTATCCACTTCATCAGCAATTCCATGGAAATCTATAACATTATTTTGAACAAATACGTAAAAACAAAAATTTACTCAGTTTACAAGTTTTCACTTTTTTGCCCTTGCTCTCCTACTCATCTGATGTTCACTGAGTACCACTGCAGAGCTAAAAGAGAAATGCTCTTAATATATTTCAGGCTTTTATAGTTCAACTCCTTTAGGAAATCTCAAGCTCATAAAGTTCAAATGTACACAAAAATTTTCAAAACCTGGTTCCATCATTAATGTACATGTGTTTGCAAGCACATCTGGTTCCTCCGTGAAACATGATATACTTCTTCAACCTTTGCCCAGCAAACAATAGCTTTTGCCTCTTCATTGCAAGCAATCTGAAGGGCTAAAATGTGTACATATATTTCTGTTATTATTAAGCTGAATCTTATGAATGTACATATCTAGTACGCAATAAAATACCTTCACCTGAAAATGTGTAATATGGGTTGGAAATATATTTTCAGAGAGTTCTGTAAAGTGCAGCAGATTATATAATAGTTAACTGTGAGATGAAAATGAACTTCTAAATAAAAAAAACTTACCTATGTCCTACATAGGTAAGGAATTCTGTATGATTGCAGAGAAATAAAACTCATTCTGCAGAAAGAACATTAACAGCAGATGTATAGTAGAATAAATTTTACAACTCTATACTAAATGTGTTAAGCATTTACACACTACAGTGAGTTGTTTCAAAACCTTATCTTCACAAAGTTGAAGAATTTTAAATTAAAAATATTATGGCTTTTTAGGGACCTCATATGAAACAGAAACTGTATATCAGATGTGATTTATGAACAAGAAAAACAGGAAAAATACCTATACCAACACAAGTTAATGGAAAATAAAAGCAGTAGCTGTTGAATGTATTTTCAGAGTTTTAAATAACTCATATTTAGATTTTTTAATGTATGCTACTTACATTGGCCTGTAACATCACTGAAGTTATCAAACAATACTGCTGCAGATATTCAAACAAATTATAGGGAATAAAAAAAGGCCACTGTCTATTGGTTAGTTTTTTGTACCATTTAGAAGCTGACTGCATAACAGAAAAGGTGCCCTTTATTGCAAAGTAAACCAAGTCATTACATGCTTAAAGACAAAGGTAATTGTCAAAGATGCTGGCGTCTGTCTGTTTCAGGTTGTGTTAAAATATTATAAGTGTATGTGCTAATTTACACATGAAATTTACACATGAATTTCTTCATGTTAAGAAATATGAAAGTTTCTTAACTTTCACCTTTGGTAGCATTTTGTTTAAGCTGAAGAACACTGGCTTCTCTATTCTAGCTCAAACAATTTTTTTTTTTTTTCCCAGTAAAAGTCTTGTCCTTCTTCTTGAAATGTAGATATTAAGGGTTAAAGCTCCTTTGAAAAATTATCAAAACCTAGACTTCAATAACCTATGAATTCAGTTCAACCATCATTTTTACTGAAAGCTGACAGATTGTTTGTCTTTCCAAGACACACCTATGCACTTTTTCTTACACTCTGCAATGTAAATCGTAAGACGTCGTGCTGCCCAAGAAAATACAAAAAAAATTTAGTAAGGTGACTATTTACTAAAATTTTTGTCTCTTTATGCAAATATAATTAGAAACTTTTGAATTTTTTGAATTTATTGGGCAAATACGAGTTCAGACTTCCAAAACTAGCTTTATAATATTGATTAAAAATCTAACAAATAAATGAGAATATTCTATTATACACATAGAGACAGAAAAATTATTGTTGATTTATTCATTAAAATGGATGACACAATAAAGGTTGATTTGAACTGTTTCCAAGATGATAACAAGTAGTTAACTAAATTTGCTGAATATAGTAATGTCACATCTGCTTCAGTACTGTAAGATATTCAAATTCATTAATCTTTCTTGGCATATTACCAATCAGTTTCACAGTTTCACAGGACTAATTGCATCTTTTATAATTAGCAGAAATAATGGTAATATTTTTCAATTAGGAGCTTTAAATAAATAGTTCACATATTATAATTTACTTACATCTTTTTAATCACATAATTGCCAATATCATAGCAGGAGCCTATGCATAAAAAGGCAATTAACTAAAACAAAGTGATTGGAAACTGAAGGAAATTAGTGTTTTTTCATCAATTTTTGCCTATCATTTCCAAGAACACCAAAAAGTGAGTGTTCTAATATATAAACAAAACAATTCTATATGGATTTGTGGCTTTTCAAGGTGCAGAGGAAGCCTGATGAAGCAAATAGCTTTCTGTGATGAGATAAGTGGCTTTGTGGGCATGGAGGAAAAATTTAATACTGTTTACTGGGCTTTTAGGAAGTCATTCAACATGTTTTCTCATAGTATCCTTAGGGCCGTATTGATGAAATATTGATTGGATAACTGGGTGAAAAAATTGATTGGACTTTTGGGATCAAAATATTGACATAGAGGATCCAAAGTGTATCCCTCAGCACCTTGTTTGCACGTCTTTTAAATATCTCTGGACAGTCTGCTCAACCTTTCAGTGAAAAAGTTCTTCCTAATATCCAGTCTAAACCTCACCTGTTGCAACTTGAGGTCATTTCCTCTTGTCTTATCATTTGTTACCAGAGAGAAGAGATCAATCCCCACCTCACTATAACCTCCTTTCTGGTAGTTGTAGAGAGCAATAAAGTGTCCCCTCAGCCTTCTTTTCTCCAGACTAAACCCCAGATCCCTTAGCCACGCCACATCAGATCTGTTCTCTAGACCCTTCACCAGCTACATTGCCTGTCTCTGGACATGCTCCAGTACCTTAATGTCTATCTTGTAATGCGGAGCCTAGAACTGAATACAGTATTCAAGATGTGGCCTCACCAGTGCCGAGTACAGGGGGACAATCACTTCCTTGGTCCTACTGGTCATGCCGTTTCTAATACAAACATTCATATGATTCTAAAAGGAAAGGGCTAGAAAGCAAATCAGGTAGCACGGGTAAGGTGAACTGTCTTTAAACATAAGTAACATCTGTGAGTATTTAGGAATTGTAGTAGCTGGAGTGTTGTTTCAAAATTTTTTCTCACTTTTGCTGGTTTTCTTTAGGTTGCAAACTTATTCAAGTGAGTTTACAGGCACTTTATTGTTCTCCAGAGTTCAGATAGTTACTTAACTGCTCGCTGCAGTTTACATGTAAAACACTTGTTATAACTCCCTACAGAGTAGTAAAACATTATGCTTTACCCCAATTTGAGCATCAGAAGAATACTTTTAACACCTCTGTTATTGCTGCTACTTGAATTAATACCTTTCACCACATCCAAAACAAGTGCCATTGCATTGTAATTAGAAAGGAGTTCAGAAGAAAAAACCCTTCACAAAAGATGTCTGTGACGATTTGCTTGTTTGTATGAATATGTACAAAGAAGGAAAATTCTGCCACAAAGAGCTTACAAATTAACTGAGAAATAGTCAGTTAATCTCATGCTTGTGACCCAGCAAAAAGCAGTAATTCTACCTTACAGAGGTGTAAGAACTTTGAATTCGAATATTACTTCTACAGATAGTTTCAAACAAGTCTAGTCAATTGGAAAGTCATTAGCACTTCACACTTTCTGATTTCTACAGAAATCTTCTTGTGAGAATAAGCTAGGCACAGACACAGTGCATGAATGTGGAGATTACAAGTATAAAAATATACCAGCTAGGGAAACAAACAATGTTAGCTTTAAAAACATTGCCATTGTTAGTCTATTGTCACAAATTCTTTTACACATATGAACTGTCATCATATGTTTTTATTTCATTCTGTTAGAACAGTATAGTGTTTCACTGCCTTAGGACACTCTGGATGCAACTTGCCAAGGTCAAATCTTCATTAATACACTTTGCTTTATATAGTTTAATCTATTTTGATTTGCTAACCGATAAATTTTCAAACATTCAGTGGTAGGGCGTGATAAGCAGTTTCATCTGCATATTTGACATTCCTTCTACCTTCAGATGCTATTTTTAAGGAACACTTGGAAAAGAAAGACTGATGATCCGGTTAATAAGAGTGCTTATCCTGGCTGCAGAAAGTGTTTGAATAAAAAGTCCCTCAAATATCTGAGTATTGTAAAATAAAGATTAGTTTCTATGTTTTCATCTAACATACATAGTAAATGAAAGAAAGAAAAGTCTATGGAATTTACAGTCCAGCTAATGATGTTTACATTAAAAACAGGATGATAATTTCACTTGAGTGAAAGTTAATACAACTTGTGATTAAATCAGAATATCTGAATTTTAGATTCCAACCACAAGGAATTACAGAATGTAAATACATTTTAGAAAAGAGGAAGGAGTGACAAAAGTCAGATCAATTAAAGTGCAAGGTTGGCACTTTCAGTACCTTTGATCAATTAATTTGTCTTTGCATAGACAGTGAGAATAAAGAATTAAATGAAGAATAGAAGTTGATATTCTTGCAAAAAGTGCATTCCATGTTACACAAGTTCCAAAGCTTTTGTATCATAAGAAAGTCCATTGAGAAATTCGTCACATACTATTAAATACTGTACACGGTTCATTCTTTTGTAGGCCGTAAAAGTTGGATGTTTCAAAATCTTCAAAATGTAACACGCAATGTACAACTAAATTTCAGGTTAGGTGCTTAATTTAAATGGATCTTTGTTGTGAGAGTCATAGTTACCTTTAGAAGGCAATTTTTTCTTTCATACTTTCTGGGTGGATAATATTCTGATAATGTCAGTTACATGCAGTGCATCTTCTTATAACAAATTAGTTAAACAGCTAGAATATTTTGGCATTAACAGTATAGATACCTAATGGATAAGGTTTAGCACTAGCTTATTATATTAAAAATGTCAAAGATATCTGAGAAAGTTTATTCTAAAAACAACATAGAACAGTAATACACTAAAAAGGAGGAATGTACTTCTGTGGAAATTTAACAGATACCATTTTGCATAGTTGGAAATGTGTATTATCATACTGAAAAAAATGGAGAGGTCCAACTACACTGGATCAAAATTTGCCCCTCTTAAAACCTTCATCTTTCCATTAGTAAAGCAGGAGCTATGGTTAGTTAGAATTTTTTTGCTCAGTCATTTCCTGTAAAAATTTCCATACCTACATTGGGATAGACATAATCTGGTCATAGATTTTCATGATTTAAAACACATCAGTGCTTCTTCGCATCATGCAGTCAAATAGAACACCAGCAGGTTTTGGAGCATAATTCAAAAATATTTTTCTATTTCACCTTGACTGGATGGACAGACAAAAATGTTTGATCCATTCAGAGCTTTGTTGAACAGCATTTTACTTGCTAAATTGTCTCCTTGAAATCAGTGTGACTACTCACTAAGTAAGGAATGACTATTCAGCATGTGCAGTGAAATGGAATCTGACTCATATCACTTCTGATGAAAAATCAGTATGTTAAACAAGGTACATTAATACCCAGAATGCCCTTTTAAAATTAGCTTTCTTGGTAGACAAATTATTCTCTGTAGTAGATTCTAGGATAAACGGGTAATTTCAAACACGTTATAACTGAAGTCCTGCTTAGGTTTCCTTTTAGTTTCAAATTCTCATATTCTTCTTGTAATACAATACAGAGTCTAAAAAGTAATGTTATTTATTCATACCTCCTCCAAATGCAGTTTTATTTCCTTTATTTCTCTCTCTTCCCTCTTGCATTCCTATCCTTTCCTAGTTGCTAGCCTCAGTTAATTAAAAACTAAAAATGTCACTTGTTTCTTTACAACACCAAACAAATGTAATCTACCTCGTTCTCCTACTGGCTTCAGGCAAATTCTTTGTCTAAATACCAGTTGTATTGAATGCTTAGTATAACTCTGTGCTCCTGGGCAGCTGCAGTCTCCACCTGCTTGTAGCTGTAATGATAAGAGTTTGAGGGAACGTAGCAGGGCAAAGGAGCAAGGTTCTGTAGATAAGTGGCAAAGAGCAAAGTGCAAGGATCGAAAGAAAAAGGTAGTTTTGCAGCTAGAAGAATGAGATTTGCACTGCGTTTGATAAAATGAAGCTCATTAGCTAAACTAGTAAAATGTATTTTATACACATTTTTCTCTTTAGAGGGAGGATGTATGCAATTAATTAAGAAGAGATTTGAAGGTTATTTTATGAAGAAATTTCTTTGCAATATTCCCCATGTTACAGAAATTCGTTCTGAGGGTACAATAATAAATAGCTTTTTTCCCCAAGAAGAAAAACAGCAAAATATGTTTTGTCTTAGGCAAGCATTCTTCCTTACTTGCTTGTGAGTTGGTGGGTGGAATAACCAGTAGAATATGTGCAATATATAATTTTTACATGACAGAGTTATTGTTTACCTGATAATTGGGAAAAGGGAAGGGCTGCACATCTTTGTAGTAGTGCAACACTAGTAAAACCAAGGCAAACCAGGCATCATGTGGATGCAAAGTGTGTAGAGGATAACATGGTTCCATGATAATAGTGCAGTCATTGGGGCTGGTTTTTGGGGGGAGGCAGGTGGCAGGGGAGGGATTTCTCTGTAAAATGACCTTAAAAAGAATTAGGGACTCTTGTTATACTCTCCATCCCCACCAACCCACTTTTGTCTGTTCGCTTCATTTAACTACAATGTCTTTGTGTAGCAGACAATAAAAACATGCTTCATCTCAACTAAATTAATATATCTAGAATCTCAAGGCAAGTAATCTCATTGGGCTACCAGTATAATTGTTAGAGAGCAATGGATCCACAAAGTGAGATTGAGCTCTTTGTCAGTTACTCAACTCAAACAAGGTAATTCCTGCATGATAATTCCTATTGGTTCCTGTTTATTCCACGTTTTTTGCATGAGCAAAAACCTCCAACACTTATATAGTAATTGCACTTTGAATTATGAGATGAGAGGAAGATCATCTACAAATAATTTATTTAGATAATTTTGAATTTCGAGAATATTATATGAAACCTTATAGTAAAAATTTATACTGGAATGAGTATTGCAACTGCTCTAGATGAATTGGGTTGTAAAAGAATGCATGAAAATTTTTTAAAATCCTGCTGCTTATAAGGATGATACATTGCTTTCTGTGAAGCACATCACTCAGTTCTGAATGCCATTATATAACCTTCTTGAAAGTGGAAACTGGATACTTTTGTCTTCAATACATCAGTGGTTATAATGCCTCTGTGTTTATAGTTCTCAGATGACTGCTAAAATGTGTTTAATCTGAGAAGCAGTTTTGTATATTTAACAATTATATTTGTAATTTGCTCAAATGCTTAGAAATTCATTAACATTTTTCATTTAAAAGGGAGACAAAATAACTTCTCTTGTAAGAACTGTTCTACAAAGCTTTAATTTTTACAGTTAATCTGTCAATTTGCCTTGCCATTTTACTTCTCCCCATTTACCTGGCAAGAAGCTGATATACAAATGTTCTCTTTATATTAGTTCCAAAATTTCTTTCAGTTTATGCCAATATCCATGTTTAGTAATCATTGAAAGGATTATTGTTTGATTTAATTATGCAAAAATATAATTCAATCTTCATGAATATGTTGAGTTTTTTTTTCCCTATGAGTTGATAGACAGATGTCTATACAATCTACAGTTCACTTCATCCAGCGTTAAGTGATTTTTTTTAGTGTGAAGTATGTCCAGAAGAGAATGCTCCTGCTGCGTATTTTAGATAAGTTAAAGTGAAAATGGAGTCATTTTATCCATTGGTACTGTGTGAGTAGATCTCTGTTCACCTCATTTCAGTTGTAATTTCAGTGACTAGCAAAAGTCAATTGAAGACTTCTTCAAGAGAATGGAGCCTTAGGGAGAGAAACCTCCAAAGCCTGATTTATTGGAGATCCATTTCAGGAAAGAAGGCTGATCTTTGTATATCCCTCTCCAAACCACTTTATTTTTGGGGTAACTGTGTCATTTTGATTGCAATAAAAAACTTCATAATCTTCTCTGCTCTGTAGGAAGACTGAGACAAGGTGAAACAAAAATATTTTTGACCATTCTGACTTGGAACAAAATTAACCTTTTCCCTGAATTTCCTAAACAACAGCACTGTCTCATCTCCCAGTGACAATAAAAAGATGCAGAAATTGGATGACTGTACAAGGGGTAATGGGATGAAGCTGGAACACAAAAAGATCCACTTAAATATAAGAAAAAACTATTTTACTATGAGGCTGACAGAGCAGTGGCACAGGCTGCCCAGGGAGGATGTGGAGTCTCCTTCCTTGGAGGTCTTCAAGATGTTCCTATGTGATCTGATCTAGGTGAACCTGCTTCTGCAGGGGGATTGGACTAGATGATCTCTGGAGGTCCCTTCCAACCCTTACCATTCTATGATTCTATGTATGTTCTCTCACAGGGAATAGTTCTAATAGAGCAACAAAAAGAATGACTCACTATACAGAAGCATCTCTATCTTTCTATAGTGAAAGACAGAACTTGCTAGCCTTTCATAATGAAGATTAATATTTTTGTGAGTTCAGAGTTTTCACTGATTATGTTTTAGTGATGCTTTACAACATGAAAGAAAACAGTACTTTGAGACTATTGCCAAGGTGACCAGTGTTTGATTCAACAACTTTTAATGATGTATATCTAGAAATAATAGTGAAGAATTTAATTAATCTCTGCTCATAGATCATGATATTTTAGTGTTTCTTTTTACTCTGCACTCACCTTGAAAAGGAGGTTCCTTTAATTTATATTAATATAGGACTTTAATTCAGTTGAAAATATTTTTGTTTTATTCAGACTAAGTTGTATATAATATATATTATTATAGTTCATCACTGAAATGATGTAGTGACTGGATATAAGAAGTCAGGAACTGACCTGAAAGATAAGGTCAAAGAAAAGGTCTCATTTCTGGCCAGACTTTTTACGGTTATCTTGAATAATTAAGCTGTTATGAAGTTGCTGAAAACAAAAATACAGAAAGAAATGTAGACAGAAATTTATGCCATGTGCCCGAAAGTTAAGGAAACAGCAAAAAATGAAACTTAGAAATTTCTAATTGTGGTATGATTTACTGCTTATAACAAGCCTGATTCAAGGAACAGAGGGAGGAAAATAGGATTTAAAATGTGGAAAGTTTTCTGAGAATTAATTTAGGATTATAGACCAAATTTTCGTATAAGGCAGCTTGTTAAAAATATAATGAGGAACAAGATGAATATGTACATGTATAAATGTTCCATGCTGTGGAATAGGTGACTAGGAAGTAACATACATTACACAGCTGTATCAGAAGGAATCGGTGTGTTGGGGGAGCAATTGATGCATGTGAGGTGATCAACTTGGATTTAAACAATGCTCAAAAGCATAAGAGGATGTGAATACATTAACAGTTCCCAACTTTGTTGTTCACTAAGTAAAGTCACAAGGGTGAAAAATAATGAGGTGATAAATTCTTATAAACAGTTATGAAAAGTAGCTAAAGAAAACTTACAAGGCATTTGCATGATCCAATCAGCATCTCCATTACAGAAAACCACCCTGTTTCCCAATAGTTATGAGAAACACTAATCACTCTTCTGACTGCCCTCTCCACACCTCACCTCAGCTGTCATTCAATCTACTTTAAGGAGATGAAAATGGGCACACTCTCACATGTTTTGGATACTTGGAATATTATCCTGGGAATTTGAGTTCTGTCATGGGTATCTTAGGAAGCTTGTTTAGTAGATTTATTTCACTTTTTTAGGGATGATAAAACATCTTATTGTTACTCATTTACCAGCTGTGTTTCACTTTACTGTACATCTAACTCAAATCATGGTAAGTAAAATAATGAAGAAATGCTTTTGTTTACAAACTGCAAAACAGGCAAAATGGCTACAGAAGACTACAAAGGAAAGGTAGGGACAGGAGAGGGAAGAAAATCTATGCTTAACCTGCTTGGTTTAATATTAGGTGAGAAATTGCTGTCTTTTTCTGCCTTTAACTGATACTTAGGTGATTTGTGATAAGTTCTCCAGAAAAGGTGATTGTCAGCGATTTCCTATTTCTGCTTATCATGCATCTTATGTTGCTTTATTAGACAGCACCCTGTCTTGGTAATGCATGTTTGCTTTTATAGACAATCTCTCCTTCAAAACCCTCCAAGGTTCGAGACACATAATCTCTGTTCTCATTTTTTTTTAGTCTTCCTTCTACAAGAGACAGACAGCGTGTCATATCCCTTAATCCAAAGAAGTGGATTAATCCACATCCTTGGAAATGCTAATGTGTTTTTATTAAATCAGATATCATTTTGTCTACTTTGCTAGCTAATAAGCAACTTTTGCCTCAGGAAGAAGTAAATCCTCCCTCCTCACTCCAGTTTTGTTAACTCTTCCTGTTCATTTCATTACAAAGTAAAATTTGAATGAAAATGTGTATCAATCTGTGTTTTATATCAGTCTGGCCATAAAGATACATATAAAGATCTAAAGTGGATGAATGTGTGTACCTTAGCATTGTTTTTTGAGTACAGTTCAGAAAAGAGAATAAGTAGCTTCTCTGATGTGAGGTAGATCTGTGTGATTGACTCTTGTTATCTGCTTTTGAAACAATATTCTTATGGTAGAAATCGTAACAGGACAGTCTTTCAGGAGCAAAAACGGCAAGTGAAATTCAGTGTGGGTGAGAAGCAATGCACATGGGGGAAAATATATGCCTAAGGATAGGTTTTCAATTAAGTAAAATCATTCTGAAAGAAAAAAATCTTATTAGTTCTCTGAGAAGCTCATCACATGCTCTAAAATGATAAAAAGTAAATATACTGTTTAGGATTTTTTTTAAAAGGAACAAAAACCAAATAGAGCAATTATTATGTCACTAAAATTCCATGAATTGCCTTAACTTCAAAGTTCTGCAGATCCTAGTCTTCCTTTCTCAAAATGAAAAGAATAACTAAACAAGGCACAGAGGAGTATAGCAAAGTTTGTAAGTTGAAGCAATCCCCCATTAAAAAAAATGAAGCTTTGCTCTAAAATGGACCAGAACTCTTTAGATTAGAAAAGACACTATAAAGAAAGATAACATGAGAGCTTATTTCATCATAAACAGTGTAGAAAAGATATATGGGAATTATTTTGTTTTGTTTCCTCATTTATTTAACTGTGGAACTCTTTGCCACAGGGTGCTGTAAAAGCAGAAGTATACAGACAAAGCAGTCTATGAGTCTTCAGATTGGAAAGAGACAGCTGAAGGGAAAGACAATGGAAGTTCATAAAAGCATATATTGTGTGGAGAAGGTAAACTGGGAACAGTTTGTCACTATTTCTTCATTATTAAACCGTGGATCTCATTGCCACAGGTCTCATGGAGGTCAAAGTATAAATGGGTTCAAAAAGAAATTCGTAAAGTTGAGCTCCGCTGGAGAACATTTAACATTATGGTTCAACCACAAACTGTGGTTCAAGTTACTAAATTACTCTTTTCTAGAAATGATCACATTGTGCAGGTGATGCTTCCTCTACTCTTCCACAGGAATCTTCTTTTATCTACTGGCAGAATGAGAAGATTGAGACAGATTGATATTTTCCTCTTGTGCTGCTATGGGTTTTTTTAAATTAATTTCAGGGCTTTGGGACCCACAGCTACATGTATTTATTCTCAGATCAGGGATCAGCACAAGTGAGACCCACATGTACTGTTTTTTCATGTATATCCTTTTTCATTCATCACACCAAGAATACGCAATTGACCACTATCTTCTTGCAGAGTGGTACAGATCATCTTGCACTTATTAAGAGGAGCATTTGTCTTACTCTAAAAACCTTATGATTTTTCTTCTGTGGAAACGCTTATATTCAGTCTGAATCTCATATAATGAATTCTTTTTAGTTATGTATACTTTTTGTTAATAAAGTCTTTGTGATTTGATGTATTTCTTTTATTTTTTTTCCCCCATAACTTTTTAAATGTGAAAAAGTAGATTATTTCCTTAGGAAAAGAAAAGATTTTATTTCAAGGCATATATGTTACTGGATATAGTTTTGGAGTATAGTCACTCTCACTTTGCCTCAGAAAAATTGTTTAAAGAAACATCACTAGAATAGGATACAAGCAGATAAGATATCAAACCAAGCGAAGTGAATGAAATGCCTGACATTTATGATGGTAAAAAAAAAGAAACTTTAAAAAGACTTTTAATGTTAAAGTTGAATTATTGCTGTATGGCAGTTGTTAACATTTGGTACCTTATTTCAGGGCCTTATAGACCACAGAATCAGTACGTACATGTTTTGAAGCACATGATATATCAGTTCTCAAAAAGATCTGTACTTCTACAGTATAATGAATTTTAAGAATGATGCTGAAATCCCTAGAAAGTGAAAATGGAAAGGCAAGTTCTGGCAATAATATCACAAAATGCAGTTATGTTGTAGATCACAGTGAAGTAGCAAAGTATTTCTGCTAGCTGTCACTTTTGTTGTTAGGCTAATATTCTTTTAACTGCTGATATTCACAATATTTATAATTTAGGTGTAATTTAAGTAGATAAAAAAACAAAAAAACCCCTGAGCTGTGTTGCAAATCATGATTGATACGATGCTCATGTAATTTAAGTACATTTGTACGTGAACAGCCATCCAAATATATCTATTATAACACCAGCAATATGACAGAATCATCATTCCTTAAAATTTCTATTACCAGACTGTAAGTGGACTGTTAAACTTTGGCTCAAGGGCACAATAACCCTCACATCAGCATAATTTAATCATCAACATAAGCTAATGGAAAGTTAAATTCAATGTTCAAGACAGTGTATTTTTTCCCATATATTCCATGCCTATAGATTTTCCAAAATGGGTAAATTTTTTATATTGAAACGTCTTTCCAGACATAAATACTTTAATATATTTTTATTCTCCTCTTACTTAATGGAAAGGAAATTATCTTATTTCTTTTCTATCATCCTTCAGAATTATGTTTTTCTTCTGGAAAATATTTTCTGATATATAACTTTCAACAAATTGAAGTATATATTTATCTGTACTAGATAGTTCAACAATAGAATCCTTTAACTGACAAAAGCTTGTTCTGAGATTCTGTTGACAACTGCATAAGATATGCTATTTGACCTACAAAATGTTGTGGATATTTACTGATAAAAGGGAAATAACCTAAGAGAACTTCATAAATATCTTTTTACTTGAGGTATGAATCTACCCCAAAGATACTCTCTGACATGATGTAGCCAAAGGGCACAGAGTGAAACCAGGACATGTCACATATGAAGACAGAGCAAAGACGGCACATGATCCTACTAATGTAAATTGAGGAAGATCATAGCTGCTCTGAACTTTATGGAGCATCACTAACTGATACTGAAAAATTTCTCCATTTTTCTGAGGACAACTGAAGCACATAGCATCTTTCCTGGTACATCTTCTTTCCTGTCTGTATTCTCTACGTGATACTAAAGTAGCTATGTGCAGGCAATAAACAGTCTCTACTTGCAGCTGAATAGATAGTGGTGAACAGGATAGCACTAGAATTCTTTGTTTTACTGACGCAATGTAAACCAAGTGAAATGAAGAGGATGATTGGGGTCAATATCTCTTGTGACCCTCAGTGGTGTTCATATGATGAAAGAAATTATGGTTTAGTTGCAGTGACCCCATTAGAGGTTCTTCTATACTAGTTGCAAAGTGCTTTCATTTCATTGAATTGTATCACAATGTAAACTCAGGCTAGTTTTTCAAAACACTCTTAAAAATTACCTCTTTTGTGTGTACTAGTGTTATTAACATAGCTTTCATGATAGACACTAAGTTCATGTTTACTATGTCAAATTAGTAAAAAGACAAAATTCAGATCCTCATTGTTAGTGTTTTTCAGTTTCTCCTACATTTTTCTTTCCACTGAGTGATTGCTTAACCTCTTGTGATTTAATTTTATCCTTAAAACTAGATGGGCCATTCAGCACTGATGGACTGACCTTACATGAGTCTGATTTTGGTTCTTCATGTGAGTGTAGAAACCAAGCATAACCTAATGGAATTAGACGACTGACAATATCTGATTTCTGTTAGATAAGAAGTCAGGCCATCCAAGCACTTTGCAATCATTTACCTCACTTCAAAAATACAGTTTATTAATTTTAAATATATCTGTTAATTCCAATGTATCTCCAAAGTTTAAAAGATCTAGTGAATCTCAGAGTATTTGGATGGAATGTTGTCACAGTGTTGCCCGTTCATGTAGGATATTTATGAGGAAACCCTTTTTGTTGATATGTAATATTATCTCATTATGTATTTTTCAGATTTCATGCCACAAGTGATATGAAAAAGAAACAATAGATTTTTCTGAGGGATGCACTACAAATGGGTCTTTGGCTCAACTGTAGTCAATTTCATTAGATCTTTTCTTGTTATATATTCAGATCTTGTAAGTCCTGGAGTTGACCTTTCTAATCACAAGCCAGAGGGGTCCTGCATGACTGAGAAAGGAAAAGACATTGACTAAACTGTTTGGAATTTAGTTAACATCTATTTAGTTCTAGTACTCTACATACCCTTGTCTGGCATAAAATCTTTGTCAAAAAGTCAATGATGGAGCCTTTTCAGTTAAAGAACAATCTTAAACATATTTTGAGGCATTTATTATGGTATTCTTGCAAAACCAGGAAAGGCTAAATTCTAATTTCTTATCATTTATAAATAGGAAAAAAGGCAGGAATTATGTCTTCAGGAAATAAACCCACCTTAGAGTCACCAAATATATCCATAAAGAGCATGGCTTCATTAATTTGATGTCATAGTGTTTCCATAGTCATGGAACAGATATTGAAGGAGTAATTTACTAAAGCCACTGCATAATGAAAAATGGGTTAAGGTTAATTAAATTCCCAGGGCAGGAATGTCAAACTAGCCTTCCATATTTCTTTGATAAAGCACCGGGTCTTGTAGGATTAAAAAAAAATAAAAATAGTTGAGTGTTGTGGAAAAACAATTAAATTAGTGTGCTGAGTTCTTCTGGGATAGACTCAGTTTTCACAAGCTGGGAGGGGAAAAGGGCAGAGTACCTGAACTAGTCAAAGGGATACTCATTACCATATGACATCATACTCAGTATACAAACTGAGGGAGCTGGCCTGGGTGGGGAGAGGAGGGATTGTGGCTTGCACACAGGCAGGGCATCTGGTTCCAGATGGGTAGTAATTGTATTGTGCATTACTTGCTTTGTATATTCTTCTATTATTATTATCATTTTTGTTATTACTATTGTTATTTCTTCTTCAACTGGCCTCTGAGCAGAAGACAGCAGAGATGCAATTTACCATTCTAGCATAACTTCCTAATGGGCAAATCTAAAATAACCCCTGGATTTTGCAACCCTAATGGATGGAGAAATGTCATGTTACATTTGGATAACTGTAGTATATGACATGACAGAATTGCCTGCAGTATTACATTACTGGACTGAGTGATCCAAGAGGTTCATATTCGTACATACTCCAGGTACATATAAAACACAAAATTTATACAGGATATTAAACATTTGCAACTGTGCACTAAATTCAGTCTTTTTAATACAATGAACTTTTCAAAGGTTTCCTGCCTGTTATTATTGCTAAGTGGTTTGGGTTTTTTTTGAAAATGACTGTTGAAGGACAGGATAAAATAAAAAATGTAAAACATTAAGGGTCAAGATTTTGTAGTGAAAACCAGAATTGTAACAGAGCTACTCAGTTCAGACAACAACTTGTAACATTTGTTTCCTGTGAGCATAAGCACAATGTTATTCTTAAGGCAAGCTTCCCATTCAGAGGTTATACACTCTGAGATCTACTGGAATAGAAAATGACCTCAGTAGGAGCTTAAAGAAATTATATGCCTTAGACAACAAGTTATACTTGAATGCATGACTGTTCACTAGAGAATTCAAATAAGGCTTTGTGAGTAAAATGCAAAGGCTATGAGCTGCTGAAATTATAACTGTCAGAGAGCCTATTACAGGATTCATTGCTCTAATTCATGATTTCTATCAGTCTAAAACTAACGACAGGGACCACCCAGCCCACTTCCATGTCAGAGACCTTATATATGCAAGTGCCAAGTGATTTAAACAAAATGTGAAAAAATTCAGTCAGAAATAAACTGTTCTGGCTGTGAGAGCAAATGGCAAGGGTCAGAGACATCAACATCTCTGGCAAAACCAGAGAAGACTACGTTCATTAATGCAGACCATTCTGAGGTGATAAAATGAATAAACATTACATTCTATTGAGTATTATGCAGAACTGAAAGAAGGCATAAATACGATTTACTCCCTCACCATTTCAGTGAGATTTCCAGATAAACTATGATTGTGCCTTGAGAGCTTTAAATTCTAAAGTTTCCATTACTTTCACCTAAATGTATAATTTAGAAAAATCTCTACAGCATGGAATATCATCCTCAGAAATTTTAGATTGTGGACTGCTATCTAAAGTAGACATTTCCTGAACAACTTCATGAGTACAGTTAGACTTCAAGGATCACTTAGTGTCCACAAAGCACAATAATGAAACAGTGTCTTGCATGGTTTTATTAGCTCTTATTATTGGTCTTTCTGACCCAGTTTTTTGAAAAGTGAGCATGAATAGGTTATTTCCCATTCCTCTAAATGCAAAACTTAAGTCATGCAAGTGTGATGGAGAACTTTCCTAGGCAGAATGACCAATTGGTGTTGTTTTGTACTGATGAAATGTGACGATAAAGAGAAACGTATCTTTGAACTATATGGTAACTTCATAGCAAACCAGACAGTGGTGCTAAGTAAGTATTTAGGTTCAGTATTACCAGTATTACCATACTACCATTGTTGAGCACAGTAAAAAGTGGTACACACTTCCTTGTCATGCTATTCCCACCTCTAGCTTTAGTTCAGATCCGTGGAGTTGCTGCAGTGAGAATAATTGAGAGTCTCCCCCTGACAAAAGCTGCCTCAGAAGGCATGAATGTAAATACAAGTATTTGCACTTCTAGAGATAAGATATATACTGTTTTCTATGTGTCCTGTTATTTCTTGATTGTAGAGTTGGGAAAAAAAAAATCCTTTTAAATTCATGTAATTTTCATAGGATCTAATTTCATTTTGTAAAACAAGAAATGTTTACCTTCATGTTTGGTTTTGTATCTACTTCCTAGTGTCCCAGAAGTATATTTTTGCTGTTAGAGCATTTGTAGTTTCAAAACATTATGCCAGACAAGAACTATAAGTATGGGACTCCACAAAGAGGATGTGGATCTGACAGAATATCTTCCTTTTGAGGAAAGGCTACCGGAACTGGGGCTGTTTAGTCTAGAGAAGAGGAGACTGAAGGGGAATCTCATTAATATTTACAAATATCTAAACGATGAGTGTCAAGAGGTTGGGACATCCCTTTTTTCAATGATATCTAGCAACAAGACAAGAGGTAATGGGATGAAGCTGGAACACAAAAAGTTACATTTAAACATAAGGAAAACTACTCCACTGTTCAGTTGAGGGAGCCCTGGCACAGGCTGGCCAAGGAGAGTGTGGAGTCTTCTTCCCTGGGGGTCTTCAGGACCCACCTGGACACGTTCCTATGCAACCTGATCTAGGTGGACCTGCTTCTGCAGGAGGGTTGGACTAGATGATCTCTAAAGGTCCCTTCCAATCCTACCATTCTATGATTCTATGAATAGTAATTGTTCTTCAGAATACAGATAATGAGTTTGTTTGCAAGAGATGAACCTTCCATTCACCAGGCATTAAGCAATGAGACTTAAGCAGTGAATTTCACAAGTATTTTGTATTACCATTCTTTCATGATAGGCTCTAGGTATGGTAGTCACAAGTCAGCATGAAATATGTGGTTACCAGAAAACCCCAGAAGGCGTTTTCATCTATCCTCAGGCTGAAGAAGCAATTCACTGATCCAGCAGGAAACATTTTTTTCACATTTGAGAAAACTTAAGTCCAAAGATTTTTTCATGTACCTCATTCATGTCTTGGAATCTGCGTGAAAGCAACACAGATTTCTATCATGAACAATCTGATATTTGTTGTTGCTCCAGCAAATATGGTTTCAGACTGTGCCTACTAGATTCCTTACCTCAGAAGATCTAGGTCTAGTGCTAAATTAGAAACAGACTTATGTAGAAGTGAGGTACTCAAAAGCTGCTGAATCACTCCATAAAAGTGAATCAGGGCACATGGAATACATAGAAAATTGAATTTCCTAATAAAAACATAGACCCATTGGAGCCTGAGTCATCTGAGCAGGTATGTATGCATACAAAGTAGACTCTTCTATGGTCAGTGAAGTAGGTACTTTTATGTCGTAATAGATCTTATGCTAATGTTAATTCCTAAAATAAAACTGAATTGTACCTTATGTATTTTTGGTCATTTGTTTTAAAGAAGTTTGAATGACCAGCTCAGACTTAAATGCTGACACTATAGGTACAAACTATGTGACAGGAAACCCTTGTGAACACTGTAGATACCTAGATCATGAATGCTGTAAGGCCTCCTGGACACTGAAGAAGTTCTTAGGTTAATCAGTGTTCTTACAGATCTTTCTTTTGGATTTAGGTTTCTAATTCCACTTGAAACATACTATAGATACTGGAATACTTTTTTTTATAGCTTACCTTTAAGGACTATAGTTGAATTTTCCTGAAAACTTTATGCTAAGTAATGTAAGAAACTGAGTTTTGGAAGTCCTCTCATACTTTGATTTAAGTTTAGCTTTTCTTATTATACTGAGTATATTGAAGTATATTCTACTGGACATGAAGAAAAATATATGTTGGAAATCTCACTGAAAGTGAAACCTAATCCTCAAATGGCCTGTTGTCACTCTGGTTACATTCTTCAGCATATGTTAAACATGAAATAAGAGTAACTTCTTGAAGGCAGTCTTCCTGGTTAAAGTTAGCATTCTAAAATTTTGAATTTTGCTTGAGTTCAAATGAAGCTTTAGGCAGCAAAACATCCTTTGTATTTCTAGAAGTTAGATAACATTCACGTATCTAAATATTTGACTGTCTCAAGCACCTTGGAGCTTAAGTTACGGCATTTGCCTTAGGTTTGTATCTTTTTTTTTTTTTTCTGCCTTGTGAATCTAGTCCCCTCTTGCTGTCCTGGGTTTAACAATCCCAGAAAGAAGCCTAAAACTACAGATTTTCCTCATTCTTATTACTTTCTTCACAGTCAGATGCACCAATGTCAAAGAAATAAGTAAAACTGGTAACGCAGTGTAACAAAGCACTTCACTGCATGCTTACAACTTGTCAAGTGACAATTGACACATTTCACAGTACTTTGGAGTACTTTATCTGAAATAATTCCAGGTACTCACTAAAAGAGGTCATTGTCTGGTTTTTTTGGTATACTGATTTACTGGAGCTATATGCATTCCTTGTTCTAGTTTACTTTGCAGTGTAATGTCCCTCCAGCTCATCATTCAGTCATAACACAGATGACTGAAGTGTTGTTTCAGCACCCAAGACCAGGGTGACTCAGAAAAGACTGCCTGAATACTAAACACAACTCATATTGATTTCATTGCATGAATGTAAACAACAGAAATTAAATGATAAATTTTTCATAAAGGAACTGTAGGCAACATGTAATACCTTGTGTTGGACTAGAATCTTAACAAATTTTGTGGTGTATATGTTACAAACTGGGGATAGGTTAGAGTTCACTGTAAAGGAAAAGAGAGAAAAAAGTTCATTTTTACAGAGCATTCTGTGCACAATTATTTCCCAAAGTTAAATTACTGATGTTGTTATTGTCATTACCTGTATTAGCATCAGTCCTGCTCACACACTAGCATGCTACTGTATTAGAAACTAAGAATAAAAATAACAAAAGATAACTTCTGCGAAGAATCATTATTCTAAATGCAAGGGTTGAAACATCAGATAGGTACAAGCACCAGTAAAAGACCATGCACATCAATAAGGCAGATAGTATTGCTACCAAGTCTGTCATCTGACTTTTGTCCTTTTTTCTTTTTTTTTGTCCCCAGGCAATTGAAGTAAAAAAAAAGTTTACTAAAAGAGAATAAAGAAAAATACAATTGTGTACAAGAAGCTCCTCCTAAGTAGAAAAGGAGAGTGTCAAGTATAGAGGTGTTTGCTTGAAAATTTTCCAAGATGAGTGACAGAGAATATAATTGTGGTCAAGGAATATTACTGGCAAGATTGAACACAGACTGGATGCAGAGAAGGGAAGTAACAGTACAGGAGGGGAAGACAGAGGGGAAATGGAAGAGGAAATGGATAAGGGTTAAAATTCAGTGCAGCAGAAACAAATTTTTTGTAGCAGCATCTCTATGGTTATATGTAGGGAGGACTGTCTTCCCTAATCTCGAATAAAGAATAAGTACCTTCAGATGCTGGGATGCAAGGTAGTGAGAGTTTTATTTTTGTGAATGAGCAGGACAGGCTGTCTCTTAGATCTGTCACTCAGGCTCCAGGTCTTAAGAAAATCCTTTATATAGAATGAGAGAATGGTTTTAGCCAAAGATGATATATAGGATAAGGATCTTGAACTGCTGTTCTCAATAAAAAAGCTATCAGGAAATACTTTTAAACAGAAATGAGCAAGTCAATTTAGCTACAATAAATAAACATTTGTAAAATAAAGTTGGAGAAATCTAATATTTTAGTTTCCACAAAAAAATGAGAAGGTGGAGAAATTAATATATGTTTAAAAGTTTTTATGTTGATTTTTTTTTTTTTTGCAATTAAGCCACTTCTATGCTTTGTATAGAATTGTTTTATCGTGCCAGTTTTAGATTGGAATATTCAAGTGATCACATTACAATTTCACTTAAATTTTGTAAAAATAATTCCAAATACATTCCAAATAAGCAAACAAGATTTTATACACTTCTCCCTAAAGTTCATGGAAGCCATATCCACAAATTTTAATAAAAATTAGATTATATCTGAAGAAAAATGAAACTCAAGAACAATACCAGTGTTCATTTTACTTGCTCACTGAAGTGCTTCCTCATAGATGTTCTTATTGAAAACAAGGATTCATTAGCAGGAATGCATTTTGATCTTTATTTAGGAAACACACAGTTTTCACAATACAGCCAATTAAGTCCCACTAAAATCAGTCGGTAAATATCAGCTGCCTGTATGCAGTGACCTAGAACTTGCCACTATGTGAATAATAGGGACTAAAGAAAGAACACAGCGATTAATTTCAGAAGTGGAAGAAAAGAGTAAATTACATTTTAATTTATCTATGCTTTGAATAGCTTTACCTGAAGAATTTTCAAGCTTATGATGAAAGGAAATTCATTCAGTTACCTGCTTTTTTCCACTTTTTTGTATTCTAGCAATCAGATCTATTGAGAATGGTTAAAGTTAAATAAAATATGCGCTTGACAAAGACAAATGCTCTGTGCTACATAATAACATGCAAATAGTTATGTCTGAAAAAATAATACTTAAAAAATGTGGATGTAATTACTTAAGATGCTGTTACTTGATATTATCATAGCCAAATTAATATTTGGGCTTATTAAATGTTGCAGTTCAGAGTTGTATAGTAGTACAAATTGATTTTAGTATGCAGGTTGCACTGTGTAGGATTTAAGGAAAATGGAGACACTGGCCTGAAAGATAAAGTTGGTACTACGTTGCTAATTTACCCTAGATCAACCAGGACTGTAGGAAGAGTCAGGACAGAAGTTGCACACACAGGTAAACCTTGACTGAGAAAATTTGTTAAAATATGTTAGATAGCTGGCCAAAATAAATCAATTTAAATATATTTTTGAGAGAACTGTGGAGAAAATTTCCTGCATCAAATGGAATATGAACACTACCATCATATGCATGTATTTGTGCAAGACAGGGAACCAGAGAGTGTTATCTACCTGTCTCTAATGAAGAACACCTGAACTTGCATGAAGGACAAGAGCCTGGATGTAAACATTTGTGCTCTGGTCTTGAAGCAAGTGTATGTTAGAGCTCTGGAAATGGGGAAACACAGGGGTAATACCAAGATACTGTGAAACAAGCATACAAATGATACTGCCAACGCTGAAGTACGTGGAGGTAGCCAAGAGATCACAGCAGAGACAAGAGAGAGAAAAGGCCACCAGTAGATGCAGGCATGGCCTGACTGCTCCTCCTCATTGTTCAGCCTGGAGAGGAAGAGTGGGATTTGTTAACAGATTTATGACGACGACATCCCTCTTCAGAGATTCAAAGAGGTACTACAAGCAAACAGCATATGAAACAGGTACAGAGCAAGTAGAGTTGGTTCAAGGTGTAGTTACAACAGACATTTGCCTGTGACTTAGATGTTCATGACAAGGTAAGTGTTCAGAAATCTTTTTGAAATTGAATTACACGTACAGTCTTTATGGTTCAGAAAAAAAATATCTGAAATTGCCACTGGAACATAACTCAAGAAGTGCTCTTGTGTAAGTGTCTGTGCATCTCTAGAAAGGCTGGTAAAAATGGCTCTGATGAGGTGGGCAACTTGAAGCATCTTCTTTGGTGGATTACTCAGGAAATTAAATGGGTGAGATCATAAATGTAACCTAACAAATGGCATCCAGTTCTATACCATGGCTAAAAATGAGAGGAATTATCTAAATGGAATTTATTAACACAACAAATAATGTGGAGGCTGATGTGTTGACTGTTTATTAATTTCCATATCTAATACAAACATATTAATTTCTGTATGTAATATAACTGAATCCTTGAGTTAAATTTAATCTTTTTTGAACAAACTGTTGGCTGTCCACATGAGGCCATAACATGTAAGGGTTGTGCCTGAGACCTTACATCCAGGTCTCACAGACTGCATGAAATCTTGCCTGTAGGATGCTGGCTATGCACAGACTCAACAAGGGCACTGCTCAGCAGCCAGCAACAGTGTAAATTATATTCCCACTTGTGCACATGTGCAAGCACACACATGGCTCTAAACCAATTCATCTGTGAGTCTGACAGATCCTCACCACTTTATCACATCAAGAATAAGCCCTGGTGAGGGCATCGGAAGACCTTAATAAACTGTACTGCTTAAGCTTTTAGAAAAGCGAGACTTGTTTCTTGTATATTGTGATTTTCCTTCATTGAGACACTAAATTTTATAAATGTGTCTTAAAACTCACTCAAGCAATGAAACTCACAGTAAAAGACTCTTTCAACATCTAAGCGTGCTACAGGGCACAAGAAGTATTGTCTAGAATTGTTTAGTTTATAAATTAATTCCTAGCAGCCAAAAAGACCCTCGATACATAGTTGAAAAAAATTAGTATACTTAGGCCATAAACCTCAAGGCTGTTATTTATTGAAGACTGCAAAATAATACACCGAAGAATAAATTTTCAGTGCAGTAATGGGAGTTATATAGCTAAATTCCCATAAGCACCGCTGTGAAAATACAAATGTAAGAACATATAAAACCAAGAATTTAATCACTTTTGTAATAAAACTGTAATTAATTTCCATTTAAGTTCTAAGTTTATTATACTGGAATAAAAAGTTATTTTCATTGTTGAAAGAGCACCTGCCAATAGACAAATTGCTCGCTTTTTTAATGTGAAAGATATCCGTGTGCCGTGTGAAACACTGATTATAAAACTGATGGAATGCCTTTGAGTTAACAATGGGGCAATCACTATGCTTGTGGCCTGGTTTGTATAAAATGAACTTACAAATTTTGACCATCACACTGATAAAACTACCATTAAACATACTATTAGTCCTATATAATTATTGAAACTAGTTGAAATACTGTCATAGGAAGACTTCTCACTTCAGTATAAGACAAGACTATTTCATTGTGATTTCACCATCCTTCATTTATACTGTGAATCACAGTTTCATTTTGACTGTTCTGAATATTGTTTTACTATTTCATGTACCATAAGTAACAGTGGATATATCTATATACATATAATCTCTTCTAGTTTAATGATTCAATATTGTTAATAAGAAACTTGTACTGAAATTCTAGCATTTCTAAAGAAACATTTCCCTAGAATCATGTCATAGAAAAAGTAGACATTTGGATTTTTCATTTTCATCAGAATAAGAACAGATTCCAAAATGTCAGAATTCCCACAGAATAGGTATTCAGTTTTTAATCATCTCTAATAAATCTACAAAACATCTGATAATGGTTCAGTGGCTAATGTTTGATAATTTCTACCTTTTTTTGCTGAGCAGCAGTGTCATGTTGTTACCTTGTGATCATTCTGCTGTAATTATTAAGAAAAGTTCACAGGGATTTGGGTGGGGTTTTTTTTTTGTTTTTTTGGGTTTTTTTTGGTATATAGCCTTCCACAATAGAGCCTTCACCAGAAGTTACTGTGCCTGAGTCAAGTAACAGCAGCTGCTGCTGTATTTTCTTGGGACACCAAATTCCTTTTCTGACATGAGATGTCACTGATGGTCAGTGATGTTTATTTGTAGCCAGGAGCATCATCTTCCTGAGACAGGTGCATCCAGTAAAAATCTATAGTTATTTACTCTACAGACTTCTACTGGTACAAGGACTGTGTTCCAAGTGGTAACTACTGACTGGTTTAGCTCTAGAAGGAAATGTGAGTGAGGAATGAAATGGTCAACAAATAATTTAAAGTGTAATGTTAAAGCTAGACACAAATCTACAGCATACGTTCCTGTGATCTCATTCACCGGGAAAAAAAATCTTAAAAGTGAAGTCCCTAAGAGAATTAAGAAATAAAGAACAGAAGCTAATCTACTACCCACTGATCTGAACCTATAGATCCTTTGGTATGGTCTAGCTGCATAGTGCCAGGGCATTTCTGAAACATGAAGAAGATTCCACATGCATAGGAATCTCTGTGTTCTGTTCCCCTGCTGTTTTCATGTCACTCTCATGTGGAACTGATGGACATTTTCAGTGACTCATATCTTACCTTCATCTTGCACAACGTGACTTTATAGCACCTGAAGAGAGTGAGAGCAGGAACTTAAAAAGAAGCCATAAAAGACCTTTGCATTACTCACAGAAGTTTTAAATCTCTATTACAAAAAGATAACCCATTCTTAATATGCAGATCACTTCTCTATGGTATTATCTTGATAAAATCTGAATAGATGGGTACTTGCAGAAATATTAGTCTTCAATCACTGCTTAATTTGACCTACTTCTGTGAAATATGTGATTTGGAAGGTTATTGAATATCTGTAAAAAATGTTCTCTGTGATCCTAGAGCTATAAAGACTCATCATGTATGATGGCTTTTTGTGACACTGATGGTGGGCTCAATGTACACGGGACCAGAGTATATCATGGGAACTTTCTGAAGTGCTTAGTACAATACTTCATTATTTCAGCCAGCACTACCATTTGCTCTTCAAAGCAAAATATTCAAAGAACTTCAAGTAGATTTAAAACAGATATCACTGAAAAAAGTATTCCATATTATTAACAAATGGAGTCACATAGTGTTGGTCATGAATACACGTGATTGTGATCAAAATCCTAGTGATAACTGGCAAGAGATCCCTTGGAGTCACTGGTTATGTATTTTACATTGGTTGGTTGAAGGGATACCTAGGTCAAAGAATAACATATCTCTTGGTAATGCTAATTCATAACTTCTAACATCCGGTACAGCAGCTCATAAAATCATTATTACAGCTATAGAAATCATAAGTATAGATACGATGGTGCAAAAAAGTTACTGAGTAGAAAAACTTCACTTTTTTTGTAGCAGAATCTGTTGCAAAACAGACAATTTTCTCTAAGTAAATGTGATTGAGGCTTAGAAACCACTATATGTAAATCTAAGGAAGGCTTAAGAAACCCTTAACACCAACCCAGGAGCAGCATCTAGTAAATCCAATAGTCAAAATAAGAAACTACATAAGCTACAGAGAGGAAGGCTAAGGATGATGTATAGGTCCTACTTTGAACTGCCAGGAGAAAAAATTACTTTGATCCAGATTCTCTGGCTTTAGCCATTTTATGGACCTCTGATACTGAGCTAATCACCCTTTAAATATTAACTGAGATGAGCTGGGATTAGGATGGAGCACAGCAGGCAGCTACCAGTACAGCCTTCCACCAGAGGAAGGTGGAAATTTTCTGTCTCAGTGAACATTGATTGAAAGAAATGGTAGTGGACCAAACTGTTTTAGAGGTTAGCACACTTAGTAAAGGTATGAAGAAAATAATATTTAATTATTTTATCCTCATATAAGTTGTGTATGAAGCTTCACACCTTAGTTTTATAAAAATGTTTAGTTGTACCACTGACAGATTTTTTGCTATGCTACATCATACTGGAAGCCCTCTTCCTGTATCTCATATTCTTCCTGTATCCTGTATTCTTCCTATATCCCATACTCTTCCTGTATCACATACTCCTCTTTTCTGTACTTATTTTTTGGGTAATATACTTGTTCAGACACAGGAATCACATTGCAGGAGTCTGGTTCCTCTCCCTCTGATTTGTACTGAATGCACATCTACAAACCACACTCTGGCTTCCTTTTCCAGCTCCCTTTATGAATTTCAGACTGCTGCACTGAAGACTACATCAACAGATTTTTTTCATGGACTTCCCATCCTAGCCCTGAGATTCAGAAATTGCAGATATCCCTTGATCCATTCAGAACCATGAAGAATGTCAACTGTTCACTACCTTCCAATATTATGCTGATTTAATTCAAGAGGCTATTTATAGGCACAGTAGCTGACTTCTAGTAAGCTAGTTTAGAAAGCATCAGCCCTTCCAATTCTGCTGTCCTGTTCTCCTTTGCTAGTACCACGGACTCACAGCTGAATACCTTTGTCCCCTTCAAAGGTAATCCATGGACAAATACATTGTAAATTCCTTTGCCTCAAAATATTCTCATGTTTTTCCTATAAACTTAAATTTGTAATGAAGTCCTCATATCCTGCTTTTTCTGCTTTGTCCTTGTTAGTAGACTACATGTCCTTCAAGTTGAATATATTTTTTATCTGTCATTACAACTTACGTTACCACCATTATATGGTTTATTCAAGGCCATACATAATTCTGTCCTCATATGCTTACACACACTTTTTCTTCAGGTCTCCTTTGTTCCCTCTTCAGCCAACACAACCTACCCTAACATGCTCTTCATTCACATTGTACATAAAGACTTCTGTTTTCTCTTCCGTGTTGTTTTTGAAACTCCTACTTACTTTGATTACCTTCTAGTGTGGCAGAGCAAAATATTCCATGCTTTAAAATACTGCTTGATAACATACTTTTTGCCTGGTAGCTACACACATAATGGTAGGATTACAAAAGAGCCTGAGGCTGTATAAAAACTTATAAAACAGGAAGCAGCATGTATGAAGAACTTCATAATGTCTGACATGGTGATACTTCAAAAGTTAGAAGACAGCAGTTAAGGTTGCCTACTTTCACTTGCTTTGTCTCATTCTTGTGCCGTGGGAAAGTATCTTAATTAATATGGTTTGGGGTTTTATTGTTCAAGGTTTCTCTCTATAGAATCCTAGCCTCATTAAGGGTACACAATAAAGTTATAACCAAAAAAGTAAGCACCCATTACTGTGTTTTCACCTATATGTTTAGACATCTTTCTTACAGTAAAACATACTAATTATGATCTGAAAGACAGATCCACTAATTTCCTGTTGAGTTCCTCATGGATCAATTTTACTAAAAATATGAGAAAATATTGAGAAGCTGAGTAACTGTCAGCTCTCAGTTCTCCCTAAGTGGATTATCTGGGTTGCAGATCAAGCACGGCCTGGATGTACAGACACACAAGCTGACTCTGTGCAGAGCCGGCATAGATTCAGCCAAACTTTGGGGCAGGCAGAGCACCCTGTAGCAGGTGCTGACTCCAAAGCTAGCTCAGCAGCACAGCTGCTCTTGCAGACAGCAAAAGCCACAAAAGTCAACCCCATAGCATGCATTCTAGCTATGAGGACTGTCATTGTAGGTACCTCTGCACTGTTTCCTTGGAAGTGGAAGCACCTGTGGTTGTAATGAAGGAGCAGCTGACCCAGTTCCACATCTGACTGCTCAGAGCCCAGCAGGACTAATCAGCTTCAGTGTTGACATCAGCCCTGCCAAAGCCAGGCTGTGACGTGCCGCTACGCCGGACTGTTTCTCTCATGGTTAACCTAATAGCAGCCTGCCTCACTTCATGATTCAATTAGTTGTTCCTAGCCCCTGACTGAATTTGTCACACCCTCAGTTGCTTGTGAAGGCTGTGCTGTAAGCCAGCTAACAGGAGTTGGGAAGCTGAGCAATAAACAGAAAATGCTGAAAACCTGCCAAGAAGGTATTATTATTTTTAATAATAATGCTTTCACTGGTCTGCCTCACAGCATGAAACCACATATACAGTTGAATCAACTTAACTGAGTGGGTGGTAAAATTTGTTATGGGGTAAGTTTCAGTCAGAGAGCGGGTAGGTCAGGGACCTCAATTAACCAGCTTTGCTATTGTGCACAAGGCAAAATCAAGCTTTTCTCTAAGCAAGTCATCTCAGATACCAAATTTGACCTAGCTCGTCAGAGCTTTTCACACAAAGCAGGGTTACCTTTGACTTTGCCATAGTTTTGAGATCTGAACTCTTTGGATCCTATTTTCAAGCCAAACCTCCTGAAAATAGGGCTTGATAATTACTATCTACCTGTTAAAAGTTTAGCAAGAGCTATTGAGCTGACTTAATCATGAAGAAATTCTTCCTCTCTTTAAAGTATAGGCCTCTAACTGCAAAGTTATCATTTTGCAATAAACAGGTAAGGATTCTACAAGTAAAGTAAAACTCACCATAGTATTCTAAATATCTTCATATTTTAGTGTTTGCCTTTGTAATATTAATAGTATTATCTCCGTATCTCTCTGTAACTTTTTATGTTTGGGGGAGGGTGGGGAGATGGGTATATACAATGACTTTTAACACATATCGTGGCATTACATCTCTGTCTTCAAGATCGAGACCAATATCTCCTGTTGATTTCATGTATTTTATATTCTTCTTTTCCATGGTGTTAAAGATCTTTTTCATCCTCAGTGTTACTTTTGTGTGCATTTGTTTTAGAATTTAAAATCTCCAGGGGAAGAATTTTTCATTTTATGATTATACTCAATACATTTTTGGTGAAGGCGGGGAGGGGGATTAGGGGAAAATATTATTATAACTGTACTAATTGTAAAAACAACTTCAAATTCTTATTTTATTTTTCTCCTGTCACAATATCCTGTATTAATGAAGGCAATGAAAAATGCTATGTTATGTTATGTTATGTTATGTTAGTAACAAATTACATTGTGTGTAATCATTTATACAACTAAGAATTCATTGAGTAAAGGTCTGGGAATGAAAAAAGGCAATTGAAAAAAAATTCCCTTTCCTGGTGGTATTGCTCTAAGGCTTTTTCGTTTAAAATGCCATACAATACGTAGAAGACTTTTACCATATTTCCCCTGATACATTTATGAGGTATCATCATTTCAGGATCTTTTTACTCTCTACAGAAGTTTGGAAACATGATATTATCATATTATCCCTAGGTTGAAATAGTGACAATATTTTATTTCACTCCCTAAAAAGCTAGTTCATACAGAAAAAAACCCAGTTCTATCAATGCCTGTTGATATAAACGTAAACAGCAACAAATGTGTAAGCTTGGACCCTGGAAGTCCCTAAGCTTTAAATCACTGAAAATGAGGAAAGTACACTGTAATTGTCATTTGTTTGTGCTATTTTCATACTTATTTTACAAAAGCAGACATAATTTGTCTACTATTAAAAAACTGAGCTGAACAGATTTTTTAGTCTGGCCCAGCATGACTCTTCCATTATTTTGGTAAGTGCAGTATATTGTTGCATATTGCCATTTTCTTTTTCAAGGCAAGGCAGTAGAAATGGAGTTATTTCATTCTTATAAGATTTACAGTGGAGTCTGTTTCTCTGAAACATGTTCTCTTAAAAGTGATTACTTTGTTAGAACATTAGCTCATTTTCTTTATTTACATGGATGCAATTAACTCATGTACCATGATAATAGTAGCATCAGTGGACAAAGATATAGTTCAGTACAATTGAATAAACTCTCAGTTCCTATATTTTAATTTATCCTATATTTTCTTTTAGCAGATGTAAAGCCCAACCTAGAAGTTTAATGGCAATAAAACATAAACTAGGAATACAAGCTGAAATTTGCTGCTCCACACAGTGGAGAAGTTTGAGATCCTTTGCAGACAAATATGCTTTACGCAGTGTACATATATTACAAGATATAGGCTATATATTGTTCATGGATTATTTTGTACCTACTCCTTGAACACATAAGGCTGAAAATAAATTATTTGACCACTGACTGGGCCCAATGGCTGAGATAACAATGGGATGTAGAAAATTACTGGTCCCAAGGTGAGAAACCACTGGATGTGGGAGCAGGATGATGAAGAATTCAAAACAATTACAGGTAGTGCATGAGGCTCTATGTCCACAAGTGATTAAGGTGAGGTTATGAAAGAGATAGCCAAACTTTGAATATAAAGGGGGTACAGTGATCATTTGGGGATTAAAAACCCAAATACCAGCAATGCATAGTATAAACTGTCAGTGAGAACAGGAGGGAGAGAATGCTTAGGTTACAGGAGTAGCAAAATCAGATCCAATAGGAATAAAGTAATCATCAGTGAGGAGGTTTTTTGGGGACTGGGGGTGAAAAGAGGGAAGGACAAAGGGGGTGAAAAGGAGAGCCAAAACTGAGGAAAAGAGAGAAAAAGTTTTGCACATCACACAATTGATGCTTCTTAAGGATACAGCCTACATCGGGAAAATAAATCAGCCTGCTGTTATGGCCACGTCATCAGTGTCGAACCTGTTTCTGCAATCGGGATGGGAAGAGTGTCCATGGCTTGCAGGGAAAAACCTGGGTCTGATAGATCTGTGACCTGATATCACAGCATCAATGCCTATTTGAGGTCTGGTGGCATGAGAATCTTCCCAATAATTGCCTAATAGAGGCAATTAGTATTCAGCAAATACCTCTTTGGAGCCAGCAGGAAGTAGAAAATGGAGGCAACAGTGTCTACTTTCACTTGCTAAATCAATGATCTTGCTAAATTCCTTTTTTATCTACCACAAGTTTAATGGTGCCTTCAGTTCATTTTTCTAACATTGATCACTGCAGAAATTCATTACAATAAATCATTTTTTTTTTCCTGGATTTTAAGTTATGTCACCTTCTAAAATTCACATTACGTAGGTTGAAGTCAGATAAGGTAATATGCTCATACTGTTAATAATTTTAATATATGCCCATCGTCAACATGGACCCAAGAAACATAAGGGAGTGCCAGCTGCAGTAGCTTTCAAAAAAAATCTCAAAATTGAGGTCTTCTAGTATGATGCACTTGCATATCATGATGTGACTAAGTATAGATTTGCCTATATATTCCAGGTTTTATTACCTTAAAGTAATCTACAATCAAATTTCTTCACTGTTCTCAAGGTAAGAAAGTAACAAGCACCTGCCATGATTTTCTGGATTCTCACTATTTTTTGACACATTGTTCTTGTATCAAAATCATTACCTTGAAGTTCCAGAGTTCAGAAGCTACATGGCAATCACTACTTGCAAGATTATTAAAATATAAGTATAACCAGACATATCTCTACTGGATATTTGATACTTTATGTTAATTAACAAGTTAAAATTAAAAATATTTGCACAGGTAAGTGGAGTAGGCTTACAGAAATAGACTCTATAAAGCATTAGTACCCATGCATGCCTTTTCCATTGGCAGCTGGCTTTTCTTCTCTGGTTTAATTGAAAAGGCTCAGAGGAAGTTTGTTGGGTATGTAAACTATGGTGGTAGTGATAGAACATTAGTAACATTTTTGTGCTGAGCATTTCAGTGATTTTTCCACTGACCAGCTGCAAAGCGTTATATTTTTTTTTCTCTGGGTGCTGCAGAGCACTTGCAAAGCACAGCTGATAGCCTTTTCAGCTCCATCTGGGATCTGCTCTGACACTACTCTCCTTGTCACACTTTAAGGGGCTTTACACAGCAAAACTATGTCCCCAAATGGTCTTATTGTCATTCAGTAGCTCTTAATGTTCTGTTTCTTCTCTCCCTGCCTTCATTCGTTAACATAGGAATATTTGACATCCTTTCTGGAGGAGTTGCTCTTTTCATGCCAACAGAGCAAACAGACTTGGCAGGTAGTTTTGCAATAATTGATCATATCCAAACAGTAATTGAATTTTGTTTACTGTCGACATGGAAGAAGCCAACATCATGCTGTCTCTTCTGTGACAATAAGCACCAAATTACATTACTCACTTCATTGCTCATTCTCCAATCCACCGCTCTGGATGTGAAACTCTACATGTTACTGTACCAAGTGGCTGATGCAGTCATATTAACAAACGGAGCTGTGGCTGTCTTATATCCTCTCCCAAGAAAATCCACTGTGCTTTGGTTTCAGCCAAGCTGGTTTTTTTCCTCTTTTTCTCATTACCAGCTTCACAGTTTGCAGGACAACGATTTCAGATTAATGTATAGGGACCTGTCAGAAATATTTATTTTTCAATGGCCAGATACTTCACTTTGGCAACTGTGTCAAACACCAGCTGAGGCTTGGGCTCAGTTTTTCTTAATCATAAACAGTGTAATTGGCACTGTAAGTAATATAAGAGACATTTTTGTGTCTGTTACAATACAATATAATACTTTGTACCAACATTTTGGGGTTTATTTACTGACAATTCTTTCAGATATGAACAAGGTTAAAATAAAGAGTATGGAAGTCCTGTTCCCTATTCCACAGGTGTGCTGTTTTAATATATTAACAAGGTCCACCAGACATATATCTTCTTTTATGGGATTGTTCTTCTAGAGGGAAGAGGGTAGACTGATGTTACGACTCAAACACTCATTAAGTTATCACATAGAAGCTTTGTGCACAGGCCACTGTCAATAGACCCTACCCATTGTAAATGAGCAACAACAGAGCAGGCTGAAGAGTGGAAAAGTACATGCTGAGAGGAAATGTGTGAAAATCTCCCAAATGCTGACAACCTCTGAAGATTTTGTCATCCTATTGCATCTTCAAGAAATGCAAGACCCAGAGTCTACTGTGCATACATGAGACCAGGAGACCATGTCAGCATCAAGAAAGGACTGTGCACCTCAGACCACATCTGAGGAGCAGTGGTAGTTCTGTACTCTCAGAGGCACAGGGCCTGCATATGCTGCTGAGGAAGTGAGGGACCCCAGGAGGGACTCCTCTCACACAGCCTGGAAGCCACTGTCACCCCAGAGCAGCTCTCCCTGTGAGTAAACAGCCAGGCCAGCCTCCACTTCGGCCGTGGGAGAGACTGCCTTTGCAGCAGTGTCTGTGGGACAGTGTGTACTTGTGGGCATGTGAACAGTGGTGGGGAATAAGCACACCTACCTTATCAACAGTTATCTTCTTTTAATAATATTAACTTTATCCCTTCAGTAGTAAGAGCCTAATAAAAAACATTCCAATAAATATCGTTGTGATCTGTATCTCCCCCCAACTCATTTCTCTGTCAATAAAAGGGAATTTGCAACACACACACAGTATGTACATATATAAGGTCAAGTGTCATTTGTTGCAGTAGGTATGACTGCCAGAAAGGATCTTGGGAGCTTTTTGAAAGCCTTCCAATCCTTTGCAGAATCGATTGCATTATTGAAAACAAAAGTCTGCGGATAGCATTATAACTGACTCAATGTTGTGAGCTAAAATTTAACTGACTTCACCAAAATTCAAAGGAAGTAATTTAGAACAGAAATAGTGGGTAAATGTAATGGATACATGAGAAGCTACTTTCAATTTCCTTTATTGAAGATGTTGTAAAAGTAATGCCACTTCAAAGCAGGCTTTTTGCATTTCGACAAAATGAAGAGGCCATCCTGTGTTTTTTCCTAACACATCAATGCTTGGTCACTTTTAAAACTATTTGGCCTTGCAATTGCCAATAATAAAACAACAATGACATTTACTAGTGAACAAAGCAGAAGACTTATTTTGGAAAGTATGCTATGCCAAACATTTTTCTTTTGGAAGAAAATGACCTAGTTATGTGTAAACATGAAAGTGTGATTTCTATGTGATACCAGAGGATTAGAGTGCTGTTTTTCTTTTTCATATTATCTTCAGTCTTCAGGGTTCCTAAACTGTGGGTGAGAATGAAGCTGACCTGTGAGGCCAATCTATTATCCCTGTCAAGACAGGGAAACCTCTGTGAAAAACTTGAAAAATATTCAGACTTCTGGTTCTCTTTGAGACACACAAGAGGGAAAAGACTCAAAAGCACAGAAAGTCCACTTCGTTTTTTATTATCATTTTATCTGTAACATAGTAAAATTTGACAAAAACCTGGAGAAAATGAGTGCAAAATTAAACCCCATAAATTCAAGAGAACTTGTCAAAATACTTCAGGTGAATCAGAGCTCCTTACGACTGTATAAACTTCTGAATGATTTGTAGTATCACAGAATCACAGAGCCATTAAGGTTGGAAAAAGTTTTTAACATCGTTAACTCCAGCAACCAAGCTAACACTACCAGGCCCATCACTAAGCTAAACTGTTTCTCTCAACATCTTCTCTATCCATCTTCTGAATATCTCTAGGAATAGTGGCATCTCCCTTGGTAGCCCATTCCAATGCTTAATAACCCTCTCAGTGAAAAAGTTCTACCTAATGTCTAATTTAAACATCCCTTGACACAACTTGAGTCCATTTCCTCATGTCCTATCATTCATTACTGGAGAGATCAACCTTCACCTCACTACAGCTCCCATTTAGGAAGTTGTAGAGAGTGATCATATCTCCTCTCAGCCTCCACTTCTCTAGGCTAAAGATTCTCAACTCCCTCAGTCACTCCTCATAAGAGTTGTTCTCTAGTCCCTTCATCAGCTTCATTGCCCTTGTCTGGACACGCACCTCCACGTCCTTGTAGTGAGGGGCCCAGAACTGATCGCAATACTTGAGGTACAGCCTCACCAGTGCTGAGTACAGGGAGAAAATCCCTTCCTTGTCCCTGCTAGTCACACTATTTTTGATGCAAGCCAGGTTGTCATTGGCCTTCTTGGCCACCTGGGCATAATCCTGGCTCATATTCAGCTGGCTGTTGATGTGAAACTTTGTAAAATATGCAAATTATTTAATGATTTTTTTTTTCCCCCCCTTACTTCTCTCTTGAAGTTTTCTCTTTTCTTTTTTATTAGACAATCTCTGTTTGATCTTATTCTGGAGATGGTCAGAGACACCTTTTCACTTGAAGCCTGCTATGCTGGCGTCTCCAGAGGAGAGGAAGTATTCCAGACATCTTCTGAGAAGGAATCACGAATGACAGACAATGAAGTCATCCCTAGAACTTGAAATTAACAAAAACAGGGCAATTGAGAGTAGACAGGAGTACAACATCTCAAGAACCTGTAGATCTAAGGCTTGTTGAAAGGATGCTGGAAATTGAAGAGTGAAAACCCAAAGCACATCCTGCTATTGTTTCCATTAAGATTAGACGCACACGCAGGTGTCAGTCTTATTCTTCTGTTACTTGAAATAGTGGGACTATGCTCTAATCCGTCTCCTAAATTCTTCCTATCTTTCTTCCCATTGGTAGCTACTGGTTTGATCTTTGTGGTCGAGATGTTTTCTCTCTTCCTGTCTCCATAGTGCCATGGAACTATGTAGTATTTCACCTTTGTTTCCTTTAGCCAGTTTTTAAATTTTGCCAAAATTAGTTCATTTGATCATGACTTCTGACACAAGACTGTGAAATTGGGAAAATAACGTGTATTTCAAGAAAACTTCCCCATTCTGCCTTTTGAAAAAAACTGGTAGCACAAGAGCTCAAAGTAGATCAGCTGTGCTGTGACCTTGGGCAAATCACTCAGTCTGTTTTCACTATAGGCACTGGAGAAGGTATTAGGACCATTACATAACTGATGTTGCAGCAGCTCTTTTGAAAGCATGGCTATACTTGGAAAATATGAATACTTTTCATCATTTGAACAGGAAAATAATAAACTTCAAAATGGCTACATTTTCTCAATTTCAATGAATTTCGGTTAGATAAGGCATTGCTAGATATTAAATTATTTTTCTACTGAATAAATCTGAAAAATACCTGGGCCCTGGGTATACAAAGGAACCTGTGACCCATTTCAGGATGAATTATCCACCTCAATACTTCTGAGGAGTTGGGCTTGAATGCTTTCTCATATTGAACCCTTATTATAATGAAAATATAGCAAAGACAGCTATTTGTTTTTGTCAGCCTCTTAAAAACCGTTCTAATTACTAAAGATTGAAAGTCCTTTTTATTTCATTTAGGAATAACAGATGGACTTATCCCTGAAGAATGCCTTGTTACTGTCTATCTGTCTCTGCGTAGCAGAGGAGGGATTTTTTTTTCTCTTTGCAATATTTGATATTGCTCTCACTACAATATTTATACTTACAAGTTTCCTGAAAGGTAGAGAAGTGTATTGTAACTATTCAACAAATCAGTAACTGAGGCTCATAAAGAGGAAGATCTAAGCATTTTAGAAGCAATCTTAACACCCGTCTTTATGATACAGAACTAATTTGTCATCCTCAGCCCTACGTTCAGTATCTTTGTTGCCTGTCTTTGTGATTAGATTGGCACTAAAGAATAATGCCTTCAACACACTCATGTTAAACAGAAGGGCACTTTAAGTGGCCAGTAAAAACATTAAGAGATTTTAGTGCTTGTAACTTAGCTGTTTACCAGGATTTGTTGACTCTCATTAGCTAGACATCCTATGGTAGTTACTGGAGTTCGCTCCCTTTGGCACTTCTGAAACATGTATCACTGGTCCAAAAGAAGATTTCCACTTCATTCTGTTCTTTCTAATGATTGTAAGAAGGCCTGAATATTATTAATTCAGATATGGACAACAGCTTTGTAAATACCTAGGTGTAGCTTGACAAAGCTGACACCAGTTCAGCTGGGCTGTTAAGGATGTTGAGGCTTGAACTGATGGGCCTACAAGAGAAGATGGATGGAGTGTGAGCACCTGTACTATTTTGTTTATTTACCCGAAATGCTTAAAGATTTGCAGAGCATATAATTGAGTAAGGTTTTAAGCCTGGATTTCCTGAGTCCTTGTGCTAAATGGCAAGTTTGAGACTACATATTTTCTACAGTACCTAAGGGAGACATTGTCAATTAAGCAACATGTAACTCATTGTAGTGTTGGATTAGGCTCCCCATGTCTCCTTAGTCTTGGACTCAGTCTTCTATGAGAAATAGACTGGTATTTTCTTCCAATGTTTTGGCTCCAGATGCCTGTTGACTCAGGAATAAAAAAGCTCTCCCAAGTGTTTTGTGGACTGAGTCACCAACTCCAAAAGTTTGAGTTCTCATCTATGTTTTACCTGCTCTTCAGCCATGAAATACTTTTCTGGATATCATGGAGAGATTGGCATAGTGGCTGTTCAAGAAGGATCACAACAGTCACTGACACATAACCTAAAGTTTATTTGCTTTACAGGACAAATACAAAGGTGGAAAGTGATGCCTGCCCTGCAAACACAGACCTCACACAGATCACAGCTCCACCCTGTTCATGCAGTTTACACTAGCCAATCCAGATGACCTCTGGGAATGGGAGGCTCACCATAAGAGAAGCCAGCAAGTCAGCTTCTATCATGTGGCAATTCCTCTCCTCAGACAGCAGCTTCTAGATGATGTTAGAGGTCTGAGCACCATATTTCTCTTGAGCAGGGCTATTTATTGCCTTCTGAAGTAGGTGTTACCTCATTATCCAGCTCCTAAAGGTTTCAAGTAGTCAGCTTCTGCTGAGGATATGCAGTAAGATCTCCTTTGTCCAGGTGGGTAGGTTTTTGGGTAATGTCATGGGAGTTCACATAGAGCCTATGTTCAGAGCTGCAGTTCTTCACCTGGGAAAAAATATGAATCTGTAGGTGGATGCATCATTAGTGACTTTCCTGGGTGTTATGCTTTGCAATTCAGCACTGTGTGTTCACTACACTTATTTATAGTATGAAGTGATTGGCATCACAATAAAAGATTGAGATCAGAATTATAGATTGTACAGAACTACAAATTGATTCTTACAATAGAATCCTCAAAGTCTTCCGATGCATATTTCACCAATTACAACTTACTCGTTCAGACCTTGAATAGGAAACACGTACAGATCTACAAAGAGTTTCTAACCTGCGGCAAATTTCATTGCTTGAATATTAATAGGAAGCATACTTGAAAGGGTATGAAACTATGTGGATTAATTTTAAAAATCAATTAATATTCAGAAATAACATTTTGCAATACTTAATGAGCCCTACTCCTGACTTTGCAATAGTTCCTGTATTCCTTTTGCCATGTAAATTGACCTAGTACGGTATAATATTTATGTTAACAATAATTCTCCTGATTTTGGTTTCTTTTTTACCAACTACTGTTGTTGATTTGAAATATGGGAAGGCAAACCAATGAATATCAAGAAGCAATAGGATGTCACCACTTACTACTGTCAAATTCATTGAGATTTAGAAAGTCTTTTACTGAATCCTCATTAAACTCCTTAACACCACTGAAGATTGAGGGAAAAAAAAGAATCTTATCAGATCAATAAATGGTGAAACTCAGAAATAAAATGTAAACAAGAGTATAATTAATACTACAAACACATCTTCACCTCTTTTGAGGTGAAGAAATTTCAGAAATCACAGAAGTTGTGAACATGATTGCCTGCAAGGCCTGGCTTCTTGTAAACCTTTAGAAACAATTAGAGTGGTGTTAGAACAGTAGTACTATAACTATCAGTCCTAGGGGAGATTCTATGTAATAATGGCAATTGCATTTTAGGTGCAGATGCATAATAATGACATCATCTTTGTCTATGTGACAGGCATAAATGCCATTATAACTCATTGTGTATATGTTCTCGTGCATGAGTGCATGTACTGATGTATTTACATAAAAACAATCATTAAAATAGTGATTTACTGTTTTTGTTCCTATGAATTTCTTTTTACACAGAAGTGAAATCCCACATCGATGTTAACAGTATAAAGGATGAGTACAAGCATCTTTTAGGCGGATTAAGGATTAATCTCAATTTTTGACAGTTTGATTTAATCTTAGTTTTGTTTACCTATCAAAAATGAAGCAATATAACATTTATTTCTTATACCTCTGTTCACATACTATGTATTAATAGCTTTATTTTTTATTTTTTGGTATAATTTCAGATACCTTTTTTTTTTTTTTTCCTTTTCCAGGAATATAATATATTACTGTAGAATGGCTTAGGGTATTTTTTTTAGTGGAAGATTAGCTTACCGAGAAAATAATGATTTTTCATAGACATTGTAAGAGATCTAGGTTTAGAACAGAGATTCCCATCATACAGTATTGGAAAACCTAATCACTCAATAGTCATTGTTTCATGGTTTCTTGACAGGAAACCAGGGTATCTATGGAAAATAAGAATCTTTCATGAGCATCAAAAATAAGCATGAAACAGCCCTAGTCAGTGGTTTTCATAGCAATCATTCTCAGTAGTTTATGGTGGGACTGGGGACATTATCCTGTAGAAAAACAGCCATAGGAAAAAGGAAAAAAAGCAGCTGTGAAAAAGAGAAAGAGAAAAAGAAATGTTGAGATCCATACATGGAGACAAAGTTAGGCTCTACCTAATTTATGCATTATCTCTTTTGAAAAGGTGATTCTCAGAAATTCTGCACAACTGCCATATAATGCCTGAAGCATCTAAATTTCTTAGAAATCCTTTTGCTGTTTACCTAAGATATTTATTCAGTGTGTTCAAAACCACTCAAGTAGAGAAATGTCACCTTTATCCTGCAATGCCTAAGAATTTTGCAATGTATATTCTTCTCTGCCTCTAATGTCCATGATGTTTAATTTTCCATTTTATCTAACTCAAGTGAAATACAGACATCACTGCTGAATCATTGAACTGAGACTAGACTACAGTCATCTCCCCAGTGTAAGTGTCCAAACCACCAAGAAACTGTCTTGCTTTAATGGATATTTTGCCTTGGCAGGGGGGCTGCAAGAAAGCTGTTCTGCATCTGTAACAATACTCTTTCTCCACTAGTTATACATATACATCTGTGTTGGATTTGTGTGGAGATGTTTCTGATAATGGAGAAGGGCTTGCAATGGTGAACTCTTTAACTTTCACTGACTCTTAGACCCACCTCTTCAGCTGAGACAATTGGGTGCCTCTGAGACCACTGTATGCCCTCTTCTCTGAGGTAGAAAGGTTTCTGGGAGAGGGTGGAAGGTGCGGAATGAGAGAGAAGTGACTGTGCAGACCCGCGAGTCAATGAGGGAAGAGAGGAGGAGGTGTGCTGGACCAGAGACTCCCCTGCATCCCATGGTGAGATGGCAGCTGTCTCCTTAACACTCATGGAGGGCAGCAATGGAGCTGAGATCTGCCAGCAACTCCTGGAGGACCCCATGGCAGAGGGAGTGGCTGTGCCCAGAGGGGCTTTTACTCTGTGGGGAGGTGGCATTGAAGCAGAATGTGCCTGAAGTTCTGTTGCTGTGGGGGAGACCCACGCTGGGGGAGTTTGTGAGGAGTTGCAACCCTTGGGAAGGGCTCACGTTGTAGAGATTTTTTAGGGACTGTAACCAGCGGCAGTGACCATGCAGTCAGGGGGAAGCAGGGGAAGAATGTGAGGGGTCCTCCTCTGAGGAGAAAGAAGCAGAAGAGACCATCTGTGATGGACTAATCACAGCCTTCAAAGAGAAGGTAGAAAGATTAAGAGCAGGGAGCTGAGACAGGGAAGAAGGGACAGGTATGGTAAGGATATCTTAAAGGTCTGGTTGTACTTTTCTCATCATTCTACACTGGTTTGTTTTATATTTGGATTGTTTCTAGTTCATAGTGAATTAAATAGACCTTGTTTTTTAAGTTGAGTAATTGACTCCATTTTGCTCAGAATCATAATTGCCAGTGAGACCTTCCTGCCCTTGTGTCAATCCACCAAGCCCTTTGGTATTTTTTCTCCTCCCAACTAGCTGGGGGCTCCACCATCCTACAGGAGGTGAGGGTGTGTGGGAGGATGAATGAATGGCTATGTGATGCTTCATTGCTGGCTGGACTTAAACTAAAACAACATCCATCTTCTTCTCTCCATCGTGTTTCTTCTACCAGTAGAAGTAGCCACCTTCAGCAGTAGTGACAGAGAATCCCAAGCACATTTACACGCATGTACAAAGAAATGCTGAAGACTGAAATACCTTCAGGCCTAAAAGAAAGCAGAAATGAGATTTTTCTGAAGGATTTCTCTAAACTCAGACCAATTACTTAAAATACTGCATTAGACACCTGGAGCATCTTTTCTGCCCTTTTGAAAGTAAGAAGCAAGATCTTCCCTTTTTGAAAAGAGCTTTGGGTTGGAAGATATAGAGAAAAAGAGGACTACCTAAGCTTTAGAGATGCATAGAGTTTATTAAGCTATGCTAGTGTTCTCAACATTGTGATATGTCAGTTTAAGTCCTTCTGTGTCCAAGAAACAGGTCTTTTTTAATCCTCTTCTGACATACGGACCCTGTATGCTCCACTGCAACACTGAATGCCCAAAAGCTTGGGGGCTAGATTCTGAGCATTACAGCACTGCCTTCTCTTTGGACACCTGGGATTGTCAGGACATAAAATGAAGGAATAGAAAAGAAGAATGGAACAGATTGGAAAAATATAGTTACAGGTTAACGAAGAGTAAAAAGGTAAGAAAAAAAAAGAGGGCCACTTTTGTGAAAGAAGATATCATCTCTTGTTTTCCTAGAGCTGCTTTGTAAATCTGAATAGCTAGAGAAATGTGTGGGCTTGGAGGACTGAGTGTGTAATGTCCACTTTTCCATTAAAGAGGCTGTTTATTTTTCTTTTCTTATTATTGTCATTGCTTTGATCGGTAGGGGTGCTCATGACACTTGTTCTGTTATTTTTTTTCATCAGGTGGCTAACTGTTCCCTCAAATTTTGGCTGCTGAGTACCTCTAGTGCCTCTTAGTAGCTAATATGGACTGAAATACCTGGCTGCTTTTTCCCTTTCTAAGTGAACATCTGCTGCATCAGCATTTCTGCTCCCCAATCAGTTATGTTGAAACTCCAAGGAGAACCAAAAGAAGGTGAGAACACTTCCAGTTGCCGTTATTAATTCACACTGTGACTGGGTAGGTGGCAGCAGGGAGATAGAGGGTAACATAGAAAAAGTTTAAAATTCTGTAAAAATAAAATGTGATCTAGTGCCTAAAAGGAAGGAATGACTTTCTCATGACACCAAAATCTTGAGGATTCTAATCATAGGGAGCCTGGGGAAGCTGAGATAAGGATATGTACAGCTGCCAACATTGGCAGGAATGAGTGTCCTGGCCATTTGCCTGTGTTTCTTAGATGTCTTGAAACCTGCTGGATTTCTGCTAATAACAACAATATGACAGCAGAAATGGTAGTGTTAGCAGAAATAGGAAGGAGTTGATGATTGCTGGAGCAAGAGGCATTGCCCAAAGGATTGGCACAGTCTAGGACCCAAAATGAGATGGATATGCTGTACACAATGTGAGAAAGTCTAAGTTGACATTCCCCTGATATTGCCAAGTCATTTTACTGATAATGCCAAGTATCTATTCTGTCTGTAGAGATTCAGTTCTGTGCATCCTCCTCAAGCAGGTGCAATTGTATGCACTGACAGTGCAGGACAATAAATCAAACATGCAGAGCCTATTGCCCATGTAAAAGAAATTACTGACTGTCAAGCAGCAAAATGCTTGGGGTTTTGTGTATTTTGTTAAATGTCCTTTCTGTAAATTTCAGATATGTTTTTTTACCTAGAAGAAGAAAGCTCCACTCTAACATTTTTTTTTAAATCTGAGACAGAGGCAAGAAATAGTTTTAAAAAACAAACACAGTATGTTTAGTAATGCATTTTTATAATTTAATTTTGGGGTTTTTTTGTGTTTTTTTTTTCAACAACGATGTTTTAGCAAAGTTTAGCAATTTTAGCAATATTCCTAGTGTTTGTCTTGTGGTCTGATTTATGAATATCAGATATCACCTACCTCTGCACCTCTTAGGCAAAAACTAGACTTTTACTTTCAGTGAAGGACCATGGAAGCATGAGAGTTCATAACAGCAAAGTCAAAAATGAAAGACATCATTGAAGTTTTTAAAGCATGCAAGCCATTATGTTTTTTAATAAACTAAAAATATTTTGCTGATGGGAATATGTCCAGGTTCCCTCATGTATAATTTAATGAAATACTTGCAGAAAAAAATTTCTTGAAACAGTTCTAGTGAAATACTTCAGTGAGTGACAGATGGCAACACCCAGTAGACTACAGCCTGGAAAGAATTGCAGGATTAGTTATGTTGCACTGTGAGGAAAATTACAACTTGCAAAAATTTTGCTTTTTTGGACTGTATTATCATGGGTCACCCTTCAGTCCCAATTCACACTCTTACTCTAAATGGCTTGCTTTGATCTGAATATGATTTTAGAAATTTAGTTCATCATTTTATCTCTTAAGAAAATATAATATTGCAAAAGGTTACATTATTACATTAGGATGACAATGAAAAATCTTAGCTGAAAATTATTCCACATGAACCAGTCAGTCATCAAACTTAGTCAAATGATGGCTTATATCTCCCAGATATAGAGTAAAGTCTAAATCTAAGCTAAGTCCCTAACACAAGATTGATTTTAGGCTTCTGTTATCTTTCTAAGAACTACAATCTAGATTTTCTTCTGGTTTAGTTCATGTGTGTTTGCGTCCCTTGGATATTTTTTTTTTCAGTCTTCAGAAAAAACTGAGGAAGTATTTGTATTTCACTGAATCTCTTAGATGTTGACGATGATTTGGATGATTGCTGTGAGAGATCTCCAAGTGGGAGCAGGTTCACATTGTTAGAACACTGATCATTAAGGGACCTAAGTGAAACAACACTCAATGCTCCTAAGCTTGGCACGAAATAACAGGACAGTCAACATTTAAGTCCTAGAATGTCCCTTATAGGCTTTTGCCCTTATAATCTTTGATTCCAGCGATATGTTAAACATAGCAAGTACTCCCTGCAGTGTAAGCACATTAAATGCAGACAAAGATGTGTTCTGAAACAGAATTATCAGTGTAGGACAGAGAACAATGTGACAATGAGTGAAGACTATGAATTCTAGGCAAATGTTAAAATAGAAATTAAAATCACCTCCACCTGGGTCTGAAAATCTGAAAGATCTGTATTCAGAACAAAATAGAAACAACGGTATAGAAAAATACACTTTTGAATGCCCAGAAGGCTTGAGAAAATGCATTTTGAAAAATCATCCATGATTTTAAAAATGTATTAATTTTATACATTTTTACTTAATAATTCCTGTAATTGATTCATTTAGGGTGAGACTGGTTCTGCCTTGTAAAAGTACCTAGTGCTGAGAGCAACCAGTAATGAAGGACTATGGAGAGAGGGTAAGATAGATAATTTTTACAAAATAAACTTTCCTCTTGTAGACTTCAATTTTGCAATAACCATAAATCTCTCTCACCTACTTTACTGGCAATACAGATCTCATATAATCCTGGTTATCCCTTAATTCTCATCCCTCCCATCCAGTAGAAATGTAAATTTGCCAGAAAATGTTTAGAGCAGATCAAATGACTTCCAGTTTGCACGTTTGCCCTTAAAAGCTATTGTCTGATTTGCTATATTTTCCTCTGTCTTTACTGATTGCTGCATTAAGTCTTCTCAAGAAAGTTCTGTTTGAAGGGCTTTTAATTTTCCTTGATTCTGGAAAATAATTAGTCTTCCATTGGCTGTGCTAACATATTGCTGCCTCTAATGTATGGACAATTTTACAGAGCCAGCACTTCAAAAGTATATATATATATATATATATATATATATATCTTAAGAAAAAAGTCTCTCTTCATTTGATAAAATGTTAAGTAACCGGAATTGGTTGTTGTTTCTCAAAAGTGCCATGAAACCTATAATGTGCCAGGCAGCAGTTTCCCTGAAGAAGAAGGAGAGGTGCTTTAGCTGTGGCTGTTATTACTGATTATCTGATGGTGTCAAGTAGACTAGAGTGAGAGCAGATCTTCACATCCTGGTCTCTTCCAGTCTTTATAAAACATCTTTGCCTTTGTATCAATGGAACATGAGACAGAGGAATAGATCAGGAGTGGCAAAAGCAGTCTTTTAGTAAGAGAGTGTTTTAATGAAATAGTCATAAACTCCATGTTCACATCCAGCAGGATTTTATGTGGGGTTTTTTTTTTATTCCCATCACTACTAATGTCAGGTTTTTTCAGAAGAAAAACTCTTTCTGCTGAGGTTTAGAACCTTTATTTTAAATTGCATATGGTCATTTTGTTCCCTGCTTTCTACACTGTTGCTTAATTTACATGGTGATTACACTTTATTGTGCATAACATACTTTATATCTCTCCATGTTTGCCTAAGCTAAATAAATCCATTATTTTGTCTTCCCTCAGAGGGCTTTTTGGTCCCTTGATCATCTTAATAACTGTACTTTACATCTGTTTTAGTTTGAATTTCTCTTTCTGGTGGACCAGAATTTTATATAGCTTTCACCGAAACAGCTAATATCCCTTAGCTAATACAAATGACTAATCATGGGATAGCAATTGCCAGAAAGGAAAGTAAAGAGACTACAGACTCCCTCCAAATACTGCCTCTCCAAATCCTCTGGTACTGCTAGAGAGAAAAAATGAGTAATTTTCAATGGGCAAGATTTGATCTCTATGAAACTAGTTAGTCCAGCTCTTCTTCCCACATTCTTTTAGGCCATTTGGATAAACAAAGAGGTAAAATGGCAATATAGGTTCTGTGCAATGTCTTTCATGTAGTTAAGGAACTGATGTGGAAAAATTCTTCTGGCACTCCTCCCTGACATGGTGTTTGCAGTAGTAGGACCTGTTCAAGTTCAACCTCGTAGAAAACTTGTACTAAAAGCAAAAGCTTCAATTTTGCACTTCACCATGGAGTTGTGACACTGACTGTTCATAAACTTTTGAAACCAAATCAAATTATGAATCCAGCCTTTCCATCATATTATGCAGAACCCTGGGAAAGAATACATTTTTTTTTTTAAATTTCTGTTGTTTAATTATAGATTTTAGACACATTTCAGTCCTTTCCCCTTGAAGAAGGTTATATCAGCTTCTTTCATTTGATGTTACTATACTATTTGCCAGGATTTGTATGCCAACAACCTTAGTAAAAGAGGGGGTTCCAGCCTTTACTTTCTAAAAGATCAACTTCTTTATCACATGCCTATATTCAGCAAAGAGCAATGGGAGACTCCCTAAAATGTTCCTTCAAATTTAACGCATTTAATGCAAAATTTAAGATTTAAGTCACAAAGAGCTTCAGACATCATCAAGAAATTAAGGCAACAGTGTCTGAATGAACCCTGCTTGGAAAGCAGTCAACACAAGAACTGAGAGGTGCAAGCATCTTTTCCATTAAAATGATTGCATTTTCTCAGCCATCATACAAAAATAGTCCCAAAAAGAGGAAGTCACTCAGTATTTCTAAGGAAGGAGCATCATGAGCAGTTCTTTGCTAAGTTCCCATGTCAGTAAAGTCCTGTCAAATTACTTCCTCTATTTATTTATTTTTATTATTCCTTTGATGTAAGCGTGTTAACTTAAAACCATAGTGGGAATATTGCCAGTAAATCTTTTAAGGTGAAATGAACTTGGGACTTAAATCTAATACTATTAGAAGCTAATACTATTAGACGTTTTGTGCAAATTTTACACATCACTTTGAATGTCTGATGAACCACTAATCATTTTACATAATAATTTTCTTTCACCTATATTGTTTACTTACCAGTTTCTTATCAATAGCCTGCTCAGGGTACACAGTTAAGTGCTTTCTAGGTAAAGTTCTTTGATTCGGAAATGCTTTAAGACAAGGATTTCTGGATGTGCTTAAAGGAATGAAACATTTGGCTTTGAACGGTCATGAATCTTACAGAAATTACAGGTTTCTGTACAAGACTTAAGCTATTCCTTTCACTTTCATTTTTATTCTGCTAGTGCTTAGAAACCCCACCTATTGTACTGAATGTTATACACATAAACATAATACTAAGAAGCAAGAAAATATTATGTAAATAAAGAAGCCAAAAGATATAAAACAAGATAACATGATGAATAGATAGTGATTAGACTTTAAATTATGTATATGAGTACAAGAAGTTCCACCAACAAGAGCAGCAATTGAAATGATACATAGTAGTTAACCTGCTCAGGAAAGTTCAAATCTATTCTTGGAATACATGCTGTGCAGAGGTGTAACTACTACAATTTTACTAGATGTACTACTGCTTGAAAGAACAGACTTCCCCAAGGAGTGGAGATGCTCTGGTCTTAGCAGCCCAGTACCATACCAGATCATAGAATGATAGAATCATTATAGTTGGAAAAGATCTTTAAGATCATCAAGTCCAACCACTAACCTCACACTGCCAGGCCCATCGCTAAACTAAATCACATCCCTTAGCATCACATCCATACATCTTTTGAATATCTCTAGGGATGGAGACTCCACCACCTCCCTGAGGAGCCAGTTCCAATGCCTAATAACTGTCTTGCTGAAAAAGTTCTACCTAATGTCCAATCTAAACCTCCCCTGGTGCAACTTGAGGCCATTTCCTTGTGTCTTATCATTCATACTGCACCTCTACTGCAACTTGGTTTGAGGTAGCTGTAGAGAGTGATCATGTCTCCTCTCAGTCTCTTCTTCCCCAGCTTAAAAATCCCCAGCTCCCTCAGCCATTCCTCATAAGAATTGTGTTCCTGACCCTTCATCAGCTTCAGTGCCTATCTCTGGATACTCTCCAATACCTCCATGTCCTTCTTGTGGTGAGGGGCCAAGAACTGGACACGGTATTCAAGGTATGGTCTTACCAGTGCCAAGTACAGGGTGGGGCAATCGCTTCCCTCGTCCTGCTGGCCACAATATTTCTGATAAAATTCAGGATGTCATTGGCCTTCTTGCCACCTGGACACACTATTGGCTGTCAATTAATACTCCTGGATCCTTTTCTGCAGAACAGCTTTCCAGCCACACATCCCTAAGACTGTTGCATTGCATGGGGTTTTTGTGACCCAAGTTCAGGACCCGGCGCAGAATTTTTATTATTCTACACCTTTTTGCCTTTTGAAGTGGAATCTTGTTTTCCTCCTGGGAGTCAATTTACACTGGAAAACATTACAGTTTTATACAGGTCATGTTTTAATATAGATTTTGAATAATTAAATAAAGATCTTACCATTCAGAAGACAGGAACCTCAGACAGAAAAGATTACTGCAAGTTGTGAGTTCTACATAGAATCATAGAATGATAGGGGTTGGAAGGGACCTTAAGAGATCATCTAGTCCAACCCCACTGCAGAAGCAGGTCCACCTAGATCAAGTCGCATAGGAATGTGTCCAGGTGGGTCTTGAAGACCTCCAAGGAAGGAGACTCCACAACCTATTGGATGAAATACTCTGTTCTGTAAGTTCAATATATAGTTTCAAAACAAATTTTATAATGTTTTTTAATAAAGTGTTGGACATAAAAAGGTAATTTTATGTAAAGGTAATTTTGTAATTGTTAGAAAAGTGACCATGAAAGATTAGTATTTTCAAACCTACAGGGATAAAATTGTGTGATGTAGAAGCAATTTACACATTTTAATAAGTACATTGTTCTTGTTGAAAGAGATTATTGTATTCACTGCCAGCCAACTTTCTATTGATTATATGTTTAAAACCCTTTTTAATACTTTTAGTAAGCAGATGAATAACTGGTAAGCTATTTTTATGTTTTTCTTTACAGATCAAAGCATTCTTTTAATTATATTTTACACCAATGCTACAGATAAAAGTATGACCGCAAGAAACAGTAATCATATTACATTGTTAGAACTCTAAGCCTGTGTCTTGTAATTTAAACTGATTATTTTCAATTTTTGTAAATTCTGGTTTGTTTTGGGGGGAGGGGGTGTTATTATCCGAGATCTGAACTAATGACCAAGAAAATCAAGGAAAAAATTCCTGCCAAACTCATAGATTCTGAGATAAAATGAAATGCCCAAACTTCTCTCCTACTATGTCTTTTTTAAGAATTAAATTTCATATACTTTTTGTTTCCCCGCTCCCCCTACTATAAATCAATTTTAGAAGTCTTGTTGACAGTGAGATAGTTTCTTTCAGGAAAAAGAAAGCCAAACAACCTAATTCAGTCTGTAGATGTCATCTTACATCCTGTTCACATATGCTATGCACATTAACTCCTATTTCATTGAAATCCTGTGAGTAAAGTAACTACAAAACAATAAAGTAAAAAGTATGTATGACATTGGTTTGTGTTCTGAATGAGATAAATTTCAAGAGTAATGGGAAAATTCGAGTTTTTTTTTCTTCTAGAGGTGCAAAACTTATGAATGCATAACACTCAATGCAACCCTTGTCTGTTGAAAGATCAAAGCTACTTTTCTCAACCTCTGCAAACTTACTGCAATGTAAAGGAGTGAAGCATACATCCTCTCCATAACTCTCCTTGAAATGCTTAGATTAATAGTGCACCCACTGGTGTGACAGTATCCTGCTGAGAACCACTTGGTTACTGACCCCTTCCAGCACCTACGTTTGTTTGTACCTGGACATCTATTTTGTTGTGGCTTTTCTTCCAGGCTTCTCTGAGCAAGGTGGGGAGCCTCCTTTACATTTTGTGCTCTAACTGGTGTGTTGAAAGCAATCTGTATCCCATTGGGCAAAGAACAGAGAATGTTTGCAGGTACCAAACCTGACTCCACTACTTACTTTTAGGAAAATGTCATTCCGTACTGGTAGTCATGGATATTCTCAAGGAATGTGTCATTACAAGTTAGTGTGGTAACTGTGAAGATGAGGACTGAGTCAGGATGTAATACAACAGAATCTGGAGGCAACAAGAAGCTGGGAGGTTCTCAGATTCATAGCATGAGCTATTAGGGTTTTGTAGGAGTCTCATCTTTATCCCAAAATGTTTTCTTTTGACTCTGGGCAATGTGGCTTAACACTGACCTGTGCAACACTGTGATTATACAGGAAATGAATAATAGAAATTCCGTCCTCTTCTCGTGTCTCCTCTTTAAGCAAAATATGAGATATATTAATAAAAGGGAAGCTATGTCAAAAAATGAGGCGATATAACTGATTAAAGCAGCTATTGAAGAATAATGTTAGGATTTTATTAACAGGTATTATAGCATAATATTACATATAGTTTAGATATCTAAACTTACAACAGGGACACTGTGTGAAAATTCAGTTAACTTCATCTCACAATATACAGATATGTAGATATTGCAATACCTCTGTATATACTATCTATGTATGTATGAACTAGATCATATATCCTCAATAGACATACAAAATACAAGACCTCAAATCTTGGTTTTATTCAGAAGCCTGTTGATATCACATATTCCTACCTCATGGAGCCACCTAAACTCCTTAAGTAAAACCAGTTTAAGTATTAGAACTATTCTGTGGGTAATAAGGAGTTATTTGTAAGAGTTTAGCTTCAAAGTCTCTGTTTCAAGTAGAAATCTGTCCAGAGATAATTCTATACCAGAGTCAAAGTACTGGGTAACCTCGGGGGTGTTATAACACTCCTCTGCATCATGCAGTTTACATATATTTCAAATATGCTGTTTTTGAAGGTGCTTATTTAGAGTGTTCTTGTTTATTTGGAGTGTTACGGCATTCATTGGGCAAAAGTTTGAATCGACTACTGCTGAAGTTTTGACCTATTCTACTATCTGCATTGTTTTACTCGATCTTTATATTTTTTACTGTAGTTCAGGATAAAAGTTGGACCTTCTTATAATCAGTCTTTACTCTCTTGCATACAGAATGTCACAGCTGGCTTTGCCTTTATGCCATCACATCTTTGACTACTATGTGTCTGCTTAAGCCGAGGAGTATTAGAGCCATCCACTAAAAATTATAAAGATGTCAGTCGTGATGACTGCATCTACATGTGAAATGAAATTAGATATTATTTTGCCAAGTGGAAATTTAAAAAAAAAAAGAAAAGAAGATATTTGTGATCACTGCTGCCACCTAATTGCTCAGCAGAGATATTGATATGATGAACTCTCTATGACTGTCCATCCTGCCATCAGTCAATGGAATTTCACAGTAGAATAATAACGTATCACACTATTAGTATATTGTACACCTCCAAGGAACTTAACACACCACACACATGTCAACCAGTCAATTCCCCAAACTATGCTCTGAAATACTATGCCCTAGGAACTATTACTATCTCATTTTAGGTTAAATAAGTTGAACCAAATCAAACAAAATCTCAAAGTCAGTTAGCTAGCCAGGAATTGAAGCTTGGAATCTAGATTTTTAATCACACTATTAACCACATAATAATGTCAGCTAAGTGTCTTTTTTACTATTGTGTTTAATTAGCTATTTACCTTTTCAAAAATACGGTCAATAAACCATGTGTAGATGACTTTCAAATGCCCCTTATAGCATACAACACTTCTTTAAAAATGTTTCAGTTATATTTATTCCTACTGATGCATAATCTTAATTATCTTAATGTGCACACTAGAGCTTTGCTTCAATCTGTTATCACTGGTACTTCCATGTTTCCACTGTACTTGCCAGCATCTTATATTGTTTATTTATGTCCTATAACCCATGTTCCAGCTCAAAAATTTGTCATAATTCAAATATAATAAATATTTGTATTTAGCTTGAATTGATATGCAGCAGTGTTTGAGGTCTTTAACATTTTTAGCAAGTTCAAATGATAACACGAAATTACTGATTCCCCAGAAGACTGTGCTGCCATTCAGCAGTGTCTCGACCGACTTGATAGTTGGGCAGAGAGGAACCTCGTAAGGTTCAACAAGGGCAAGTGTGTAATGGAAAAGGTCATGTTCGTTAATCAAATCATGAAAGAATAGTTGTGCAAGGAACTGTTTAAAGTCATTGTAAAAGTCTTGTAAAACTTTAACCGTAAAGTTTCTACAATGTGCACAGCTGCAGTTGGCTGAGATGCTTATAGCAGGTACAATAGGTTGCGCATGAGCTGATAAGAGCCAAGAGAAGAGATCATGAGTGGGCCACTAGAGGAAGACTACTGACTTCATCCCAGCGGCCACCCTATGACCACCAGGAGGTAGAAGACCCCCTAGTAACAAGACGGGCACATGCGCAGAGTACATCAGGGAGCGATACATCTGGCCAATAAGGACTGTATAAAAGGACTCTGATATGGGGGGGGGGGGGGGGGGGGGGGGTCACGCACCATTGGTGGAGCAGAGTCTCCTGGCCGCCCAGCGCTGTTTTACTTATTTGCCACTTGCTTCATAAATTTGATCCATGAGTCACTTAAATTGGCTTGTGAACTTTATCACAGCAACTTATAACAAGTGCAGAGTCCTGCATCTGGGGAGGAAGAACCCCATGCACCAGTGCAGACTGGGGCTCAACCTGCTGCAGAGTAGCTCTGTGGAGAGAGACTTGGGTGTTCTGGTGGACAGCAAACTAAACATGAGCCAGAAATGTGCCCTCTTGGCCAAGAAAGCCAATGTCATCATGTGGTGTGTGAAGAAGAGTGTGGGCAGCCAGTTAAGGGTTATTATCCTCTCCTTAAACTCTTCCACGGTAAGGCTACATCTGGAGTGCTGTGTCCAGCTTTGATCTCCACAGTTCAAGAATGATAGAGATCTTCTGGAGAAATTCCAGTGGAGGGCTACAAAGAACATTAGGGGACTGAAACATCTTTCCTACAAGGAAAGGCTGTGAGACATGGAACTATTCAGTCTGGAGAAGACTGAGAGGGGATCTTACCAACACTTATTAATAGCTAAGAGATGAATGTCGAGAGAATGGGGCCTATCTTTTTTTCTGTAGCATTCAATGACAGGAGAAGGGGTAATGGACACAAGCTGGAATACAGGGAGTTCCACTTCAACATGAGGAGAAACGTTTTTCCTATAAGAGTGAGGAAGCCCTGGTACAGGCTGTCCAGGGAGGTTGTGGAGTCTTCTTCTCTGAGAAGTTTCAAAACACTCCTGAATGTGTTCTTGTGTGACCTGATCTAAGTGGACCTGCTTTAGCAGAAGGGTTGGACTGGATGATCTCTAGAGGTCTCTTCCAGCACCTACCATTCTATGATTCTGTGAACAGTCACTTTGCCATATAGCTCTTAAACTGAAGGAAAGGACAAACATACAGTGAAAATACTTCATGACAAGAGTTTTATTTTTATATAATCTCTGAAATAAAACAAAACCAATGAAAATAATTTAAATAAAAGAAAATAATAATTAATAATATTATTGTCATGTGTAAACCTTGAATAAACGTCTTTTTCAAGTGAGAGATTTTTATCTTTCATCATTAGAGACTCATTTATGTTTACTCAAACCTCATATTCTTTTCTAGGCCTAATAGAAATTCTATAGTGGTTAGTCAGTGTGTGACAGCTTGGAGAATTGTAGTAAAGTGTGGAAATTTGACAAAACGTCAGTTTTCTGTTTGTGGATTCAGATGACATTATGGAAATGCTGAAGATATTCAGGTTAACTGAATGTCACACAGAGAATCTGAGATAGACAGTAAGAAGATGGGGAAGCCATATATAACCTTTGAATGTTAGCTGAGCATATAATGCAGAATTCTGCTGTGTTGATTGAGAAGTGATGGACTTTTTCACAGAGCAATTTCTCCCTAAAGACAGGGAGAACAAATCATAGTATTAAGACACTTCTTCCCATTTAATACAGAGGGACAACAGATGACCTAGTTCTCATGACACATCTGAAGTCTAGACTGACAAATGGAGATGAATTTTATTTTGTCTTATCACTGACTTTACTGACTTCCAGAAAACAACTAAGTATAAGTCAAAAGAAGATTTTTTTTTTCCTTTTTCTTTTTTGTCCTAAGAGGCAGAAGTCTGGATTGCCAAAGGGGTTGTGTTGGCATAAAATACCTAGATGGCTATATATTTCTATGAAGACCTCTTATTAAGTCCTGTTCTCCAACTTCTGGCTTAGTGCACTACCCCTAGGAAGTGGGCACAAAGGCCTCCCTCAATGACCTTATTCATCTGTGGCCCTTCCCCTTCTCTTCTTCCCTTTTTCAATAGATTAGTTCTTTGGGGAGTCTGGCAAGCACCAGACTCATAAAATAAGAGCAAGTGTGTGGAACAGAGAAGAAAAGGGAAGAGAAAAAGAAGAAGGAGTAAAATATTCAAGTTTAGGTAGTGGCAGGCTGTTAAATCAGCTTGGGGTCCAAGTGCTGCTGCTAGAAATCATAGACTTCTACTTGCAGATGAAAAAGATGGGAAAGTAGTAGGATGAGAGGATTGCGCTTACTCTCCCCAGAGTACTGCAGAGAATTCCTACTTGAAGAATAAAGTCTTTACATCAGAAGTTGAAACCAGATCTTTATTTTAAACATTTTGCAAAAAAATACACAAACCATTCTCGTCATCTTGAGTTGAAGAAAGCCCACATAAATAGTGAAAATGAATAGAGTTAGCAGAAATGCTATTACTTCTAGGGTAATGTTTTAACGACATTAGACATTTCTCTTCTCAGTATTATGACACTGACCAGGGGCAATAACAAACTGGTTTCAATCTCTAAGTGTACTTTAATAGGACTCTTGCAATCAGTAGAACAGAGCCAAGGTGAACAGCTATCTACAAATCGTTTTGCAGACATTAAAAGACTGATGTGTCCACTTATAATTGTGTTCTGTGATCAGCTACACTGAGGGTCAGAATAGCAAAATCACAGTCTGTTTCCAATACCATTACTCATGCTGAATAGTCCTGTTCTCCACCTTCTTGCTCAGTGTACTATCTGTAGGAACTGGGCACAAAGTGCAGTAGAAATGCTTTGATTGTATTTCCCTACACTGTTCTTTTGTTGCAATCCTGAAGATGATTTAAAGGCATTAATCTCAAAACACACTGTAAGAACTAAAAATTATTTGGATCTTTCTGGACTGCAACTAACAAATAAGGGCAGGAGTTTCTGGCTGTTCAGCTTTTTGTAAAGTGGAAGCATATAAATCCAGTTTGAAACAAGGATGAGAGAGGTACAACTAAAGAACTTTAATTAATACTTCCTACAATTCAGTACAGTGTGTATAAAAATAAAAAAAGCAACATAACCACCATAACCCATCTCACTAAAGCGTATGACAGATTGCTGGATTTAAACTTTAGTACTAGCTGAACATTTGTGATGTTCAGAGTAAATGTAATTAAACATATTGCCCTCATCACCTTATGTTCAAAATCAGTGGATTTTATGCCCAGCAAAACCTATGAATCTCCTGTTTGAAGCAAAGCTTGTATCATTTAGTTGGAGGATTTACTAAAAAAGCAGGAGTTTGAGGAGACAGTGAGATAAGCGTATGATCTTCTTGAAGTATGTATTACCTTCTAATAACTTCAGAAAAGCATTTTTGGAGTTCAGAGAGTTTATTTCTATTCTTATTTGTATAGAGGATTTATTTATTTATTTCATGAGCATTTGTGTAGCATGCTGCTTCAGAACAGATAAAGCTTAGTTTCTTATTTGTGATTGCATTTTTTCTATGCTGAGTTAGCAAGTGGTAGGGTGGTATCTGCTGCCTCATCATTAATATATTTCTGCTGCTGAAATGAAGGTCATTATCAAATCTTTAAAATTTCATACAAGTGTACATTAGAATAGTTGGAATAGTGAAAAGGATTTATCTGAAGGAGACGTGTAACTGAAAAAGAGTATAAAAGGAAGAGAATTCGTAGTCTAGTGCACTTCCATACTTTTTGAGTTTTAGAATGAGAAAAGAGAGACAATAAACTCAATGCATCAGTCTTCCTCTGTTTATTGTCTGCTTTTGTCAAGAAAAAAACTCCAAAACTGAGACTCTCCTACTGACTTAATTAAAATATGAGCAGTATCACAAGAGTCATCAGTTGTGAGTAAAAAGAGGACAGGATATCAAAGTCTGACTTAAATGCAGTAGGGAAAAATAGAAGATTGAGTGTTCTAGTTTTCCTCACCATTTTTGTCTACCCTCGGGTATTTGGATTTCCCAGGAAGAAAAAAACCAGATCTCATTACTTTTATTTTTTTATATTTGGACATCCATTTAGGGGAATAAACATGTTCCCTGGATTAGGCAAGGGTCATCAATGCAGTGTATAGCTAGAACTGTTAATTCCTTCTAGTAGTACTAAGGAGTGTCATATCACTTCACTGATCAGTCTTAGCAGATATTCTGTACTTAGCAAAGCCAAGGCATGTTATTCTGAACTGCTGAATTCTCTTTACTGTGTACATATCCTTTCGGTTTTTTAAATACAGCAGGAATGAATGACAGAGCCCAGAGGGTGGTGATCAATGGAGCCAAGTCAAAATGGAGGTCTGTGGCCAGTGGGTCAGTTCTGGGGCCAGTCTTATTCAACATCTTCATCAATGACCTGAATGAAGGCAAAGAGTGTACTCTCAGCAAGCTCGCTAATGACACCAAACTGGGAGGACTGGCTGATTCACCAGAAGGCTGTGCTGTCATTCAGCAGGATCTCAACTGGCTTGAGAGTTGGGCAGAGAGGAATCTCATGAGGTTCAACAAGGACAAGTGCAGAGTCCTGCATCTGGGAAGGAACAACCCCATGCACCAGTGTAGGCTGGGGATTGACTTGCTGCAGAGTAGGGAGTCCTGGCTGATAATAAACTAAACATGAGTCAGCAATGTGCTCTCGTGGCCAAGAAGGCCAATGGCATCCTGGGATGCATCAAGAAGAGTGTGGCCAGCTGGTCAAGGGAGGTTCTTCTCCTCTACTCTGCCCTGATGAGGCTTCCTGTGGAGTACTGTGTCCAATTTTGGGCTCCCAGCTCAAGAGGGACAAGGAACTTCTGGAAAGAGTCCAATGGAGGGCCACCAAGATGATCAGGGATCTGGAGCATCTTTCTTAATGAGGAAAGACTGCAGGACCTGGGACTGTTCAGCTGAAGGAGTTTGAGGAGGGACCTCATTATTACTTACAAAGATTTGAAAGCCCAACAAGATGGCATGACATATTTTTCTGCAGTGTCCAATGATAGGACTAGTGGTAATGGACAAAGGCTGGAACACAAAAAGTTCCCCTTAAGGAAAAAATTCCTTACTGTGACGGAGCCCTGACCCAGGCTGCCCAGGAAGGTTATGGAAAGGAAAAAAATGTTTACTGTAAAGGTGACAGAGCCCTGACCCAGGCTGCCCAGGGAGGGTGCGAAAAGGAAAAAATTCTTTACTGTAAAAGTGATGGAGCCCTGGTCCAGGCTGTCCAGGGAGGATGTGGGGTGTCCTCTGGAGATTTTCAGAACCTGTCTGGACATCTTCCTGTGTGACCCAATCTAGGGGGACCTGTTTGAGCAGGAAGGTTGGACTAGATGATTTTTAGAGGTCTCTTCCAACCCCTACCATTCTGTGATTCTGTGATTGTGAAGAATCACTGTGAAAGTCAAGAAGGCAGATTTTATATTGTGATGTGGGATTCTGTTACAGACCTGCAAACCAGGATGAAGAAGTAATATTCCATATGGAGCTCAGAGAAGTCTCACAATCTTATTCTCATTGGGGACTTCAATTTACTAGACTTCTACTAGAAATACGATACAGCAGAGAGAAAACAGTCCTGGAGATGCCTGGAATGTGTGGAAAAGAAATTCCTTACACTCTGGTAAGTGAGCCAATTAGGGAGAGTGCCCCACTAGAACTGTTGTTCATGAAAAGAGGACTTGTGGGTGATTGTGGTAGTTTGAGCCTGGCTGGATGCCAGGTGCCCACCACACCGCTTTACCCCCCACCTCCTCAGCAAGCCAGGGAAGGGGAGAAAATAAGATGGGAATCTTGTGGGTTGAGATAAAAGCAGTTTAATAAATAAGCAGCAAAGCCGCGCGCGCGGGAAGCAAAGCAGAAGCAGATAAGCTGTTACTCTCTACTTCCCATCAGCAGCGATGTCCGGCCACCTCCCGAGAAGCAGGGCTTCAGTACGCGTAGCGGTTGCTTTGGGAAGGCCAGAAATGCATCTCGCCTCCCCTTCCTGCTCCTTTCCCCCAGTTTATATTCCTGAGCTGACGTCATATGGTATGGAATATCTCCTTGGTCAGCCTGGGTCAGCTGTCCTGGCCATAGTCCCTCCCAAGATCATGCCCACTCACAGCTATTGGTGAAGGTGGGGGAAGGAATGCTGGAGGGACAGCCCCGATGTTGTGCAAGCGGTAGTCATAATATTGATATCAACAGTAAGCACAGCACTGCAGGAGCTGCTGTGGAAAATCACTACCGTCCCAGACCCACTACAGTCTCCACCCCTTATTCCATACCATTTATGTCATGCTCAGACAAACCATCTTAACAATCCATATACATTCTTATATACTCTCATTAACCAGTACCCCCACTCTTCAACAGACAAACATCATTCTTGTATTCCCTCTTGCATCTTGCATCAAACAAACAAACAACATTCTTATATCTTTCATCCTCTGTAGATGTTCACTGGAGCAGGTCATAACTTCTGTCTCATCCATCAAGATGAATATCCAGGCCAGGGGAAACAGTATGTTCAGTGTTGGGCACCAGCACCGGCTTGGTTTGTCCACTTGTTCGGTTTTTCTTGCAAAGTTCATCTACAACAGATAACTCACATAACAGGTTATTTTTCCCCCAAGGTTAAGTCTCCTTGAGGTACACATCGAGTTTCCCCATCCTTTCTCATCACCCACCAAGTACAGCCAGGCCCTTGAGCAAAGACAATCCCATGAATGGGTTTGCCTTTTCCCATGGGAGGTGCAACCCATACTGCCTTCCCCAGCCATTTCCCTGGGTGCACTACGGGGACCTTATCTCCTCCCACAGTATGTAGTGGTTTTGTTTGGGCAGGACCAGGACGGTTAGTTGAACCTCTGCTATTGACCAGCCAAGTGGCTTCTGCTAAATTTTTATCCCACTGCTTCCATGCCCCATTGCCCAGTGCTCTCAACATGGTCTTTAGTAACCCATTATATCTCTCAATCTTTCCAGAGGCTTGTGGGTGATAGGGGATGTGGTATATCCACTCAATGCCATGTTTCTTTGCCCAGGAGTTTATGAGATTATTTCGAAAATGAGTTCCATTATCTGATTCAATTCTTTCTGGAGTGCCGTGTCGCCACAAAACTTGCCTTTCAAGACCCAAGACAGTATTTCGGGCAGTGGCGTGGTTGACAGAGTATGTTTCCAACCAACCAGTAGTTGCTTCCACCATGGTGAGTATATACCGCTTGCCTTGATGTGTTCGTGGTAGTGGTCCAACATAGTCAATTTGCCAGGCCTCACCATACTGAAAACCCAGCCATCGGCCTCTGTTCCAGGGAGACTTGATTCGTGTGGCTCGCTTGATTGCAGCACATGTTTCACATTCATGGGTGACCTGTGTGATGGCTTCCATGGTCAAGTCCACCCCTCGATCACGAGCCCATCTATATGTTGCATCTCTTCCCAGATGTCCTGATGTTTCATGGGCCCATCGAGCTATAAATAGCTCACTTTTACGCTCCCAGTCTAGATCTACCTGAGCTAGTTCAATTTTAGCAGCTTTATCTACCTGTTGGTTATTCCATTGTTCTTCATTGGCACGGCTTTTTGGCACATGAGCATCTACATGACGTACTTTCAGAGTCATATTTTCCACCCGAGCAGCAATGTCTTGCCATAATGCAGCAGCCCAGATGGGTTTACCCTTGCGCTGCCAGTTGGTCTTCTTCCATTGCTGTAGCCATCCCCATAGAGCATTAGCCACCATCCAGGAGTCAGTGTAAAGATAGAGTACTGGCCACTTCTCTCGTTCTGCAATCTTTAGAGCTAGTTGGATAGCCTTCACTTCAGCAAACTGACTTGACTCACCTTCTCCTTCAGTGGCCTCAACAACTCGTCGTGTGGGACTCCACACAGCAGCTTTCCACTTACGATGATTTCCTACCACGCGGCAGGATCCATCAGTAAACAAAGCATAATGCCTCTCATCTTCTGACAATTCATTATATGGTGGTGCCTCTTGGGCGCGAGCTACTTCCTCAGGCAATGCTCCAAAATCTCTGCCTTCTGGCCAGTCCATGATTTCTTCCAGGATTCCTGGGCGATTAGATTTCCCCAGCCGAGATCGTTGTGTAATCAACGCCATCCACTTACTCCATGTAGCGCTGGTTGCATGATGTATAGAAGGGGTTTTCCCTTTGAACATCCAGTGTAACACAGGCAGACGTGGTGCCAAGAGGAGATAAGCTTCTGTGCCAATGACTTCTGAAGCAGCTCGAAGTCCCTCATATGCTGCTAGTATTTCTTTTTCAGTTGGGGTGTAGTGGGCTTCCGATCCTCGATATCCTCGGCTCCAAAACCCTAATGGTCGACCTCGGGTTTCTCCAGATGTTTTCTGCCAGAGGCTCCAGGTGAGACCATGCTCTCCAGCGGCAGTGTAGAGGATATTCTGCACATCTGGTCCTGTACGGATGGGCCCAAGGGCGACTGCACGAGCTATTTCCTGTTTAATTTGTTGAAAAGCTTGTTGTTGCTCAAGGCCCCACTCAAAACAGTTCTTCTTTCTGGTGACTCTAAAGAGAGGGCTCACAAGCTGACTATAACCTGGGATATGCATCCTCCAGAATCCCACAAGGCCCAGGAAAGCTTGTGTTTCTTTCTTATTAGTCGGTTGAGACATAGTAGCTATTTTATTCACAACATCCATAGGCACATGCCGACGCCCATCTTGCCATTTTATGCCCAAAAACTGTATCTCTTGTGCAGGTCCCTTTACTTTGTTTCTTTTTATAGCAAAACCAGCTTTCAGGAGAATCTGTATTATTCTTTTCCCTTTCTCAAACACTTCTTCTGCCTTGTTGCCCCATACAATTATGTCATCAATGTACTGTAAATGTTCAGGGGCATCACCCGTTTCCAGCACAGTTTGGATTAGACCATGGCAAATAGTAGGACTATGTTTCCACCCCTGGGGCAATCGATTCCAGGTATATTGGACACCTCTCCATGTGAAGGCAAATTGTGGCCTGCACTCTGCTGCCAATGGAATTGAGAAGAATGCATTAGCGATGTCAATCGTAGCATACCACTTGGCTGCTTTTGACTCCAGTTCATACTGGAGCTCTAACATGTCTGGTACAGCAGCACTCAGTGGTGGTGTCACTTCGTTCAGGCCACGATAGTCTACTGTTAACCTCCACCCTCCATCAGATTTTTTCACAGGCCATATGGGACTATTAAATGGAGAATGAGTTTTGCTAATTACTCCTTGAGCCTCCAGTTGATGAATCAACTCACGGATGGGAGCCAGGGAATCTCGGTTCGTGCGATATTGCCTCCGGTGCACTGTCCTGGTAGCAATTGGTACCTGTTGCTCTTGAACTTGCAGCAATCCCACAACAAAAGGGTCTTCTGAGAGGCCAGGTAAATTAGAGAGTTGTTTGATTTTCTCTGTATCTACAGTGGCTATACCAAAAGCCCATCGATACCCCTTGGGGTCTTTGAAGTACCCTCTCCTGAGGTAATCTATGCCAAGAATACAAGGGGCCTCTGGACCAGTCACAATGGGGTGTTTTTTCCATTTGTCCCCTGTTAAGCTCACTTCAGCCTCTAATACAGATAATTCTTCACATCCCCCTGTCACTCCAGAGATCCAGACAGAATCTGTGCCTCTATACCTTGATGGCATCAATGTACACTGTGCCCCTGTGTCTACTAAGGCTTTATACCTTTGTGGGTTTGATGTGCCAGGCCATCGAACCCACACAGTCCAGTAGATTCGGTCATCCCTTTCCTCCTCCTGGCTGGAGGCAGGGACCCTCTATTTCTGTTCTTCATCAGAGTATTCGCTATCTGATCCTTGCAATTGCAGACCTGAAGTCTCCTCATTGGCTTCGAAGGAAGTAGTTGCAGTTCTTCTATGTCTTGGAGATTGTTGATTGTCCTCTTTTGTTTTGGCAGCCACTCTGCTGACAGCCCTCTTGGGTGGTCCTTTTCTAACAGCTGCCTTCCCCCTTAGTTCACGTACACGCGCTTCTAGCTTAAAAGTGGGTTCACCATCCCACTTCCTCATATCCTCTCCTTGGCCACGCAAAAAGAGCCAGAGTTCATTTCGCGGTGTACTCCTGCGTCTGGGACTTCCCTTTCCCCTGGTCGGGACAGTGGATGACTGAATTCTTGAGGCAGATCTAACAATCAGGCCATCATCCCACACTGATGAGGAGGTGCAGAGGCTCTCTTCATAGTTCTGTAACCAAGAAGATACCCTCTCCACTGTTGGTATGTCCATGTCTGGATGATACACCATTGCCAGGATATTAGAATATGTAGCTGGGGCACTCTGGATCACTTTTCTCAACATGGCCCGTGTACACTGGACATCGTCTGGATCTGTGGAGGCCTCGACATTATCCAGATCACCATAGATGACTTCCAACACAGCTAATTCCCTTAGATATTGGATCCCTTCATCAGCTCTAGTCCACTTTCCTCGGGCATTTACAAGGTCTTCCTTGAATGGGTATCTTGCCCGTACACTTGAGAGGAGTCGTTTCCAGAGACTACAAACTGAGGTTTTCTTTCCAATGCCTTTATCAATTCCCCGGTCCCTAGCAAGAGATCCTAGCTGTTGGGCTTCTCTGCCTTCCAATAGTTGACTGTCAGCCCCGTTATCCCAGCATCGGAGCAGCCAGGCACCAATCCGCTCACCTGGCTGGCGACTGTAATCTTTTCGCATATCTCTAAGTTCTGTTGAGGTGAGGGACCGAGTAGTTTCCATTTCCTTTTCGATTTCTCTCACTTCTCCTGATCTCCTTACCGAAGGACCAGTTTCTTCTTCTAGCCTTTCCTCTTCCTCCTCGTCTGCCCTTACTAGTCGATGATATGGACTTGACCTCCTTATCCACTGCTTCTTTTTCACTACTGGGGCAACCACTGTGGTTGTTGTTTGGTTCCCTGACTCAACCATGGTAGTCTCAGGTATAGTTTGAATTTCCATCTCGGCCATAGTTCTCTGAGAGGGCTGGACTGCGACTGACTCAACTATGTTGGTCTCAGGTATAGTTTGAATTTCCACCTCGGCCATAGTTCTCTGAGAGGGCTGGACTGCGACTGACTCAACTATGTTGGTCTCAGGTACCGTTTGAGTTTCCATTTCAATTACAGTTCTCTGAGAGGACTGGAATGCAGCTCGGTAGGCAGAGGCTAGGCCCCAGTATAGTGCCTGAACCTGATGGGCCTCATTAGGGTAGGTAAGACACCCTTCTATCAGGTAGCGTGTCAGTAAAGCAGGGTTTTTTATCTGTTCAGATGTAAAATCCCAGATTACAGGAGGTGATAACCGTCCTAGGAATTTGCCTAAATTCATCCACATACCCTGCCACCCAGGGACTGGCCGCTTCAGGGGGCATTTTAACATGTTTCCATCACAAATTTGTACTCTCTGATACCCAGATGACTCCAGATTCCACAAGATATATAATATACCAACCATGTTAATTAGTAATATTAAAACTCTCGTATAAGGGTGACTAAGGACCTGGGAAGTCTGTGTAACAGAATTGTCTAGATCAGTCCGAGCTGAGGAGAAAGAGGTGCTTTGCCCCATGGCCTCCACAAGATAGCTCCCACAGCACACTAAATTCATCAGTAACAGAATGAGACTTGCTATTATTATTTGGGCCATCATGTTCCCAGGCCCTTTCATCCTCTTCACAAAATTATATAGCCAGCTTAGCAAAGCTATTAAGGTTAAAGCACAGCCGAGAGTCAATGTTAGGAGCATCATGTTCCCAAACATTAGAAAGTGTAAGATAAGCTGCATAGCAGCAAGGCTCCGTGACCAGCACAGGAACTTTGCTCTCATTGGTTTACTGTAATTGCAATGCAGTTAATGTAAATCTGCTATTATCTCGCCCCACGTTGGGCGCCAAAAGGGCTGTGGTAGTTTGAGCCTGGCTGGATGCCAGGTGCCCACCACACCGCTTTACCCCCCACCTCCTCAGCAAGCCAGGGAAGGGGAGAAAATAAGATGGGAATCTTGTGGGTTGAGATAAAAGCAGTTTAATAAATAAGCAGCAAAGCCGCGCGCGCGGGAAGCAAAGCAGAAGCAGATAAGCTGTTACTCTCTACTTCCCATCAGCAGCGATGTCCGGCCACCTCCCGAGAAGCAGGGCTTCAGTACGCGTAGCGGTTGCTTTGGGAAGGCCAGAAATGAATCTCGCCTCCCCTTCCTGCTCCTTTCCCCCAGTTTATATTACTGAGCTGACGTCATATGGTATGGAATATCTCCTTGGTCAGCCTGGGTCAGCTGTCCTGGCCATAGTCCCTCCCAAGATCATGCCCACTCACAGCTATTGGTGAAGGTGGGGGAAGGAATGCTGGAGGGACAGCCCCGATGTTGTGCAAGCGGTAGTCATAATATTGATATCAACAGTAAGCACAGCACTGCAGGAGCTGCTGTGGAAAATCACTACCGTCCCAGACCCACTACAGTGATGTAACAGTTATAGGCTATCTTTGGCATAGCAATCATGAAATTACAAGAGTTTTCAGCTCTAAATGGACAGGGATCAGCAGAACTGCTCTCTTAGACATCCAGAGGGCAGACTTTGCCTATTTACGAGAATGAGTCCTTTGGGAAGCAGTCCTGAAAGGCAAAGGAGTAGAGGAATGCTGGACATTCTTCAAGAAGCTCTTAAAGGCAAAGAAACAGGCCACTTCCATGTGCTGAAAGATGAGCCAGATCAATGGAGAGCACGGTATTAACATGCAAAGATGTGCATAAGAGATTTAACATAATTCTACCAGGTTCTAGCACTTAGGGTATGCCATACTTGCTAATATAAACCTTGGGAAGTGTTCTAAAAAATTAGCCATAATATACAATCATTCTTCAGAATACATCTTTTTTGTTGTTGTTTTTTTCCCATGCAACCTGTTTGCTTTGTTGGTTTTTTTTGTTTGGTTGGTTGTTTTTTTAAAAAATTCTATAGCTTATGGTAAAAGCTAGGCATAGAGATTGCTTCAATAGAGATTTATGTGGTTTCTCCAAAGCTTCAATATTTGCTCCCATGGTTTCCCCTCTATCACATCTTCCTGTTAGAAACTTGTCAACCCATCTCATTCATTTTATTCTCACATTCTCTATGATGTGCTACGATCCTATGTATGTTTAATAAATTGCATATATGGGAGTGAGATATCTCCTCAGAAGGGGGTGAAGAGAGCTTTTAAATCAGGTAGAAGATTATTTCTATCTGTCTCTGTACTTACAAATATATACTCTCCATTTTCTGCTAATACATCTAGGTAATGTTTCTGGTTCATACTAAGTGATGCTATAATTTTTTCTCAAATATTCTAGGAAACTTTCCAATTTTTCCTCTTTCCCTTTCCATCATAAATATTAGTGTATCAACTTGTCTAAAAGACAGACCTACCTTGAGCTAAAATTGTCAAGCCAACTAAGGCCATTTAATTTAAGATTTCTGCATTAAAAGGTACAATAATTTTTGCTTTTTGCTGGTTATGTGTGTATTACAATGCATTTAATTCTGGGTGTGCATTTGTCTAAATACGTTGTTTAAATGTATTTCAGAACTGTTTAGCTGTTCTTCCGTCACCAATATATGACCCATTTTTCTGTTAGCAAATTCTGAGAAGGTGAGGAATTTATTGTTTCAATACTGAGCATGTGCCAAGCTAGCAATTTAATGCTAGGTGGAGGGGACTCAATTAGAGCATCAGCTGTAAGCTATTAAACTGATTAAGCAGGAGTTGCACTAGTCCCACTAGAAATCAATTCAGAGAACAATGTATGGAGAAAGGTAGCAATGTTATGTACAGAGTGATGTGAAACCCAGTGAAATGTACAGGAGACCATCAACAGAAAAAGAGGAGTCATATTTTTAACATTCTGTGAAAAAAATCTTTTGGCTGTAGTTCTGGAGTACTGAATGTGTTGAGGCTCTAACAAAAAAAGTAGTGCTTTTAGGTTTTTAAGATGTAGCAACAAAACATCTTCAATATTTACATCAGCAAAGCCAGCATGACAGATCTACCATAAAACCATTTAATTTCCACTGTGCACACAACTGTGCTTAAAGGCTTAAAGAGATAGATGTAAAACTAGATGTATGTTAAAGCTGCTACAAGCAGGCATTAATAAAATAAAATATCAGCTGCTACAAAGAATAGCCAGCTCCACCTCACCATCCACTCATCCAAGTCACACTGCCTGAGTTTTTTGATGAGTGTAATGGGAGATGGGGTCAAAAGCCTTGCTGAAGTCAAGGTAGGTGACATTCACTGCTCTCCCCTCATCTAACAAGCCAGTTACACTCTCGTATAAGGCTCTCAGGTTGGTCAAGCAGGATTTCCCCTTGGTGAATCTGTGTTGACTCCCCCTGACAATCCCTAAACACTCAGCCCTATCTGTAAAAGTACTAACATCAATGGTAGAGAAAGCTAGTTTACATATGTTTGTAGTTTATTTGTATTTTGGGTAGGTTATATATTGAAACTAGTACTCTAAAGTGGCTGAAATTGATACAATACAGTTTCTGTATTTGCTTTTTATCTACCTAAAATCTGTAGTCCTAGGCCTGGATTTATGCTGTAAAGCTTACATACTTAACCATAGTGCCTAAATTAAGAACACATTCTCTCTAATGTCTTTACACAGTCAACATTTCAGGCTTAATGTCTTCAGAAGACTAGTCAGTTCAATTAAGATGTTAATTTTCTCAGAAGTTGGCACTTGGTCTCTATCGATCACAGAGGAAACTGTGGCTTGCAGAGGACACCACATTTTACTCTAGGCACCAGTCAAACAATTTTAAACAGGAAGAATGGAATTATAAAATCTAAAATAATATGCAAAGGCTCATTGCTAAACCCTTGCATTTGAAAGGGGTTTACATTTATTTCTCTAATACAGCGTATTTCCAAATTTGAAGGTTTCAGAGAACCAAAATGAAATCAACAATGCAGTTAGTGCCAAAGCAAGTTTATTAAATCTCACACTCTTTATAGGAGGAAACAACTCTTACTATATCTTTGAACTGTAGAAAATGGAAACGAAAATAGCTGTTCTAGAGTGTCTCACTGTCTAGAAGAAAAAAATAGAAGTGATTTTCCTTTTACTCCTTTCTGAGTAAAAAGTCACAAATGATGTATCATCATAGAAGATGAGATTTGAACTCAAATGTATCTGCAGTCTGAAGACTGAAATACATGGAGTTTTGTCTGATGATTTATGATCAGGGCACTTGGAGATCAGAGGAAAGACAATGGCTTCAGATAACTTTCTTGAGTGCCTCCTCACCCTCATCATCTTCAAATCAGCAACCCATTTGCCATCCTGGACCCTAGAGTCACTCTCAGGGACTAAATCTTCTTATTGGAGCAGTGAGAAAGAAAGTAGAAGGTAAAAAGCATGAGGTGGGAGAAACACTGGAAGATCCTTTAAGAGATAAAGGCTTTCCCTCACAGATGAAAGCATGAAAAAAATCTTTGGTGTTCATGTTTCTGTATTTAACAGTGTTAATTTCTCAGAAGTTATTGGAAGCAACAGACTTTTTTCTTTCTCATGGTGACACAGTCTCTTTGGGACTTTATCTATATCCATTCATAGAAACTAGAAACATCCTTTTTTGATGTCATCAGTTTTTTATTATCTCCTTTCCACTGATCCTAAACTTTGCAGTATTTTTCTATTCCTGAAATTGAGTTGAAAAGAGGTCTTCAGTTACTATGAAAATTAAAGTCACTATGTGCGCATGTACATACTAAGATTTACTTTGGATAAAGAGTGTATTAATGATAAGAATGGGAGATATTTAGAAAAGTGAGCTTGCCAAATCTATGCACTCCAAGATTTCATAGTTTACAGTTTCTGGATCGTATGGTCTCCTCTCATTTAAGGTATGAGGCTCAACAAGGCTCGCTGCTGGGATTTCTTCTATCTAAAGACTATTTCTCTTACATTGCAAGAGCTGCCTTAAAACATCTACTCTGCATGTCATTGTTAGATTAGTTTAAAAATAATGAGACTCCAGGTTCAGAGTGGCTCCTTACATTCATTACCATCTGTCAAGTTTGCTTCTGAGATATTACTCTCAAACTAGAAATTTCTCATACAAGGAAAGAACAGTTCTCTATATCCATCATACGTTATACTTCACACTGAGACGATCAATTGTGCCTCTACATTGACACCAGATTATGGACAGAGCAAATGATCTTTTGTGTCAAAGTACGAATTTCCATTATTTTAAGGCAGGACTCCTAGAAAAAGAATGTTGCATATGAGTAAGTAGAAAACAAATGTTGAGGTTCATCTTCTATGGTTAAGACATACAGATTTTCTTGATAGTCAATATATAATGGCCAGTGAGATAATTCCCTCTAGGAGGCAAACCATCTTCTCTGCAGAAAGGAAGTTAACATGGGAATGTTCCGGAAGGACTTACCATGAGGGTATACCAGAGGGCATTCTGTCTTTTCCTGTCCATATTGCTGTATATCCAGATATACATATGCAACCATATATAGAAGTTATGTACGATGTAGATACAGAATATAAAAAGCATAGCATGTCAAATATTTGTTATATATCTTATTCATTATAAACATCTATAAATAATTGAAGGAATTAACAATTTATTTTCTTCCTATTTTTTTCCTCTTCAATTACTGCCTTTTTAATTACGTAGACTAGATGCCTAATTATATGACTGAGATTAAGCAAAATAACAAAACCTGTGTTTATTACCATGAACTGGACAAGAGTAAGTTAAACACGGGGGAAATCTCTTTCATATGCTGTATATTAATAAGGAGCATGCATACTTCATTTTTTTGTATGACCATTAATACTAATAAATAATTAAAAATAATGTCTTATTTCATTATTTTTTCCAATCTCGTTAGATAAAAGCATAACACATTCAGATGATAACTGCAGCTTCATGATATCAGAGCAAATGATGTACAGGAAAGGTGGTCATATGAAAGTTTATCCATAGTTTTTATTTTACCTACACATATTTAAAATGGATATATTTTAAAGACAGCATGAAAGTTTTATTTTAACTCTCAGTAATATAAGGTAAAATAGTGAGCTTTGTAGAAAAATAAAATGTATTATGACTTAAGGAAGGAAGATTGTGTTTTAGGCATGCAAACAGTATATTCATCAAGGCAAAGAAGTAGGAATATAGGGCATGATGGTGCCAGGGGTTGTCAGATTCATTAGGTCTGTTTCCTCTGTTATCACAAGCAATAAGGTTATATAGTCCCATTGATATATATAGTAAGCTTCTCTTCATCTCCAGTATTGTGCTAAAAGAAACCTGCATTATCAGTTAGAAGAGAATGTATAATTCTTGGCTACACACAGAAAAAATTAATTTAAATACTCAGAGGTCCTTACACAAAGAGTGAAAACATTCTGCTTGGTTACATGAAGGAAAATAAAAAGCTACCATATACAGTTTCATTGATGGAAAGACTAGTAAGCTAAAGGCTATCTGTATTGAAGTGATGAAACTAGAACAAAACCTCTGCCTTTCACTCAGTTTCAGGAACACAGGATGTTCTGCCCTCTAACTCTGTTCCTGGCACAGGGTATCTCATAGCTGTTTTCTAAAGCAATATTTTATTGGTGAAAATTGCCTTGCACAATTGCAGGAGCTGAAAGGAGGACTCAAGCCCCTTGTAGTTGACCCTAATGAATATACAGGAGTGAAAAATAAGTCGTTTGACCCCTGTTAAGATATTATAGAACCTGATGGCATTCAATTGCTTGAGCTGGACTGACCTGTGATTTCTTGAAGTGATAACCCCAAAACTATCAAAAGGGTGTTCAGTCTCTAATGATAAACTTTACTGGAACACAAACTAGAAAAAAAATATTTTTAAAGAGAAAACTCAGGTTTGGTAAGTAAGAGAGGTTAAAAAAGAGGTATCATCCTTCCATTCCACTGAACTCTTGTTGATCCAGTTTTGCTTTTCTACATAGTGACTTTCAATGGCTCCTTGAATTGTGACAGTCTCTAAGAAGAAAAAATTCTCCAGGCAATTCAGGTTGGAAGGGGCCTCAGAAAGTCTCAAGTCTAACTTCCTGCTCAGAACAGGATTAGTTACCTCTCCAGTCTGAACTCCTTTCAAAATATGTTGCTTACCTCTCATCAACCTTCTATACACCAAATGTCTGTCTTCTAGCTAACCTCCCCCTTAGGTATCCACAAAGCCACCTCTTTCTTAGACTGAACAAGCCCAGCACACTCAGCTTCTCCTCAAAGTGCAGGTGCTTCAGTCTCTACCAGCTTGGAAGCCCTCTGTTGAACTTAGTGCAGGTTATCAGTCTTTCCTGTACTGGGAGATGTAAAACTGGGCACAGTACTCTGGATGGAGTTGAAGAAGTGCTGAGGAAAAAAGGACAATCATCTCTGCCGGTGTACTGGCCCAGGAGGCTGTTGGCTTCTGCTGCCAAGGCACACTGCTGACATGTTCAGTTTTTTGCCACCAGGATCTCCAAGTCCTTTTCAGCAAAGCTGTTCCTTAGTCACCCAGTACCAAATCTATAATGTTGTGAGGGATTCCTCTATATTGAATGTAAGACTTTAAGTTTGTCTTTATTGATTTAAATAATGTTGGATAACTCCTCCAGCTTGTCTGGATCACTCTGAATGTCATTTCTGCCTTGAAGTGTATCAACTCCACTCCTTAATTTGTTGTCATATATGGACCTGACAAGTGTGTACTCTACTGCCTCCTCCCAGTCACTGACAAAGGCATTAAATGGAGCAGATCCCAGGAGCGACTCTTGTGGTATACTGCTTGTCTCTGGATAGAGTAGATTTCATAAATCACCAACTTTGAGCTCAAGCACCTAATTGCTTTTGCACCCATCTGCTTGTCCACCAGTCTAGACTGTAACATTTCAACTTGAATGCAAAAGTGTAAGTAGGTAATGTCAAGAGCCTTGCTAAAATCAAGGGAATAAAATATCCTCTGTCTCCCAATCCTCAAATCTAATCAAGACAATCAAGTTGGTCAGGTATGATTTGCACACTGTAAATTTGTGCTAACTTTTCCAAAGTGAATGTTCCTCACAGAATACATGGGCATAAGCCAGTTGGTGGGAGGTGTTGAGTGATCGTCTTTGTATCTCTTTTATTCTTTTTTTCCCCCCTGTTATTATTAAATTCTCTTTATTTCAGTCCATGAGGTTTTTTTGGCTTTGTTCTTCCAATTCTCCACCCAGCAAATGGGAGTTCAGCTACTCACCAGGGCCAACTCACTACATTCCATCCACAATAGATGCACAGAAAGCTTTAATGTTGCGTGGCTTACTTGTAATAGCCTGTACTATATAGCCCATTCAGAGTGGCAGAGCTTAAGTTTCTATATATGATCTAAATTTTACTGTCTCCTGGTTAATATGTGCTTAGCTAGTCCGTTTTAGGTATATTTATAAAAAGTGCTTATATAAGTACATTCTGACTTTAAAATTAGTTTTGAAAGCAATGTCTCTCTGTGGTTTTATATTTTATACATTTACTACTGGTTATAACTGTTAAAATATTTCAAGAACTTAATAATTAGAAAGATTATTTCAAAATTTATATAGTATTGACTTTGAGAGCAATGGAAAGGAGTTGTTCATTGCTTCCTGCATCTCTGCTGGTCATGTTATCTAGTTCCTATAGTGGAAAAGTAAGGGAGAGAACCTTAACATATGGAAAACTGTTGCCAGGCACTGCTGTTATTATTAATTTCTAGAGTGTACAGAGTTTAACACAATTGATATCTCATTATAAATATAAGTCTCTAGGTGCTAAAAAAAACCCAACTTTTGAATATTGTTTCTGTGTGTGAATGTACAGACAAAGAAGGAAACAAGTTTGATTAAAACATCCTATTAAGGAACACAAAGCTCTTTCTGTGGTCTCATGCATCGTAGTCTGTGGAATTTTTGACCCATTTTCTGTGTTATTAACATACCAAACAGCCAAATATTCCCTGAGTGTAGCCCATTTTTATAAATACTGTCAGCATTATTGACATTTCATCACTTTCAAAGTTTCATAAAACGATGAATAGGTATGGCAAAGTCCATTAAAGGAGACAAAAATAGCTCTTTTCCAGGCCACTCCAGAGCTATGCAATCTGTACAGAGAAACATATTAATCTGTATAGTCAAGAGCACTAGGTGAATTACACAGACCCATTGGTCAGGTTCTGGAGACTTGTATAACAGCAGCTGGTATCATGGGGATATTCTTAGATTACAGAATTGTAATTGTAGCAGAAGTTGGAAGCCTCCTTTCTGACCAGATCTCTGATTAAATTAAAAAAAAAAAAAAAAAAAAAAGAAAAAGGAAGGGTATGCCAAGGCTTTCAGATATGAGATAATTCAAAGCAAATTTTATTCAGTAGGGCAATGAACTGGAGCAAGCCTGAAGCAGCCAAACTGCAGGTACTGCATATGGCAGACCCATCAGCAGAATTTCTGAGCCGCCAGCACAGCTGCCCGAGGAACCTGCCAAGAGTCCAGATGTCACTTTTGGAAAGCTACATAACACAGCTTGAAGTGTGAATCCTTTGATGGCAAACCATTTTCATTGGGTCACATTCTGATCTCATTTACATTGTTTCAAAGCTGAGATTTCATACAAAATGAATGAGAACAGGGTTTCTTAAATTAAAATACAAATAGCAAACCATCTTATTTTTTTAAAAGAGAAAATGTGACAGACAAAAATGTTTAAAATTGGATCTTTGATTTCCAGGAATATAGTTTTCCAATAAAAACACACATTTATATGTGTAATTTAAATAATGAAAACAATGAAAAGAGTTAAAATTATTGCCTGCATTTTCCTAACAGGAGTTTAAAAAAAAAAACCTCCTACTGCAGATTCATGTAAATTAACTGTTATGGTCTTTTGATATGCTAGCAAACAGGTGTGTTACTAAAAATCTAATGAATATAATGTACTTAGCCTTTAATATTTTTAAAGTATTTTTTTTAATAGTCATTTATTACAGGACTAGCAAGATGATACTAAAGAAAAAGTATAAAAGGATAAGTCTAGTAAAAATAAATCCAGACTATTGGTAACAAAGTATAATCCCTACGTGTAAGTCTTACGATGTCTGTTATACACACACAATGAAACACATAATACATTTAACAATAAATGACACATCAGCATCATTACAGCAATACTTTAGGCTTGCAGAGGAATTAGTGGGAGAAGTGATATTTCAACCTCTAGTAATGCAAAGAACTTGTAAAATTTTTAAAGACTATTTTAAGATTATTTGTTTTTACAGAGATCAAGCTTTGGTTTTTAAGAGTATAGTGACTATTTAAAAATATGTTTGTTGGGGAACACTTCTTTCATTTTTTTCTGGTTTTGTGTGGAAGCACGAATATCCTGATCTGTAATAGTGCATTAACCTTCCCCATGTCCTCTTTTATAATCAAAACACTTAGCATTTCCTTTAAGTACAACTTTGCTCACAGATACTCATAAGGATTCACAGCTTATATGAAAAACACTACAGATCTGTTTTGATTACCTAGCACTAACAGGCTTTGCTTCCTTACCTCTCCCCATGTTTGTCATCCAAAGGCCTCTAACAAGATGACATTACATTTTCTGGAATAGAAAGATTCACAGAGCATGGGAAAGACTGTGCAGCTGATCTGTGATTGACATTATTTTCTTGAAGAGAACAACATGTTTTGTATTTGGGCTTTTTAAAACCAACAGGACACTCTAAATGTTACTGTCACAGAATCACAGAATCTCAGGGCCTGGAAGGGACCTCAAGAGATCATCCTACTGCCAGAGTAGGACCACCTAGACTAAGTCACATAGGAACTTGTCCAGGTGTTGTTTTGAATGCCTCCAGAGAAAGAGACTCCACAACCCAGCAAATCTACATTATGTCAAAGATCAGTTCCTTCTTGGATAAATTATTATTAGAGACTTTTTCTTTCACAATCACATGCTTTAATGTTTTTGTTTTTTCAGCACTTCCTAAGACAAAAACATTGCATGATAATTCTACTGCAGCCAATAGTCTGTTTGAAATCCAATAATATAATTGAATATTTTTTTTTCTAACAACACGTATCAGAATTCATTACATGTATTACGTGAAAAATCAACAGCTTAGCACTAAAAGGACACAGAAGAAGAAGAAGAAAAAGAGAGTTCTAGTACTGTATATCTTAATGAGCGATTAAGAATATACAACCTCAAATGTATAACAATTGCTACTGCAAACTCATATGCAGGAAATATAGGCTAATTAAGTTATTTATATATCTTTTGCTTCCATTCAGCTTGTAGGTGTCAATTTAAAGGACTTCTTGATTTTTGGTAATAACTATTATTTCTTGAAAAAAGAAATAATGATGAAAGAATCTGTATTTGAATTTCAGTGATTTTTAGTTTTGTGATAAATTATTGATGGAAAATTAAAAGAAAAAATATTTTTTAAATTATATATGATTTCTTTACCAGTTTACTATAAAGCATTATTCTAAACCGAGGTTATTTTCTGCAGAACAGGGATTGTCAAGTCTAATTTTCAATTGTATTATATGTCCTGGATTAAAATATAGCCATTATAAAATATAGCCACTTTGCTGCACTGTAACACTCTGGTTTTCCCAATTAACAGATTATTTACATCCCATTTAAGAGATTGTTTGTATTTCAATAAGGAGAACATGCACTCAATTTCAATGATAGAATAATACATGTCATGACTCTGTTTTATGATGGTTTCAAGAACCTTCATCCTTTGTTCTGTGACAGACTTCACTGTAACTTAGACTATCCCTAAATAAAAGTTTATCCAACATGATTGGCCTTTTCATGCTAAGGAGATAACAGAGAGAAGATGTTAGAGAGAACTGAGTGTGGCACAGAGATTATGAATTGGGAAACAGTTCACTGTCTTTTTCAAAAGAACTTATAAGCATTTAATGGAGGTACCAGGTGGAAGGCTTAAAGCAGTAATTAGGAGATAGTTCACATAAAGCTGTGAAAAGTGTTTTCACTATATGTTGCACAAGTCAAAAACTTCAAATTAGTTCACAAGAAAAACTCAGAGATGTCAAAAATTACTGGAGGTTTAGTGCTTGTTCTAGACACTTATATCCACTGCCACATGTACTTCCCTCCATCCTTCCAGGACTGTGTGAAAATACTGCCTCACTCACCCCAGAAAAAACTCTAATTGATCATACCCTTTCCCCCGAAGTCCTAGATAGCTGTAGAGTAATGTTTTTTGACATTCTTATGCTTTTGTATCCCTTAAATATTTGCAAAAATCTCCCAGGAAGTCAATTTCCAAAATTTCCTCTAGTTTGACAATTTCAGTGCTTGTCACAGTATTAGAAAGGGATTTTTTGTGGCATTCAGCAATAACTTTTTACTCTTTTTTGACAGAGAGATCATGCTTTTGTTCTTGCACAAGTAGACATGGAAAATCCTTTGTCATAATCTTGTTTATAATATCTAAATAATTATAATCTTGTTTATAATATATAACAAAACAAAAAGCAATTATCAATTTATTTAGTGTCCTATTTTGAAATTTCAAACTGTACAAAACAATTCTTAGATAATATATTTTGAATATCTTTTTCTGCTTTATATTGTTTTTAGTCTATCTGTATCAGTTTAATTCCGAAAATGGGATAAATTACTGCAGATGAAGCTTTCCCAGTACACAGGGCAATAATTTGTGTTTTATACGGAATACTTCTAAGAGGATCATTGTGAAACTATACAATAACCTTGACTCTAATTAGCATTGTCCTGTAAAACCTTTGCCTGCTATATGACTGCTGATGGTTCATGTTATCTCTGCTGATGACTGATTTTTTTTTTTTTGTAAATAGTACTTTGCACTTTTCTTGTCTGAATTGCCTCCTGATTTTTGCTATGGCTCTAATTTGCAAAGATCATCCTGAAGTCTGGTTATCACCTCAAGAGTATTTTCAATTTCTCTTATTTTAGGGTGACTCACAATTTCTAAGTTAGGGTAAATATGGAATAAATCCATAATGAAACAGCCTCATATAAGATTACTTTTGGATTAACCTTCATTTAGTAAAGATTTTTTTTTTTTTCAGAAATAATTCACACTGTATTTTCCTCATTTTCTTATGAGAATAGCCTATGATGTCTATGTAAAAAAATCGCAATAAATGATGTGCTGTTTCCCATGGTCCACAAGAGAAGCCATTCTGTTAAAGAAGGAAGTTATATAGGTATTGATGTAACTGTTCTAGCTGTTTGTTTTAGATCATATTATCTCCTAGGAGCTTACAAAATGTTAGGTTTAAAAAAAAATTACACTTTTCCTCTGTTTTGAAATCAGACTGATATCTACAATTTTCTGGTTTTTCTCTCATCCCCCTTTTAAGAATAAAATATATCTTTGGCCTAGTTTAATACCCTGGGACTTTTCCCATGCTCAGTGATTTGTCAAAGAGAATGACTAATGATTACAAGATTATATTAGCAAGTTCCTCAAGTACTTTGGGGATAATTTTATCTGAGCTTGTAGATGTGAATGCATCTGATATATGTATGCTTTTAAAGCTATTATTTTAAACATTCTGCTTATGCCCATCTCAATGTCAAAATTAGTTTTCCTTGGAGTCTCGTGACATTAATCAATTTTTATCTTTTTTTTTTTTTTCCTTTTGAGAAGAGTGAAATGCGACAGCATTGACTGCCTCAGTTTTCCCTGTGTCATCCATTTTGTTTACTTCTCCCTCTAACAAATAGAAGCACTAAGCTGTCTCAGCCTTTCTCTTAGTTCTAATGTGGATGTGGAACTAACTTTGTTGCTTTCATTGGTCTCATGGTAGTTTTGACCTGTTTTTATTTCTTTTTTTTTGATTTTATCTTTTCCAATTGAACTATTTTCTAATACATTCCCTACTTCACTTTTATACAACTCCTTACAGATTTAAAAGCCTTTGAGACTCTTTAGGTCATCCAAAATTCACAGTTCTAGGTGGGTGCTGTGACAAGTATTGTGTTTATTGATATCATACATATACACAGATCCATGTTTTTGTACCAAATATTTATTCAGAACATATGTATCTCTTCCCATTAGACGTAGGGGAGTACTTAGGTCACTGAAGTAATGCACATTTCAAGTACTTCATCTTTGATGTTCTTTCTTACTGAAAAGCTGTGCAGGTCTTGGAAGCCATTATGTAGTATAGGGACCAAATCAAAGTGATATAAATGAATGTCTTCTGTTATGTGGGTGATAATGCCAGAAAACAGAGGAAACAACCTAACATGAACAAATATGCCTTTGTGATAGGATTTAATGTAATCCATTAAACTATGGTATTTTTAATTACTAGATATATGTTGTAGCGGTGCAAGCAATATTCATTCAAAGACATAGAGAATCTAGGTAACGCACATGCAGAGACATACACAAGCAACATAGTACAACCAACAGAGATGTCTCAAAGCCACTCTTCATTTGCTAGCTACTTCCTTATATGCTGCTTCTGCCCATGTGATCACCCACGGCCCAATTGATTAACTTGCAGCACCTGTTTCTGATAATTGGAAGTAGCTTGCCAGCTGCATTAACTTGTCCCTACCATCTTTATTCAAGCTAGCTGATCCAAGCCACATTTGTGCCTACAGATATAATAAAGCATTATTTACTATTTCTTGGAATAAAAAATTACTTGCAGTCTTGTATAAACAAGAACCCACCCAATGAAAAAAAACACTAACATAATTACAAAATAAAGAAGTTAGTATTGAAGTGGCTATTTTGACTGTGACAACATGAATCTGCTTTCAAGGGAAAAACAAATCTGAAATAGGCAGCTACAAAATGAAGGAAGGTTTCCATACAAAAACATGGTTTTGAACATCCTATTATTCATTACTTATTTGAGCAATATGTGTTAATTATTAAGTTCATAATGTAGAACTGCCCTCTTAGGGATGAATTAGCTAAACTCTGTAAAGTGGGTTAACTGAAGATGTTGTAATTCTGAGAAAACATAAAAAACCTCCAAACAAGAAAAGCTATAAATCATTCTTTTCTAACTTTTTATTTTCATTCTTTTTCCTAGTGATATATATTTATTTTTTTCATAGTCATGTACATAATCACGTTGCTAGCCACTGGTGGGAATCTTCCTGCTACAGGCTTTCATGTATAATAAAACAATTGCATATTATATTATAATGAACTGCTTAAAGGAGTGACAACTTAATTATCTAGAGTGTGCAATGGGCTAGAATTGAAATTCCTCATACCTGTGGATAATGGCACAGCTAATCTGATCAGAATAGTATCTGGAAGACAGTAGTTTGGTTTCTGACAACCAAATTAATCACCCAAAAATAAGTGCCTGAAAATGCAAACAAATGTTTATATACCATTAAGAATGTAGGAACATGGCCACAGCCTGGAATAGTAATACAGTTTTAGTATGGCAGATACAATATAAAATGAAGAACAAGGCAAGTGATAAATGATATCTTAATATACATTTTGTAGACTCATCTCCCTCCAGCCTTTTATACAATGCTCTTCTACTTCATGTCTGACTTTCTTGGAAAGATTTTTGTTATATTGAATCTGCCACAATTTTCATAAAATGAACCATCAGAAGGTACAGGCCACTGTATGCATACTATGTAGGAGATGTTTATCTACATCAACAGTTTCTTATTCCAAGGGAAGGACAGAAGGAATATGAATCTATTACTAGTTATGAAGGAATCTTTGAACTTTCAGTCAAGAATCGTCAGCTTCAAACTTCTATCTGCTACCATTTGAAATTTAGTACGAGTTACAACATGTATGCATAAACCGACTTTCTACAACTTTCCACAAACGATAATTTCTTCAGGCCAGATTGACTGAAATAAAGTTCTTCATGTATGTATTTTGCTTAAACGGCTAGGACATGTATTGCACTTTCTGTCTTTCTTTTCTGTTCTGCAGTGGCAATGCAAAGAGATATACTGCTCAGATTAAGCTCAGATGCTTGATGACTGTGGATGGGATACTATATGCCAATTTATGTGAGACAGTGTAAGGTAAAGGAGAAACTGATACTCTAAAAAATGAGGCAAAGGCATGGAAAATACAAAATTTCTTGGGTAATATGTTAAAAAGTAAACGGGTATTAAGTTTATTCAGGTTACTGTACGACAGGAAATTTAAACACAGTTAATTTCATGTATATGATAGTGTAACATGAATATATTAAACAGAGGCAGAAGTCAAACAAAGTGGGAACTAGACTCTTTTATAAGTTACAGCATTCCCCCAGCCTTGCAGTAGAAAACCTGGCCAGTGAAGTGATGGACAAGAACCTCATTCCACTTCTAATGGATATAGTTTTGTTCATGCAAGGGTTTTTTTGTTTGTCGATAAATCAATATATCATGTATGAGTGGAATGGTTTGGGCTCTTATGTACTGTGTTGATATTACTGTTGCTTTTGTAACCTCTGGTGTAAAAATATGCCTGAGGAAAGACTCCTGACTTGCCTGGGAACTCAGACAACTCATCCTAAAATGTGACAGGACTCTGACAATCTAGGTTTGATAGCTGTAGTGTAATGTAAATGATCATCTGTGTCTGCTGAAGACAAATCCATTCTGACAGAGCACAAGAAGTGACAGTGATTATCAGATAAAATGGTATTCGCACAGCATGATGGTGGTATCTCTCTGACTTCAGTTTTGCTTTTCACAGAGAGGGGACAAGGCCCTTTAAAAGCATCAAATTGTACAAAAAGCGAATGGGACATACAGAGGTAAAGGTGAGGGGAAGCCTAGGAGTGAGTCGTGTGATTTTGGTATCCTATCTGTCAAATCAATCTTCAGAAAACCAAATGAAACTCTGAAAAACTAGTAGGACAATACTTCAGTCATAAAAGCCATATACTTATGACCAAAAGCAGTAAGTGTGTAAAAATTTTTTCTCTTTTCACGACATTGCAAAACTCTATCATCAATTATGAAAGAACTTGATTTGTCATTATTTTGACATTTTGGCTTCAACTATGAGGAGTTCAAGACAATGTAAACTAAATCAAGTTAGTAAAAATATATAAAATATTTCACTGAAAATCTTAAGTATTGAAGCAATACATAAATGAAGTCATTCCAAGAACCTGGTGATATTAAAGTTCTGTATTATTTTTAATGTATTACAGTTTTGGAGTATATTTGATACTTCTTTCTGTTACAATTTTAAATAAAAATTTATATAAACATGTGCTGTGCTACCACAGTTTATACAATTTTCTAACCTGAAAGGGAACTCAGGATAACCTAAAAAGCCTTGTCTTGCCTTGCCTTGCCTTGCCTTACCTTCCTTTTTTCTCTCCCAAAACATTTTTTATCAAATCAGAAATTCTCATATTCATGTCAAATGCGGTTAATTGATTAATTAGTGAATATGTGTCTGAATCTGTACCTGACATATCTGATCATTGCAGAAGGAATCATTTTTCAATGACACATCTCAATACAACTTATACTCTATGATACGAATAAGTTAAGAACTCCTACTTCTAAAACATTGAAGAATCGTTTTCTGAAATGCTTAATGTGCTTTTGTACTTAAACGTAATGTCAAGTTTAAATTGTTCAGTTATTAGTCTTTAACCATACTGAATTATTTGAGAGTAAAGTAGATTTTTTTTAGTTTTCCACATAAAACCTTACACTGTATGTCTTCTGTGGAGGCAATACTCATTCATAGCAGTAAAAAAAATTACTCTCTAAGTTTAGAAATTAGTCTTTTAATTGTGATTATCACTAAAATAGGTATCTTGGGGAAATTTTCATAGTTTACAGCTACGAGTCTTAAAAAAAACATGCTTTGAGGCAGTAGTCTATCTTTTAATAAATGCTCAAACATTTCACAAAAATGAGGACTGATCCTGTTGCTAGTTAAACTGGAGAGAAATTATTCCTTTGTGAATTCTGAGGTGAGCACAGTGAAGTATCTGATGTGTTATTAATGATTTATGTCATGACTCTTCTTCCTTAGCTGTGAATGAACTTTTGTCACAGGTTCTGTATTTAAGGTATTGAGTTGACCAGTGCCAGAAGGGGGCAGAGAACAAAAATAAGATTGCAATATACAGTTAGAACTTTAAAGCTCAGCTCCAAACTGTGGAATCACACCAAGAAATTGCAAATTTTACAGGATTCATAGTTAGAAATTGTCTGAGTTATTTTCCCCATCTCATGGGAAACATCACACACAGCTTCTTTTATCTAATTTCCAGTTTCAAGGGAAACTTCATTTACATAGCAACAGCTTTACATCTGTCAGAGCATTAAGGTAGCGAACAGTCAGTAGCAATGTCACTACATAAATATTGGAAATAACAATTAGCTACTGTCATCTGGATGACAAGATTCCTCTGTAGAAAAGATTTCAAAATAAAAATAGTAATAACAAAAGCATCAGATAAATGCTTATTAGTCTGAAGTACTCAAGGTTTTTAAACTGATTTCTTTCCTTCTTTCTGTATCTATGTCAGTAAAACAGAGTTATATACAGAAGTGAGTCAAAGAAGAGTTAGATCACCCCTGACTTTCGACTATCTGACCTTCAATTGCCTCTTTCTCACTGGTAGACCTTCAACTAGAAATACATAACATAACTGGTGACATCTGTGAGCTTTGCCTTTCCTTTTTATTTCCCAGAGAGATATCTGATGAAGATATTTTCAATTAGTATATTGTATAACTAATTTTTATTACAGACTTTATTGCAAAATTACTTATGACAATTTGTACCCATGAAATATATCTGATACAAAAGACATGAGACTGCATTTAAATAGGAAGAAGAAAACATATGTAGTTCAGATATCCACATATCCAGTAATTAATTCTAGTTATAACAGTTATTTCTGCCAACTGGGCAAATAATTTCCTGTGAATATTCACTTTTGAATAAAACCTTTCACTTGTACTCACTTCTTTATGTTCGCCTTTTTGTGACTTTTCTAGCAAATGAGTTTTTGGAAGAAAGATGTGCCAATTTTCTATAGCAATCACAGAATATTCAAATAAAATCAATAATGTATTCAACAACTTAAATATTTATACATTCAATTCTGGACTTCTCTGGTCCTGGAAATTCTTTAATTCCCAGTGCCCCAATTGCTTCAGTTGCTTTCGTCTCCTACTTATTGATGTAAGAAAATTGATTTCCATGGATTTATACACACGGAAATTAGAGCAGATTTTACCTTTAAAAGACACTCACAGTAGATATTCTGTGAACATGATGTTCACCAGTGTCTGCAGAAAATACTTGTTGAATAATTACTGTATTTTAGAAAAATAATTCTGAATACATCATATAGAATAAGGAAGACAAATTGGTCCATAAGTCAATTACAGACAATTAATCCCAGACTCCAAGTTTTCTACTTGATTAGAAAAGCATCTAAGGCAGCACAATAGCAAGTATTGATCAATAACAACCATTTAAGGAGATTCATAGTAAGTGTGAATTGTGTGACTATATTTACATATATGTATTTTAATGTGTATTTTAATTGTTATCTCAGCCCTTTTAAACAAAATAATGAAAGTTTTACATGATCTTCAAGCTCTCTGCTTTTTGAGCATCTCTTTTACAATAGAGATTTATGTTTGTTTACAGTAACACATAATAATAAACTAATAACTGTTAGATTGAGTTTAAGAAAAATGTTAATCACTTATTAAGATCATCTTTTTAAAAAATTACTTATGGTGATCACAAGGTTGGAGAAAAACAATATGCAGGGAATATGCAAATTAAATTAACATTAATTACATTTCTCTGCATGACGAGGACTAATGATATTATTTTAAAATTAAAGAGTTACTCCTGCACTGTTGTTTCACAGCTGACTTTAATTGTCATGGTAATTTTATAATGAATCTTAGTAATATGATACTCACAATATCAGCACGTCTTTCAAATATGAGTGCAAAAATAATTTGTTATTAGTTTGAAGACTATGTACCTTTTTGCATTCAAACTAAAGACAAAACAGTTAACAAAAGCCCTAATTTTTCTCAGAAATTGCAATACAAGTCAACAGCTAAATTCAATCATGTAGTGACACAATTTTATTTTGGTAAGGAATGTTTCATAGAACAGAGGCACATTTTAAATAAGATTGTTTAAATGTTGTATGGTATCTCTGTTAGGATCTTGCACATTTTTCTATCTTACACAGGCAATAAGGGTACTTTCACAAAGCCCTCACACAAGACAATGTAAAATTGTTATCTGATTATTTTCCTCTATTTCTTCTGATTTGAATAATGACATAATCAAAATTAGAAAAACAATCCATGGCACCAGACTCACATCTAAAACCAACTTTAAAAATACTAAAACACTAGGAAGAAAAACCCTGCAACAGAAATTTACAATCAGAAACAAATTCTGAAATACAGCCTTCATTATCTGGGACTACTGTACAACTCTCCCAGATACAGAACAGCAAATCCAGTTTGCCTATGGACATAGGGGTTTTATATATCCCCTGAATATGAAACAATATTGTTTGAGTAGAACAACAGAATAAGTATGTGCATTGAAAAACTAAAGAAACCTTGTGGAAAGCAAGCTTTCTCATATCTTCATCTTTTAAACTAAGATACTCAAACATAGCAAGCTGTCAGTGTCTGTACATGGAATATTTTACATTATATTTTGATGTAAACTCTGGTATTTACAGACTTTTTCAAGGGAGAAGTTTTTCATTTGTATTTGATTATATTTACATATTAAACCATTAGTCAGTATTGCAAATGCAGACTTACAGTTCCAGTAAATAAACATGATTTTTAAAAGCTGACCTTTAAATTATTTAGTTAACACAAAGGATCTTCCACAAAAGTTTTAAAAAGTGCCATTGAAATAATTTCCCCAAGGAAATATCAACATGCATATATAAACATATATATTATTCAAGTGAGCCAAAACTTCCTATACACTTTAATTGTCAAGTTACTATTTATACTATTATTTTTTCCTCCTTGAATATTTTATTCTGATTTTTTCAGAATAAATGTGACTGACAGACATACTAAAATCTGTCAAATTGATGAATTAGTGTTAAAGAAATTCATAGAGTCACTGTGTTCTGATTAACTTGATCTTTAGATATCTCATAGCTTCAGAAATATCTGTCAGTGACAATGTCAAAGGAAGATAACCTCATAAGGTTAGGTTTCATTACAGTGTAAGTATTGGAGGGTTTCTTTATTTTTTTTTCCTTTAATTTACATCTAACAGTTTTGCTTCTGATCTTTGAGATGAAGGGATATCTCTTTGAAGAGATAATGAAGCTAGTGTATACATGTTGCCTTTTCATATATGTGTATTGTTGAAAGAAGATGAGAAATTGTCATAATAAAATAAATCTCTTCACCCTAACAGATGAACACTTGAGACTACCTTCACTGCAAGCATCAATATTACTCATACAGTGTAGTCCTTATGTTTGAGTCACTGCTGGCAGCAACATACTTCTGACTTAAAGCAGTGCATTCTCTGGTGATCAGAAGAAATACATGAGAATGCAAATCTAGACTAATTTTTACTTTTGAAACAATTTAGCAGAAAAGATAACCAAGCTTCAAGGATATAAAAGTTCCTTAGTAATTTGCACTCACTCTAAAGCAGACCAATTATTTATGAAAGTATTCACCTGAAGAAAAAGAAAACACCTCTAGATTCCCATGACCAGACTAGTTTACATAATCGTCAAATCACTATTATACTTTGAGTCTTCTACTCTTACTGTATGGACAAAGAGAACGTAAAAATTATCACTGTAGGAACATGAGAATTACTATCTAGAGAGAAGTAATAAATCCCAGATTGTAATTCTGAGAAGGCTTATTCCTTAAAAGCCCTTTTTCATTATTTCAGGATCATTCCCAGCTCATTCATTTGATCCATTTTCACATTAGTCAGTTTGACATAGATACCAAATTTCAGGCAGCAGCAAGAAAAGAGTTGCTCCAGTCACAGGGACAAACCATAAATCAAGTGTAACCCCAGGATATATGATGGCCTCATCAGAAGGCAGTGTACAACAGGGTCTGAACCCTATGGCAGTGAAACTATTAACAGTCAAAGCCACAGCAAGAAATGAACTGTTTCCAAGGCCCATAAAGGAATTCCAAAGAGGAGCAGAAAAGAAATGATGTCTGAGATGGCATCAGAGACAAGGCTACAAGTATATGAGGACCAAGGAATCTACAATCACAGAATCACAGAATCTCAAGGGCTGGAAGGGACCTCAAAAGACCATCTAGTCCAACCCGCCTGCCAGAGCAGGACCACCTAGAATGGGTCACACAGGAACTCATCCACAATGACAGAGATAAGTCTCCTGCTGACTTGCAAAAAAGCTTCCCGATGTGGCTGACTGGAGACATGCTCCATCCATAAAATTCCCAATTGTGTCTTGGGAGTAATTATGGGTGTGTTCATTTCAATAGGCAACCTGGATTTAGACCATCCTTTTCCAGAGAATAAAATAATTAATCTACATGACTGTGGCCAGAGAGGTCATACAAATGGTTGCAGGAATAGTATTAAATATTTTTATAGCTAAAGACTAGCAGAAAAATTCTTTCTTGTTGCTCTGTGGAACTGAAAATAGACTGGTTGTTAGAAGCAACTCAGAAAGCATCTTGTTTGGAGGCAAATATCAAAGGTTTATAAAAGAACTTTCACTTACAAGACAAATCAGATCTAGAATTTAACCTTTCAGAAAGAAGTCTTTGGATAGAACTAATTTATTTGTCTATCTTTAGGAAACTGAAAAATCCCAAGCTTCCTTTTTCTTACTAAGAAGAGAGAAACAGAAACCTACAAACTTGATCCATTAAACTTCTGAGATGTTTGTCTAATTCTGATGAATCACTCTCTAGAGGTGTGTGTCTACTTTTGCTGACTGATTGGAGTAAGAGGTGAAAACAATTAGCTTAGGCTTTCAAATCTGTGATTTGGACCACTGAAATCAAGCATAAATCCTACCCCTTGCATACTAGCCCTCTCATGAAATCATATCCTGAGGCCCAACAGTATGAAAACATGACCTTTGTTTTTGAAAGTGCCACTGAGAGCTGCAAAACTTGTGTTACCATAATTACACCTTTTTTGATACTTAATCTTTAAGTTTTGTTTCTCATAGCAAGTGTGTTAAGGAATGGATACATGTGGGAAAGTAAATGTATAACTTGGAACTCTTTATTGATAGAAAAAAATAGACACTTATAAATTCAAATAAAAGAAAAATCCCAATATACCTGTGGAATGTAATTATTGATCTGAGAATTATTCACCATTTTCTTAGATATTTGAGGACATCTAAAGCTACTTCTTCTTCACTTACCTATTTGTCTCTCCTTCCTTAGACCTGCAACAAAGCAATTTAAATTAATCTGAACTGGAATTAAAGAGGTTCTCTTGAGTAGAGACAGCAGATCTTTAGTTACAGTTTTTACCACAGTTTTCTTTTCTCCTTTTTGTTTTGGGAAATTTGTGTTGTCCTTGAAGTTTAGCACTGTTATATTTCCTGCTGTTTTTCATCATATTCATCAAGGAAATATTTTACCACATCAATTACGTTTGATCACCTAGTACAGCCAATGTTGTCTAATGCATGCCATGGTCTGTATTAATGGATCGTTGATCCATTACAAATTAATGGTAACATCAACAAAACTGATCAGAATCACATTTAACATGAACAGGTTTCACTAAGTATTGCATTTATAAGCAATGTATAACTAGGCATATTTTGTTTGAAGGGCAGTACAGAATTTTGTCATAATTTCTTAAATGAACATATTTCTAATCATTTTAGCAATGATTAGCTATTTTAGTAATTCCTTTTTCCTCTTCTTATCGCATTTTTCACGCACTCAAAAGATAAAATTGTCTAAGTTGACACACTAGTAAATGTCTAATACGTCAATCTAGTGTTTCTGATGCGTTAAACTATGTTAGGTAATAAAGAGATCTGCAACATTTATTTCTTTATAGAGAGATATGCTTCTGGCAATATTTTATGCGCTTTTAAAAAAATATTTTGTATAACTGAAATGTATGGACTTCTTATAAAAATACTTTTATATTTGTTCGGAAACTTATTTCAGAATTGTTTCCTAAACTCCAATGATATTTTCTTTTTTATGAATGCATGTTATAGTCACATATTATATTAGACTTAATCTGATTCCATGGATCTCTTGGGCTTATTTCAAATTTCTCATTTGTCTGAGAGGTCTTTAAACCTTTGTCATGGTCTAGCAAGGAGCCGGTTTTGCTTGGTAACAGGGGGAGCAGGTTCGAGTGAAGACCTGGTAAAGAGTTTTTGGACTGTGCCCCTGCTCCTGGGATCAGACCCACCTCCGATCTGGCTGGGCCAATCTGATGCCTCTGCGATCACTATTCAGGGACTAGAATTTGAAGTTCTGGTAGGAAGTGTAAGAGTGATACAAGGTGGAGGTGACCACGCAGACCCCACAGTCAGAGAAGGAGGAGCACCAGACCCCTCTGCAATGTGTGGTGAGAATGCAGTTGTACTCCTGCAATCCATGCAGGGCCATAGCAGGACTGAGAGCCACCAGCAGATCCATGTGAGTGCACCCAGACAGGTGGGAGACTGTGTGAGGAAGCAGCCATGGCACAGGCCATACTGGAGAGCCTGAGGGCCACAGAGCAGATCCACACAAAAGGCAGAACAAATGCGCATTGGAGCAGCCCGTGCAAGGCTGTCGGGTGTGTGAGGTACCCCATGGATGTGCAGGGAGGGCTGGTGCAGAGCCCATCTGCCCTGAGGAGAGACAAATGGCAGAAGTTGTCAGCAATAGACTGACTGAAACCCCCACTCCCTTCCCCCCTGGGTCATTCAGGAGGGGAGGAGTTAAAAACACTGGGATCAGGACTCTGGGTACCGGAAGAGGGGAGGAGGGGGGAGAAGGTGGTCTTAAAGGGCTGGTTGGACTCTTCATCATTGTACCGTTCTGTGTTGTTTTATTTTGGTTATGTTTTGGGGGTTTTATGGTTATGCTTCAGTTGGTGTTGCATTAAATTATTTTCTGTTTTCTTCCCCAAGCTGAGTAGCCTGGTCTATTTTGTCCTGGACCTTAAGCGGCAATTAAGCTCTCCCTGCCCTTTGGCAATCCTCAGGTCTTTGGTACTTGAGGCTAATCATGGTCTTTTTTTCCCCAGTGGATCTAAACCATGACAACCTTCCAGTAATGTAATCATGTCCAAAGAGGACATAAGACTTTTGCATTGCTTTTACAGTTTAAGGAGTGAGCTTAAATTTTTGTTTGGCTGTAATACACAAAATAAGCCCAGGCATCTCTCTACCTGTTATATAAATATGTCCCTAGGACTACAATTGGCAGGGATCAGCATATTTAAATGGCAATGGGTTTACTATCAAATCCAAGTAGTAACAAAAATTCAACGTGAGTTTTATGCATTTAATTGCATTAGCTGCTCAGGTACTATGGCAAATTATGTATGAAGATTCTAGAAACTGGAATTAAAAAATTGAGAAAATAATTTTATAATATCCTAAAATTATAAATTTATATAATCAGGAGGTTGTTAATTGTATTAAATGTCATGGCATCTGGCTCCTTTGCAGTCATTACTTAAGAAGGGAAATCTGCAGTGCAAGAGGAGATGGAAGAGTGGTACAAAATGGACGTGACAGCACGAACCCCAGTCATTGAAGGAGAAAGTGAGGAGTCCTGGACTGGAGATCCTCCTGCAGCCTGTGGCGAGGCAGTAGCTGTACCCCTGCAACCCACAGAGGGCAATGGTGACTAATAGTCACCAAAAGCTCCAGGACAATCCCAAAGGGTGTGATTCCTCCCAGATGGACAGGAGACTGTGTGAGGAGGCAACCATGGCGCACACTGTGTTAGAGAGCCTGTGGGCCGCAGAGACACACACAGTAGGCAGGATGAATGCACGTCTGAGTGGCTCATGCAGGGCTGCCTGGTGTGTGTGTGAGGCCAATGCTGGAGCTGAGCAGAGCAGTGAGGAGTTCTTCCACCTTGAGATAGTGGCATGAGCCATCAGGAAAGGACTGACTGAAACCCCCCATTCCCTGCCCCTCTGATCCATAAAGACATTGGTATCAGAGCTCTGAGCCTGGGAAGAAGGAAAAAATTGGGGGAAGGAGATCTCTAAGGCTGGTCATACTCTTCATTGTCATCCTACTCTATATTTCTTTCATTTGTATGTGTTTTCTGTTATATTTTTGATTGATGGTGGATTAATTTCATTTTCTTTCCCAAGCTGGGTAATCTTGTCTGTTTTGTCCAGACTGTAAGTGGTGAGTGAGGTCTCCCTGTCCTTAGTGGGCTCCAAATGTCCTCAGTTCCTTTTATCTTCCTCATCCTGTCAGGAGAGGGAGGAGTGAGCAACTGCTCAAGATTTTTTGTTCCCAGTTGAGCCTAAAACGTGATATAAATATATCAGTTGGACTATAGGTATTAACATGAATCTAACTGGACTAATGATAATTTTGATTTGTTGATCAATTATTACTTCACTCTTCTTATACACCTTTGGAGTCTGTGAACTGCAAGAGGTGAAGTGCAACACGACAAATCTACATTTTTCAGGAAACAAAGCCTTGATCCTGTAAAGTAAAAAAGAAAGGAATGTACATTATGTATTATACAAAAAGAGGAAAAAGAAAACATAGAAAAATAGAAATAAATCTGCCTTCAAAGACTTAATTGTGATATTTCCACCCAAGACTGTAGAAGGTGGGTCAACTGGACTTAACAGAATTTAATAAATCTAGTTGTCATCAAAAGAGAACATATATCACATGGATAGACATATATATGTGAAAGATTCTGATATGAAAACATCCATTAACTAAGTAGAATAAAAACAATTAAGGGAAACTATATTACTTCTTTGATTTAATATTTAATTAGAATTTCTAATATGATGATCCATTGCTTTTTCCAAGTAATAAATATGGGCATATAAATATATTTTAAAAACTTTAGAGAGTTAGACTTCCATGAATATCAGTGGTAATGTTTGTGCTTAAAATTTGACTGAATGAATTAGTATTTTCTGATTATATATAGTTTTATCAGAAAAAAAATCTAATTATCCATGAATATAATAAATGTTGAAACAAATGCATTGTATCTCCTGAGGAGAAAGAAATGAGTGTCATTTAGTCATCTCAATGAAAATGTCTGCTTAATGCACAGTGTCAGTCAACATGAAGACAGTACGAGGATTTATAGGGAAAGGAACAGAAAGAAGTGCTAATAATATTATACTGTCATTATGGGAACTAAAAGGCATATTTTCCTTTTGCAGCTTCTCAGGCAGCATGTGCGATAACAACATAACATATCTTTTCTAGTACTAACAAATACTGGATGAGAACATGGTAATATCACTACAGCAAAATAAGTACATACTTTGTCTTATGTAGGCACTCCCTTGTTACATCACCAGCTCTGGTATAGCTGTTGTGAAAAGTAAGCTAAAATTATTTTTATTTTGTCATTTTTATTTCTGTAATTTCCTAAGTCCATAATGCAGCAAATCCAATATCTAATTCTCAACAGCAGAAAAATGTAAATATACAGCAGTTATTTACTTTTTTTTTTTTTTTCAATATTAGTAAATACCGGAATACTGTTGGTCACAGTCTTCCTTGTATGATGTCTCTGCATGCTGTCTCTGCATGCTGTAATGGTTCGGCAGCCAAATCTGAGTACAACAGGCCTGAGAACCTGCGGCACGATCTACCCTGGTGTAATCTTCACTGTCCCACTGGGCTGCCATCTGCCAAAACAACTGACCTTGAAGAAGAGAAATGACAGGGTCACTGCCTGATAAAACTAATGGCAGAGGTGTATACTCTCATTTGCCTTATTTGATTTATCATTTTCACTGTTGTCACAGTAAAATATAACTCTTACTTAAAAGATTAATATCATAGGAATTTTCCAGTTTTCCAGGTTAACGGAATTGGAACTTGGATTTATATAATTTATTAAAGAAAAATCTTTCCAGAGTTCTCAGTCTTAAACTGCAAACAAGTTATTTTTAGGGATTTATTTCTTGGTCCATACCTTAAGTTGCTCCTGCCCTGCGTTTTTATTTGACCCGGATTCTACAGAGCCTTTTTTTCCTTTGTTTTTTTTGTCTTCTTAAACTCCAAGGAATAATCTTATTTTGCTGTCAAGGATAGAGATGTAAATGCAAAGTAATGACAGGTGAAGAACTTTTACAAACTTCTATCCAGAAAACATAGAAGTTTTAATTTATTTTTTTCCCAATGTCTTAACATAGAAAAGTTATCCATTTTCTTAATCAGATATTATGACAGCAGACACTATTAAAAACAGTAACAACTCCTCTCCCCAGTAAGTTCTATGAAAATGCTTCAGTTACCCAATTTGTCTTCTTTCATTTGTCAATGTTCATAGAAATAAAATCATATGATTTCTAGGTCTTTTGAAGGGAAACAATAAAAGAAATTTTTAAGGTAAAATGGGCTAAAGGTGTCATACCAGATAAGAAAAGCAGCAGACAGATAAGAGTTGCTTTCTTGTCAGTCACCATACTCTGTGCTTTTTACTAACAGCTTTTTACTAATATATCTGACAAAGCATGTATGTATGAAAGAAGACAGCTTAGAAGAAAACAGCTGTCAGAGCATGAAGTACTAGAATAGCCTTTCAATCAAAAAGTTTGAAGTGAGGAAACTGATTTTTAAGTGGATTATGACAAAGTGGTGGAAGGGATTAAAATAATATAAATTCATGTAAGAGCAAGAAACTGGCTGGCTCAAAAGATCTGGTCCAATTCTGTGTTCCTTGTAGCATTTTTTGGATGTGTAGTATCAACTGTGATATTTAAAAACTGTTGAAAACTTAATCTCTTACAAGCAGTTTACCTGTGTTTTCTGTACGGTATGTAAACAACCTAAGTCAGACTGAGATTTCTGGTGCTCAAGCAGATGAGTGCTGAAGAAAATTCTCATCATGTATTGAAAATCAGGAGTTATAAATCATTTTAGTTTGTATCTTTCAACTGGAAGGCCAATGGCAAGGTCAATGACATCCTGAGATCCATAAAGAGTGTGTCCAGCAGGTTGAGGGAGGTTCTCCTCCCCCTCTACCCTGCCCTGGTAAGGCCTCGTCTTGAGTCCTGTGTCCAGTTCTGGACTCCTCAGCAGAAGAGGTACAGGGAATTTCTAGAGAGTGTCCAGCGCGGGGCCACCAAGATGATCAGGGGACTGGAGCATTTTCCTTGAGGAAAGGCTGTAGTATCTGGGACTGTTCGGCTTGAGGAACGGTCAAGGGAAGACCTCATTAATACTTACTAGTATTTGAAAGGTGTATGTCAAGAGGATGGGCAATACTTTTTTTCTATAGTGTCCAGTGATGGGACAAGGGGTAATGGACAAAGCTGGAACACAAAAAGTTCCACTTAAGGAAAAACTTCTTTACTGTGAGCTTGAGGAAGCTCTGACACAGACTGCCCAGGAGTAGTGTGGAGTGTCCTTCTCTGGAAGTTTTCAAAACCTGCCTGGACACATTCCTGTGTGACTTTATCAAGATGGACCTGCTTTAGAAGGAGGTTTGGACTGGATGATCTTTAGAGGTCCCTTCTAATCCCTATGACTCTATGATTCTGTGACTTGCAAGTCAGTAGTATATTGTGTAGAAATTACCATTGATGTACAAGCTATAAATGTCTCTTCTGCTTTGAAATGAATTGCCATGGAGAACTGATTTTTTTTTTTTTTTTTTTCTGACTTCCTGAAATTAGACACAAAACTCTTTCCTTGGCAGTAGGAAGAACTGAACTGAAACAAGCTCTTCGAAAAATTCAAGGTCAAGACCTGATTTTTTCCTGATTTCCAGCAGTTAGGGCAGAAATAGAACTGAATAATCTTTTACCACAAAAGCATCCAAGACAAAGACTAATTTTCTGGGATGCGAATTACCAGTCAGAACTTTTGAAATATTTTTTTACTTGCTTGCTAAACAAACATTGGTGAGGATCAGAGGATGATGGGGCAAATCCTTGCTAAATTCTTCAAAATATCTTTGTAGTCACCAAACCAGAAGGAAGAAACAGAAATTCTTTCATAAGCATGTGGTTATGGCAACCTGGTGATAAACGGCATATTTTAATTCCCAGTCACAGAATCACAAAATCTCAGAATCACAAAGTCACAGAATCTTAAGGATTGGGAGGCAAAGCAAAAGATCATCTAGTCCACTCTGCCACCAGAGGAGGACCACCTAGAGTAGGTCACACAGGAGCTCACCCAGGTGGATTTTGAATGTCCCTAGAGAAGGAGACTCCACAATTGATCTGGGCAGCCTGTTCCAGTGCTCTCTCACCCTCACAGTGAAGATATTTCTACATGTATTTCTTTGGAACCTCTTATATTCCAGTTTGTACCCACTATCCCTTGTCCTATCATTGGACATCAGTGAGGATAGTCTGGATCCATCCTCCTGACACCCACTCTTTACATATTTGTAAACATTAATTAGTCTTCTCTTCTCCAAGCTAAAGATCCCTAGCTCCTTCAGTCTTTCATCAGAAAGGAGATGCTACACTCTCCTCATCATCTTTGTGGCCCTGTGCTGAATTCTCTCCAGCAGTTTCCTATCCCTCTGGAACTGAGGGGCCCAGTCCTTCTCCACAAAATTTTATTTATTTTAAACAGAAGTCAACAACTGTAATAGGAAAGAAAACCACCTCTACATATCTTGAAGCATAGGAAATTATTTTAGGAAGTGAGATAATTAATTATTCTATAGCAACATAAAAGTTTTGACTTTTAGCTTCCTATATGCTGCTTAAGTGTGGCTTATGCTGTAACTGGCGTGGTGAAGAAGCAGAATCACTTCTCCTTTTTCCAGTTTCCCTTGATTCCAGAGGATAATATTTTAAAAAAAGAAAGAAAAAAATAGGGAAAAACAAAAGCTATTTATACAGAAATTTAATTATCTTTTTTAGTTAAAACATCTTTTGATTTTCATTCACATTTGCAAATTATTATGAACTGACTAAAGCTACAATGTCAGAGAATGCACTACTAACCATAAGCTTCACTATTCAACAATCTTCCCATGATTAAAATGGCAATGCTTGTATAAAACTATTAATATATAATAGCCATAATATTCTTCAAATATCTACTCCTAAAAAAGGAAAAAGAATACTATTTCATTGTATAATTTTTATTTTTTCCAAACATGAAATGTTATAAAAATATCAGGAATGATTTTCACAAACTGTTAAGGTAATTACCATTACCTTCATTGTCAGCAGCATCAGGCCAATGGACTCCATTCTGCTCACAAGTTGTGAACCTGAACAGTCAATAATTTCTGGTTGTCAGAATCAAGTAACCGGTATTGTATTTTAATTAGGAAACAACATAAATTGAATGCTTCAATTAACCAGTACAATATAGAGTACACTTGGAAAATAATCATACCAATATATTAGGAATAACAGGATTTTCTGTGAGTATGGTGTTAATCAAGATCAAGAACATCACTGAAGAGTGTTTTTTCCTTTTTTTTTGACACTATCAGTTTTATATCTTCCAGACCAGTTAGACTTTTCACATATTATGGGTATATGGGATTGAAATCTTCCAGGGAGTATGTCTGGCATATGGCTTGACATCTGGCTATTGTTTGTGTTCCCTCATCTTTTCTCTATAAATTCTTGAAGATTTTTTGGAATAAAGTCTTTGATTTTCTGTAAGCCAATAACTTCCACCTTAGGGATAAAGGCTATGTCTTTATTGCCAGGATAACCAAGAATGTCTGGCATAGCTTTTATGCAACATATGTGTATTATTTTATTTTTAAAATCTTCTCTGCTTTAAAGACATTTACAAACCGTTAATATACCTCTAATATATTCTGCAAAACCTTCAAATTACGCTTCTTGAATTCTAAAGAGAATTAAATTCAGTCTTCTAATACATTGTTTCTCAGCCAACTGTTAGCTCTGCATCTGTGTCAGTTTCTCGTTTGACTCTATAATTTCCAGGGGTATGAGTAACCAAGCAGTCAATTTGTACTATAACTTGAAGGTAACTCCCTGAGAAGCTGCAGTTCTTTTTCCTGTAAAGAAGTCTTTGCTATTTCTAAAATCTATTGCATGTGGGAATTTTACCAGCTGAGCTCTTATGCAGTAAAGTAACCAAGCTATTCAACCACCTGCATACTTGTTTACTTGTAAATATACACACTCCTAAGATGTTATGGCGTTTGCTGTTTCACTTCAGAATTCTGAATCATAAATCAATAAAACTACAGACTTCATATCTGTTTTGTGTAAGAGGTTTGTGTAAGCTGTAGGTGCAAATGCTCAAAGAAGTAATTTGTTTCTTAGTATTTCCTCAGAAAATCTGATTCACTTTTCTTGAGAGAGAAAATATTATAGCATACCAGATATTCTGGGTCAGTATGCTTTGTTGTTACAGGTGATGGGGTGGAATAACATGAATAAAAAAAGACTTGTATCTTTGCCATTCAAGGTGATGGTCACATCAGAATGGAGTAGGTGATAGGCTATTGTAGGTCTTCACTTCCATCTATGTTTTCCTTCTCTTCCATGTTGTCATGGTTTGACACGAAAGCCATTTCTGGTAAGGGGGTAGGGGTTGTTAAGATGGCTCCTGTAAGAAGTTACTCAAAACTCTCCCCAACTCTGAGCCAGACTCACTTCTGGGGCTGAGTCAATTGGGTGCCTCCATGATCACTTTTTAAGAAGAAACCGGAAGAGGAGGTTTCTTCCTGTTCCTTCTTGTTCTGTTTTTCTGTCTTTTCTGGCTGGTGGTGGTGCAAGGAGTGGGAAGAGTGAGAGAAACAACCATGCAGACTCCAAGATCAGAGAGGGAAGAGAGGAAGAGGTGTGCTGGAGCAGAGACTCCCCTGAATCCTGTGAAGAGGACTGGTGAAGCAGAGATTTGTTTGCATTTGACTAAAGACCTCGCATCAGTGGCAGAGAGTTACTTTGATAATGACCTCATATCAGGGGCACAGACTCATTTTGCTAAAAAACTTGAGCCGGGGCAGTGATTCACTTTATTAAAATTATGCCCAGAAGAGGCCATGCTCTGAGGGAGAGATCCTGTATCTGCAAAAGCTGCACAATGGCCAGAGGAGGCTGTGTCCTGAGGGAGGGACTCTTTTCTGCAGAAACTGCAACCATGGCGAAGAATCCACGCCTGAGATATTCACTAAGCACGGCGTCCCGTGTGAGGGACCCTGTATTGTCAGAAGCTGCAGCTGCTGGAAGAACTCACACTAGAGAAGTTCATTAAGGACTGTGTCCCGGGGGAGGGACCCCGTATCTAAGCAGGGGAAGAATGCAAGGAGTTGCCCTCCTCTGAGAAGAGAGAAGCAGCAGACCTCATCTGTGAGAGACTGACCACATCCCCCATTCCCTACCCACTCCCCCAGCTGTTGAGGGAGGAGGAGGCAGAGATATCAGGAACAGTGAGCTACGTCCAGGAAGAAAGGAGGGATGGAGGAGAGAGATCTTAAAGTGCTGACTGTAATTTTCTCATCATCCTACTCCCTTTTTGCTTTTATTCTGTTCTGTTTCTTGTAGGTCGTAGAATACACTTTCCCACTTTACTCTCTAAGTTGGGTACTGGAGTCTGTTTTGTCCAAAACCCTAGCTGGCAGTGAGCCCTCCCTGCCCTTGTCTCAATCCACAACAACCTTGCTTATTTTTTTACTCCCATTTTGCTGGGACCTCTGCCATCCTAAAGAGGGTGGGAGTGAATGGAAGGCACTGAGCAAGATATTGTCGTGGTGCTTCTTTGCTAGCTGGACCAAAGCACGACACGTGTCAAAATCCTAAGATGCCTATTTGCCCACTTATAAATCTTTTTTTTTTTTCATATACAATCTTCAGTGCAATCCTATCTGCTTTATTTTATACCATCTTACGTTATCTAAGTCTTGAAACGAGTGACTGACTGCCTTTATGGACATTACAGGTGAAATAAATTTGCTCTACAACATGAGGTACAGATACAGTGAGATACCACACCATATAAACCTGAGAGCATTACCAAATTGCTCACATATCAGTACCTAGCCCCACCTGAGAATTTTCAGAGTATCCCATCTGGCCTCTATCGACCACTACGACAGTACAAATCTTGTGTAGGTTTTTTGTCATATCTACCAGCCGTTGTTAGGTGTCTCAGATATCTGAAGATGTATTAGATTATGTTAATTACATATATTTAAGCTTAACCATGTTGCATCTGTCAACATATGTGATAGTGTGATCAGTAGAGAACTAGAACTTTTCTCGATTTCATGGACATATGCCTCCAGAGATAACTGCATGGAGTTGGCAAATAGGAAAAAAACAAGAAGGAGTCTTGTGGTTTTCCGATATGGTAGCCGAAGGCCAGGAAGAATATATCATGTCATCTTCAATACCATTAGAGAGTGGGAAACAAAAGGCAAACAAATTCTTAGGGAAATAAATTGTTTCCTTAGTCAATGTAATTAATTCAGCTAAGACCATTGCCTCATTCTGAAGAAAACATCTGGTGCCAGTTTCTGCACTTCACTGATAGTACTGAGTGAATCTCCACTTATTATGGGAGCCCCTAGACTGTAATGTCATTTATCTTACCCCTAGACACTCAAATGTAGATATGAAAGTTTAGGTGTCAGAATCTTCAACTGAATCCTACAGCATACCACTTTCTTATATATTCTGGAAATCAGAATTTTAAACTGTGTCATATTTTTAGATTTTGGAATCTGGTTTGGATTTGAACATATGTTAGTTTAATGGTATGTGACAGAAAATGTACTTTATCTGATGTTTTTCAGGGCAGGATTAAGACTGAGTTACAAATGAGAAGTGTATTAGAGAGATGTGAAAAGTTACTGAACCCTTTGTCAGAACAGTATCTAGCTCTCCTTCCTTGTGATGCAGAAGCATAAAATCAGAAAAAAAACAAGCCATCTAGCACTTCTTTGTCTTTTTGTGACTAGAAATTTGGCTGGGAATAAACTTAAACTATTTATATACAACAAACTTAATATTTTCCCTCTTTATATAAGAATCTTATGCTAGATGGTACACTACCGTGATACTAACTTCTTCAACATCTCCCTAATTTTATGTACATGAGTGATCTTAGTAAGGCCAATTGAGTCAACTTAAATGGAAAATCAAGTAAGTGGGATGGAATTTGGGCTCATTTCACCTGATTTTTCCATGCCAATATCTGTAGCTATCCCAGAAGGGCCCCAGATCAGTAAACTGGCATGACAGCAGTTGCTCTCACCAACTACTGACCTCCAATAGTTACCTACATTTGAGCTGTTCATACTCTATAGTCTCTGAGGAAGTATAAAAATGTATTGCCAATTCTTCTAATGAGTTTTAAATTACAGCTTTAAATGAGATGAATTGTACCTGGTAAGCATTCATACCGTTCTGATGCTTCTAAAGGAAATCTTCAGTGACTACTTCAGACCAAGGTATAGGTAGGTATATTGACAAGTACACACGTGTTCGAGTGGATTCCATTTATGCAATTCTACTCAATAAAGACTATTTAATAACTCTGAAATGACAACTTCATTTTTTGTTATGGAATAATTGCCCATTAAGTAATGCAATAATGACATTCCTGTTTGATAGTATCCTCAAGTAAAAGTCAACATCTCGATGATAACTGCAATATTTCCTATCTCTATAACAACTATTTTCTGCCAGTATCTACATAAACAAATGTTGGCTTCACATGAATAAACTTTAATAGAATTTGGGTTTTTTTGAACATACAAACATATGTTCAAGGAAACCCAATGAATATCTGATTGATTTTTTTTCAGTGGAATTCAGACAGTTTACAAACCACAACTTGGAGGAGTCAAATACAGAAGGTCACTACAGATTGTAAACTCTGAACTAGTAAATCAGAATTGAAATATATTTCAGTTGATTTTATAAAAGTCTCAATATGAAAATTGGACACCATGTAACTAAATTTATTTTGTTATGCTTCCTATTACTATTAAGACATTTAACCACATGAACTTGAAAGTATTTCAGAATATCATTCTGCTGCCAATTCCAGAGTATTTTGTGCTTGGAACTGACAACATTTGAACATAAGAGTATTCTTAGAGCAACATGATTTGACATTTTTAAATGATTCATTATATTCTTTCCTACCTCTTCTTTTCCCCAGCAAACATTATAAAGTTTATACCGATATATCACTTCAAAGCACGTGACCAATTGTAACAGATAAAGATGAAAACCAAAAAATTCCGAAGTTGTTCTATACCTCTTTTTGTTCCCATTGGAATAAATCTGGTTTTAGCTACCAATATTCGTAGGAGATTTTCTGGAGATTTTACTGAGTTTAGATAAGACTGCATATGATTAATGTCACTCTTCAACTAGATAAACAGTGTAGGAGTATACTGCCTGTATCATATTCCAAGCCCACACAAAGAATTTTTCTCCTGTCTTCTCTACTGTCATTTGGAAAGATGGACTACTTTTGTTAACTCCTTCCCTGATGGCAAATAAGATCTTTTGTTTGTAGCCTAAGGAATTACAAAACACAGCTAGAAAAGTCAAAACTGAAAACAGGACTGAATGTGGAAATATTTGCACTGGAATTGATTTGTAGCCCTGTATTGGTTTTGTCTGGGCCAGGTATTGGTAGCGGGGGCTACAGGGATGGCTTAATTAAACAAAGAGCTGCCACAAGCTTCCCCTGAGGCTGACAGAGCCAGCACTAGTCAAGTCTAAGAGGGACCTTCCACTGATCAAGGCCTGGCCAATTAATGACTAAAGTAATACCTCTGTGAATAACATCTTTGAGAGGGGGAAGAAGTTGCTGCTACAAAGTTGCTGAAATGCAGCAGCAGAAGTGAGTGAGAATGTGAGAACATAATTTCCACAGACATCAAGGTCAATGGAGAAGGAAGGAGCGATGGTGCTTAGTTTCTGGAAGATATTCCCCAGTGAACTGTGAAGACTATCGTAAGGCAGCTGTGCCTCACACCATGTGTGAGTCCATGGAGGACCATGGGGGAGTAGAGGTCCACTCGCAGCCCATTGAGGACCCCACACCAGAGTGCCTGAATGAAGTTGTGACTCTGTGAGAAGCTTATGTTGAACCAATTTCCTTGTGGGACCTGGGAGCCCATGGGGACAGAGAAGCCCACACCAGAGCAGGTTTGCTGTCAGGACTGGTGATCCTATGAGGGACTCAGGCTGGAGCAGTTGGTACTTGAAGGACTGTTGTCCAGATGGGTGACCCACATTGGGGCAAGATGTGAGGAGCTGATCCCATAGGAAGAACTCATGTTGGAGTAGTTCATGAAGATCTGTAGCCCTTGAGAAGGACCCACGTTGGAGAAGTTCATGAATTACTGTCTCCCATGGGAGGGACCCCACACTGTTGCAGTGGGAAGTATGATGAGTCCTCCTCCTGAGGAGAGGCAGCAGTAAAGTCCATCTGTAATGAACTGACCAAAGCCCCCATCCCCCATCACCTGCACCACTGGGAGGAAGGAAGGAGAGTCCATGGAAGAGGGAGAGGTGGGTAGAGGTGGCTTATGATTCGATTTTATTCCTCATCTCCCTGTTCAGTTTCGATTGTTCATTAATAAATAAAACTTTATTCCCCAAGTTGAGTCTGTTTTGCCCATGACACTAATTGCTGGGTGATCTCCCTATCCTTATCTCGACTCATGAACCTCTCATTTCTCATTTCTCTCTCCCCCATCCAGTTTAGGAGGAGGAGTTATAGAATGACTTGGTGAGTATCTGACACCCAGCCAAGGTTAAACCACCACCACAAATCCATCATACATATTCCAACACATGAATAAACAAACATTGAACATTACAAGGTAAGTTATAAAAAAACCCAGGATTTTATAAGTCAAAATTGATACAATTCTGAGTGGTAACCCTGTATCTAAAACCAGGAAACTGGACTGAATAAAAAATAGGAAGTTCTAATTTTCCTATCCATGCTTCTTTTTCAAGCAGCTGGTATGGACAGTAAGAGCATTGGAACAGGCTGCCCAGGGAAGTATTATAGTAACCACCCCTGGAAGTATTTAAAAGACATGTAGATGTGACACTTAGGGACATAGTTTAGTGGTGGGCTTGGCAGTGGTGAGTTAATGATGAAACTTGATGACCTTAAAGATCTCTTCCAACCTAAATGATTCTATGGTTCTCTAATGCTTTTCATACTGTTGTGATATAAACCCAGACATCAATGAAGCACCTCAACTGCTTGCTGATACCTCTCCACCCACAGCCCCTGTGGTGGGATGGTGGAAGAGATGAAAAGAGAAAAGATAACTAAGAGACTTATGTATTGAGACAAGGACAGGGAGAACTCACTTGTCAGTTATGTTTCTGGGTAAAACAGACTCAACTACTTGACTTGGAGAAGAAAACAAAATCAGTTTAATGCATTTCCAAGTAGAAACAAAAGAGACAGAGAGCAAAAACAGAGAAGAATTATGAGAAAAATACAACTTAAGATCTCCTTCCCCCACTCCTCCATTCAGCTCTCTGGTCCCAGTATCTCCACCTCCTCCCCCCTCACCACTACAGGAGGAAGGGAATGAGCATTACAGTCAGTCCATCGTAGATAGTCTTTGCTGCTCCTTCCTCCTCAGAGGAGGACCCCCCACATTCTTTCCCTGCTCCAACACAGGGTCCCTCTCACAGGATACAGTCCCTAATGAACCTCTCTGGTGTGAGTCCTTCCCAAGGGCTGCAACTCCTCACAGACTCCTCCAGCGACTGTCTCGCCCAAAGCAGCAGAACCCCAGGCACATTCTGCTCCAACACCGCCTCCCCACAAAGCCACAGCCCCTCCAGGCACAGCCACCCCCTCTGCCATGGAGTTCTCCATGACCTGCCAGCAGATCTCAACTCTGTCTTGGTTATAAGGGAGACAGGTCGTCTCAGCAGGGGAATCTCTGTGCCAGCACAACTCTTCCCTCACTGACCTTGGGGTCTGCATGGTTATTTCTCTCCCATATCACTCCTTCCACCACCTCCAACCCTGCTACCGATTTCCCCTCCTTAAAAAGTGACCCAGTAGGTTCAGCCCCAGAGGTGGGTTTGACTTAGAGTCAGGGAAAGTTTTGAGTAACTTCTTAGAGGGGCCTCTGCAGCCTCTCCCTCATTACCAGAAACGACTATGCACAAACTCAGCATGCTTTGATATAACTACTTTGCATACTTTTAATGTGACTTCCTACTTTTTTTTTTTTTAATTTCTCTTTCCTCCATAACTTCTCCATTATCCATGGAAAATTTCACGTTATATCACATTTTCCATTTATAAAAATGTCATATGGATTAATATTAAAGTATTGTTCATATTATTTTCCATTCCATTTGTTACACACTCTAAATTCTTGTTGATCTTTTGGTCACATCTGAATGTAGGATGTTTACACTACATCTGAGAATAGCTATGTAAAAGCTTTAATTAAGGTATTGGTGCTCTTTATACTAACAGCAAAGGTAAAGTTTAACACCCAAGCTTAAGACTAGCCCTGGTACACATTTGGTTCATGACATTTACAGGAATTCCAGTCACTGGGTTGATGGCCTTAATATTTGATGAGGTTATTATTGTTTAGTTTTAAACCATTTTGGTTTTTTTATAAATTTGCTGTTGTTTTTACATGTTGCACAATGTCACAGAGAACAAGTAATATCTAAGAAAATGAAGCAGATTATTACTTCAGTGAGGTAAAACTATTGCAATGCAGTACAACTTTCCTTCCATAAAATTAGTCATGGAAATGTCAATATATTGAATAGATTATTCAAGCTTATATTTCACATGCAGTCTGTTAGGTAAGAACAAGTAATAGACATGTAATATAATCTTTCTAGATGTTTCAGTATAATACAGAACACAATGATACATACGGTTCCAAAGTAACTTCTATCTCCCTCAAAACAAACCTGTTTATAGAAATCAGAAAATAAGCAGACTAGTGATGACTTATGGTCCTGAAAATATTCAATATAGATGAACTTCTGCTTCTGTTGAGTACCTTTACAGAAGGTGGAGAATTTGCAAATAACATAGTTGCAACAATAAGTCATAGGTGAACAAATGATATAGCTCTATGATCTTGGATTACACTCTTGTGAGAAAGAACTAAGAGAGGCACAAGCTCCCTACTTGCCTTGATGTCTTGATTCCTAGTCCTGTGTCAGCTATGATATAGCTATGTATATGCTGAGTCATGTGCCTGCTGATCTGTGAACTTGATTTCCTGGAGTGACCCCAGACCTGCCAGGAGTTCCTTGGTCTGGCTGTGCTCTACTGCCATGCAACAGCACCCTGGTTCATGCCGGTGATGCCCGTGCCAGTCTTGCTCTCAGAGGAGGGATATAAAGGGTAGGTTTTCCTTGCTACTCCCTAACACAATTTCAGTAAAAAAGAATTTCTTAAATAATTAATTTTTGATAAGTAAAGAAAATGAAATTTTGAGGACATATCAGCTTTTTCAAGGTGAAAGAAACCACCACATCTAACATAAGCTTTTAAAGGTTTTGACTTTTGAAAAAATAAACTGAAATCTTTAGACTATATCTTAGTTACTAGTATTATTTGCTGAAGACTTAAGGTAAATCTTGTCACAAGAAAAAATAAGGTTGGCTGAAAAATCTTAATGGTGAAAGTCAGAAGGGACAACTTGTAACATGAATTGGAAACAAAAGGTTTTGCTAAATCTTTTGATTTTGTACTACTTGACTACAAGGTAAGCAGAGAAGCAATGCAGAACATGAGATAAATTAATTTAAATGGCTTTAGGGTTTTGTTGTTGTTAACTTTTTTGTTGAGTTTGGGGTTTGGTTTTTTTTGAACCTACCCAGGAGAAAGGTAATTGTGCAATTATTTTCATTTGTGTTATAAAGCTCTTTTGGTTTTATAGACCGCAAATAAAAGGCCATAAAGATATTTATACTCGTGGTATTTTCATGTGATGGGGTTGGCAATGACTATAGTTCTGGACAATATTTTAGCTCATAAAGTTTACAGGAAGCTGGGCTGACCAGACACTATATATAATAATCAGCTGGGACTGACCATGGCATTTGAAGTGAATTTTGAACAGGTGTGCAAGTGTTCAGATTCTTCTTTGATTAATCCCTAATTAAACCTGGAGAATGCTTCCCAGTTTTGAATGTAGTTCAGGGCTTCAGTTTTAAATTGTTTGCTTTGTCTTAAGGTTTGGGCTTCTACATCTTCTTGTTTATATTTATCTCCCCTTCCACTTATGAATACAGTGTGAAAACTGTGTGCTATATTTCTGGTGTTTATCTATTTTAGATATGTGTTTTGAGGTGGGCCTAAACAACTCTTCCTGGTACATGATGAGGTGAAAGCAGAAAACAGCCATTGAGGTGCAGCACCACCTTGGCTTTTGTCAGCTTTTCATTACCAAGGTCAAATCTTTTAACAAAGGGCTCCGTCTTATTCCTGAGTCAGTCCTTGATATAACTTGTACAACTGTGCCTTTGTTAGAACTTCTAGTTTATTGTATTAATATGTCAAGCAGAAATACATGTTGAATACTTCTGGTATGTAGAAGTTAAGTTTTTTATGAGGTACTCAATGTTTAAGATACTCCTTTAATACCAGTGAATTCTCAGGATGTGGGCTGCCTATGAGGTGAGCAAGGCAAGATCTCTTAGGCTGGGTCCAGAAGGTGGTGGGACAGAGAGGACCTAGTCCATTCACCCTCAGACAGAGACTGATGGCTTCAGGATAGGCTGATTTGGGATTCAAGGCCATAGGCAAGGATTAAGTGAAGCCCCGGGGGACTCAAAATGTCCCAAAAATACTGTAAATTCTAAAATAAAGTTGGATTTACTACTACTTATGACTTGTTTGTATGATGTTCAAGGTCCTGGTGAAGAAATGTATTCAAGCATTTATAGCTTACTTCTGTATGTAATTGAATTAATGAATAAAAGTTCTACTTCTTTGTTTTAATGGCTAATTTATTTGTTTAGATTGATTTCTTTTTTGTTATTTAACATAAGGTATACTGCAGTGAGATCAAAATTGTCATAAATGTCACCACAGAAACGAAATAGAGACCATCTTTCTAGGAAATTAGTTTATTCAGATTCTTTCCTCTAAGAGGCAAAAAAATCTATATTTTCAGATTTTGTAGCAGATAAGAAGAAATTAAAATGTAGCTGAAATGAACACTTAACTTGGGCCTGTTCGTAATTTTGTGGGAAGATTAAAATTAACATAGTTTTTATTCTTAGCCAAATGACTGTTGGAGAGTCCAAACACTCAGAGTTAAGATTTTATACTCTATTCTATCTGGAGAAAGATGCAACAAGCAGAAATTAATCTAAAGTTCATAATTACTGTACAAAGTTAAAACAATAAACAGATTTGGCTGACAAAAACAATTTTCTTTTTGTTTTTTTTAATGAACTTTCACACTGCACTCTAGACAGTTCATAGTTCTTGTAGAGCAATCTATGGTAAAAACATTGGTAAGGAAAAAAAGGGCTACTGAGTATAAGAATGAGCTTGGCAAGAGTACTTGTAAGTTAAAACAAAGGTAAGCTGAAAGATTTAATTGCTTTATTAAGACATTGTTTGACCTCAGAAGCACTCAGTTTGTAAATATATTTTTTTCTTATGTCTAGTAAATTGATAAAATTGATATTATTTATGCTGGTTCTAATTTTTGTCTGATCTAAGCTCAAGTTGCATTGACAAAAATCTCTTCTACAGTGTTGTTGTCATAATGCAGAATAGCACAAGATGAGGATTAAATCTAGAATACATGCCATTTTAAAATTATTTTACTAATTTTCTACATATACTTTTATGTACATATACCAATTTTTAGCAATTTAGTAATTTTTACATATATAATTTACAATATTTTACAATTACATAGGAACTGTTAATGATGACTGTTATATATGCTTACTTCTATGTGCAAAATTTAATTCACTGTATGTTCAAGTTCAAACATGTCAACAGATGTTTCTACTGGATAACAACAGAACAATCTCTTTTACTCCATTTGATAGGAGACATAGTTTGTTGCTGTTGATCAATGACAGTTCTGAAGATCTTGTCTTACTTTAGAATAGAAAGAGCTTAAGAGACACTGCAGGGTGCTTTATTAATCTTATTAGTTTGTCAAACCTTGCAGTATATTTAATTTGCTGTAAAAATATAATGTCCATCATTGAAAACTAATTTCCTGCATTAAGATGAAATACTTTTCCTCCATGAAAATTTATATTTTTCTTAGAAATGTACGACATTGCTTTAAATTTTTTGTCAGATGAACTATTAATTTTTAAAAAATTAACAGTACTTTACTGAGTACTATTTCATATTTTTAATTCTATTTTTATTGGCAGACAGAAGATTCATATTGGATGAGTTTGGAAGCCTATGTAAATGTGTGATAGAACTTAGGAGAAGAGAAACAAAATGATCACATTTTTCTTCCTACCGTTTAAATAAAAGCCTTTTAAAAATGTAAGAATAAAACTTCTTTGATTAAACTAGTAAAACATGTTAAATTAACTTATCACCGATGACATATTTACCACCAAATTAGAGGATTTCTTATGGAGGATCTCCAAAACCATAGGATTCTGCTTATGTGTGAAAGTCTACTACAGCCTTTCCCACCACCACTGCCATCAGTAGTGGTGCCATGAGGTGGTGGGGCACAGAGAAGATACATATGAGAACTGAAGCTCATGAGATGAGAGGCTTGGTGATAATTTAGGAAGCAAGAATACACACACCAATGCATGTACTCTGCAACAAACTGGATTTGAAAAAGAGAGGATTGTGTAAACTGGACATTTTAAATTACTAGAACATATTGTGTCATTCTTTAAAATAAAGTACTTTTAGTTATTTCATTTATAATATTAAGTGTTATTACAAATTTTCCTTAATTTTCCTGAAGGAGAAATTAAAGCCATTAAAGATCATAATTAATTTCTCATCTAGAGATAGAAAGACAGTCTTGTAAAAAAGGAAAAGAAATCTGAAAGTAAAAGGAATTATTAAAAAAATTCACAAGTTCATTACTAAAAATGAGTGCTTTAAAGACGCAACAAAACCAACTGAGGAAACAAGGGTGGCTAGGTGTTCCAGTTGCCGAGTGTACAAAACCAAGGCTGGATGGATGTGGCAGAATGAAAGAGGTGAACCATTCCCCTGTCTGACAGACACATGAATGGGATGAAGCAGGTACTGAACAGCACCACATCTTAGTCTGTCAATGGCAGACAGTGCTAAAGAGTTGGATGACAGCCACACACAAGCAGAATCCAAGAGTTCATGGTGCAGCAGTCAGGGAAGCAGCAGAAGATGGTGCATGAGGAAGCGTAAAGTCCTCTTAGCTCTTTATTCAACCATCAGATCCAGGTCTGATTCAAAATACTCAGTGAGGCTGACAAGTTATGAGGAGATCCAGATTTGATGAACATTTGATAAATGTTAATAGAGATGACTATTACATTTAACTTATATTAACTCAACACTGAACATCCTGTCTGGTTGGAAGCAAGACGCTTTGTCATTTGGTTGTATATAAACATTCAAATAGTGGATTTTAGGCTTCTATTGCTACTTAACATTTCTAAAATGTCTTATGAGCTTCTGATACTCTTTTAAGATAATAAATGAAGTCAAAAAATATTTGATAAGATCTATAAGATGAAAGAGGAATTTAAATAGGGAAATAAAATATTATTCCTCTTGCTTTCTTCACAGACATCTATCTCAGGAAAACCCTAAAGCTACACCTACAGGAGGCTTTATTGTAGTGTGAATGTACCTAGCTACTCTCACAGCCATGTGTTCAATGATGAGAACGCTGAGCAACATGCAATTAAGGAAATTTTTATATTCATTGTAAGAATGAAAAGAATAAAACATTCAATGATTCTTGTAATATCTGATTCTGATTCTTCTAATCAGTACTTGATTATAGCAGCTAACATTAAAGAATTTAAAGCCAACTTCAAACTTTGAGTCAAATTCAAATGAGAATACAAACCTGTCTTTCAATTGACCAGCTATTCAATTAAAAAGAAGGTTACCATGATAATTTCATGTGTCTTTGTGTGTATATGTGTGTATATGAGAATATATACGTATATTTTATTATTTAAAACACATTAATGAATGATTAGCAGGGTGATTTTACAGTTTCTAAATACTAACTGGAGTTAAAGCCAAAGAAATATTTTAAGTGTCTAAGCCTTGTGAAGAAGCCAAATATTTTTTCTGCTACTTTGGTTGCCTTAATGAACTGGAAGTTACTAAGGCTTATTTTAATAATTTGTGACCTGCAGCTGCAGTTATTAACCAGAATAAAATGTGCATAATGCAAATTTCAAGAGACCGAGGCTGTCTGAAATAGAAAGGAAATTTTGTTACTTAAGATCTTGTCTCAGTGATGCTTAAAATATATTTATCTCTACATACAGACATTAAATGACCCATGAATGGAGTTTGATTTTCATACTGGAGGTGGTAGGTGGATCTTGCTGTGTCAGTTATTGATTCCATACTATATTGTGTTGCCTAAGGAGATCACTCTTAGTTGCATACACAATCCTGTGTATCCAGCTATGAGTAGTGTGGATGATCAGAAGGATAAACCTCACCTCTTAAACGCCTCATGACTCCAGACTTCCTTAAGCCAATAAATGTTTAAAATTCTCTCATGTTTTTGACATAACTATATATAACAGATCCCCCAAACAGTAGACGAGGTAAGCTGGAGAACAGTTTCTACTTGCCAGGATAGCAAGAAAAGAAAAGAAAAGGAAAGGAAAGGAAAGGAAAGGAAATGAAAGGAAAGGAAAGGAAAGGAAAGGAAAGGAAAGGAAAGGAAAGGAAAGGAAAGGAAAGGAAAGGAAAGGAAAGGAAAGGAAAGGAAAGGAAAGGAAAGGAAAGGAAAGGAAAGGAAAGGAAAGGAAAGGAAAGGAAAGGAAAGAAAAGAAAAGAAAAGAAAAGAAAAGAAAAGAAAAGAAAAGAAAAGAAAAGAAAAGAAAAGAAAAGAAAAGAAAAGAAAAGAAAAGAAAAGAAAAGAAAAGAAAAGAAAAGAAAAGAGAGGATAATTAAACCTTGTGATAGAACGACCTGGGAGATTGTGCTTTGATCAGGAGGTTGTACTGGAAACCGCTTTTTTTGCCTTCCAACCAGAATGACTCTGTGATTTTATATCTTAAAAGCAGTTTTGTACACAACCTAAAAGTAACCTATGAAATGGGTGACAGATTACTAGAGTCATTTAGAAAATCACCAGGCTAAGTTCCACTTAAGTCATCACTTATTCATCTATGTCCATGTTTCTTTTTAATGACATTCTATACTACTGCTGTCATTGTTATCTTGGTTAATGCTTTGGAAAAAGGAATCAAAGTTCTCTAATGCTATATATGAATTTCAAATAAGTATATTCATCTATCGGATAGTGCCTTAATGACATCAGGTAACGAGCAGGCAACATAATTTTTACGCTGTTCATTTTTCATGTACTACAGTCCATATGCTGTCCTACCCCAGTTATCACCATTTAATAAGGCAAAAGTGTTAAATTTATTTTTGCTGCATTTTTCATTTTTTCTTTCTTGAGGGTAAAAAAAAAAAGCAAACAGGAAATAAAAGGGGGAATAAGAAGAACCTTCTATTTTTTTCTTCTGTCCCTACAAAATGCCAGGAACTCAATCCTTTATTTCTGTAGAAATATGAGGACAGAAAGAGTTCAGATCTTATCTAGACTGCGATAGTGATTTTAAGGACAGTAGGAGTTAGCCTATATTTTAAAAAGAAATTACCTACCTATGTATAGTTTAATGAAGATTTTAGCTATGACAGAGTACAAATGGTTTGTGTTTGGTTTGTTTCAGTTTTTCTATATTATTTGTTTGGTTGTTTTTTGTGTTTTTTAAGTCCTTTTTTTTTTTTTTTTAAATTTCAAATTCAAATAAGATTAATGTCCCAGGTAAATAATTTTGCAACTATACATTCATTTGGTCTAGAAGTTTAACTTTTTCATAGAATCATAGAATTGTAGGGACTGGAAAGGACCTTTACAGATCATCTAGTCCAAACTCCCTGCAGAAGCAGCTCCACCTTGATCGGGTCACACAGGAAGGCATCCAGGCAGGTCTTGAAGACCTCCGAGGAAAGAGATTCCACAACCTCCCTGGGAAGCCTGTGCCAAGGCTCCCTCACTCTCACAGTGAAAGAGTTTTTTCTTATGTTTAAGTGGAACTTTTTATGTTCCAACTTCATCTCATTACCCCTTGTCCCAACCTCCTGACATCCATCATTTATATACTTGTAAAAATTAATGAGATCCCCCCTCAATCTTCTCTTCTCTAGACTAAACAGCTCTAAATATATTCCTTATTTTTTCATACACTAGATGTGGATCTCAATTTTTAAATATTTTATTTTTTTCTTAATCTTATCTAAGTTTTTATGTAACTACTCCGTTACGTTTGAGTTTATAATCTATTGCTGATCATGTTATTTCTGAATGTCATAATGTCTGTGATAATAGCATATTCTCCACTTTGAGTTTGAGATTTTATTTGTATGTGCTGTAACAAAATGACACATCTTGTTCATTTTTCATGAAGTAAGTAAGCACTGATTCTTATGATCTCTTTTAAAAAAAAATATGCTTTCACAATGTTGCACACCGTATTTTTGTATATTTCAAAGTGTATAAATTTTACATTTGTATTTACTTTCATATTCTTTGGGTTTTTTTACACTTTACCATGAGTAAAAAGAATTTTCCCAGGAGGTCTCATTCTTTTCAAATTAATTACTGAATGTTCTTTTCTGTCACAGTGTAATTCAAACTGCAATAAACAACAAGATCACATAATAATTTTTTTATACTTCTGTGCTGTTAGCAGTAGCTCTTTGAAGCATTTTTCCCTGTTTGCAAAATTTATGACACTAATAAAATATCTCACTGCATGTGACTGTACTGTGAGCTATGAATCCCACTGAAATACAGTGATAAAAGCCATAGGTATACATTCAAACAAGGACATATCTGAATAATTCTAAAAATGACTTAAAGTGTATTTGAGATAGTAACATGGTGACTCTATGTTACAAAATAAAGCCACACTCAAAATATGTTCTACTGAAAATTGTTACCCAGAAGTGTGGAAAACAGAACTGATATCTCCTTGTTGCTTTTCTCCCTATGAGAAGAGGGAAAAATATAGCAATGTTAAGTACTTAACATTATTTTTAGTATTGATATAATGGGAAGGGAAGGTTTCCAAAGTGGTAGAGGAGATATGTGTTGGTAGGTTAGTAATGACATTCAAAGCATCACAAGGAGACAGTAGGCAATCATGTATGAATGACCTTGGATTTCTTTTAGAGAGTGACTCAAAGGTAATTTCCTTTTTCTCTGTTAGACTCTATGGTGTAGGAGAAAAGTCTAGTAATATATCAGCATTTACTGTAAACTAATGTGATGTTTTCTTTCCAGATAGCTCAAAGATATTCTTTCCTAATAGTGTGAATTTGAAATTTTGCTAATCAGGAAGTGTCTGGTTTACTCCTTTGTTAAAACTTACCTCCAAACAGAAACAGGAGTTTTTTTAAAAAAGGTTCCCACATGCTCAAGTTTTAATTCAATCTATTGTAAAGGGTATTTTTTATGATTTTTAAAACACTAGTCTTATAATATCTGTATATTTGTACCTTAATATCTATTATTTTCTAATCAAATGTACAATTAATTCCAGGCAGTAGTACAGACAATGAAGATGATGTATTAAAATTATTTTGCTTATAAACAGTATTTGTTTTAAAGTATTGCTCAGTCAGTGCTGAGAGTATTGCATTTTCATAATATCTCAGAGCAAATATCATGTGAAAGCTGTACACACAGTCCAAAGAGGAAAAATTATCTCGTAATGCCAATAGCTGCTCTGATGTCCCATTGTTACTACTGTATCAGTTTAACCAATAAACACTATACAGGGTCAAATGAAAGACAGAAAAGTTGATCTATGAAGAAAGAGCAAAAGAAATCAAGTGTATTAGTAGTCAATTGTTAATTAAAATATTTGCAAATATAATTCTTTAATAATGTGTTCACATCATCAACTTCTGCTGGAGAATGTGGTTCTTTGTACCTGTAATTCCATTTTTCCTCCAGAAATCACTATCAGATGCAACACCAAGGAACTGAGCATATGAGGACATTTTAAGAAATCTTAAATAGCTTTTTCTTACCAAAAGTTTATACAATGTCCAGATTTTATGACATTTCAAATTTAAAAATATACTTTTTTCAAGCTCAAAATATGCTTTCAAATAAAAAGATGTTCATAGTAATTATAATTTTTACATTTTCCAAGAATTTTATTTTTAATGTCCATGAAAAACCTGGTAAAATTAGTAACATATTAATGAATTTTCATAAATTTTACTGTTGGTATTTAAATGTTAGCTGACCAGCATCTCCAGTTGCTGTTCTGAAGTAAAAAATATTTTTGTTAAGATACAGAAGTGCTTCAGTAGTAACCTTGAATCTCAACATTTCTAGAGTCTCAACGTTTCTAGGCACTGAGTTGTGTTTCTTTGGCCAATGGATGACTCCAGCGTGTCGGAATATCTGATTCACTGATATGTGTTAGCTGTATGTAGGAAGCCAGTTTTCAACAGAACTGACTTCAACTTTTCAATATTGCAAACCACACATATAATGAAACCTTAGTCCACTGGCAGGACAATGTCATGTTTTTTTCAGGAACTATTTTCTTGGTCTAAATAGGTATATTGATTTCAGGGGCATTTAAGAGGCAGAGACCATTTATCCTTGATCAAACCACTTGCTTAAATTTAATAATTGTCTTCCTCCAAAAAACATGTGATCTAGCACAATGCAAGTTCAACATCCAGTATTTTTTTTTCTTTTATTAAATGTGTTCAATATTGTTGAGTCATTCTTTCCCATGTTTGATCTATAAACAAATGAATATAAAATGAACTTCATAAATCACCAGTGACAGGTTCAAGAAAACCTCGCTGTTGTTTTTAACTAAATGCTAAATGACTATGGTTGAACACATAAAAGGAATTTGGTAATAAGGCTGTATTATTGCTCTGAACTATTTGTAAACTTTGCTATGCTGTTGTGAATTTTAATGAAAATCTAGTTCTGTCTTTGTCACTTTGAAATTGGAACAATCAATTAAGCTGTACTCAGTTTACCTTTATCTTGTTGGCTTTTATTTACTTACGTTTCTCTTTTGAGTCGGAGCAACTCCTGTTGCTCCAGACAGAGGGGGATACGTCCCCAGATTAAATTATCTAAATTTGATTCAACCTACAGGGTAATTTGTCAAAGTTCCATTTCAGTAAATGGAAATGTATATTCAAATCTATTGTCTGCACGCAGGTCTGGCCTGAAATTGTCTTTCCATGAAGGTGTGGATGTGCTGTAGGTCCTGTCCTTTCCCACTAGTCGTGTGAAAATAGCTCAGATTTCCTAGGGCGTTTCACATATCTTTACATGGTAATATTTAGTCAAATTAAGTTCCTAGGTTTCTACCTAATGTAAAGAGAGCATATGTGCAAACATCCTCACATTTCATGTCACATGCAGGCATTGATTCTCACTTATTGGGATCAAAACTGTTTTGCCTTATGTTTTAGTTATTTCAGGATTGTTTTTTCTTACAGTTCAGTGTTTGTTTTATTATCATATTTACAAATTGAGAACAAATCGTATTAAATCACACAAAATATTTTGAGGCTAAAATTGCTGTTCAAGGGAACAGAGTAGCAGATAAATTTTACTCTTGCCCAAAGGGCAGTTGTTTTTAAGATTTCTAGTTAGATTCAGGTTTAACTTAAAAGGGATTTTAAATTAGGTTGTTTTCATAAAATAATATCCAGGATGCTGTATTAGCAGTCTCACACTTTTTTATCTCTCTATATGGATAAAACTTTGTGTTAAGTCTCATACAAATGTTTCTTTACAATACTGCCACAATCTACAGATTATTGTGTTATTTAGGAATAAATAATGCTATACAGATCCAGAAAGATACCTCTTTTTTCTAAACATCAGTATATTACAGAAAACCTTCTCAAATGTAACTTTCAGGTATTCCAGTGGGAAAAAAGCCTTTCTAGACTGAACAAGAAATATTTTCAACAGAAGCAATAATGCATTTCATATCTGAACTGCAATGTTACATTTTGCCATGTCTAGCATGTCTAGTTTCTTATATTCTTCCATTACACGATTTCAAGATTTCCTCTGTGCTGCTGTCTGGGATTCTATCAGTTTTATATATACTAATTTAGCCAGTTAATAAGAAGTACTGATTACCTGTCTGACCTCTGCTCTTGGCCTGTGTGTAAACTCTACAAAACACTTCACATTTCAGCTGTTACTGTGTCAAACCAATGACTGTAGCTCTGTACAGGCATTCTGTGGAAATTAAGTATTTTTCGTATGTGCTTACTGGAAAAATCTGGCAAATGTTCAAAAGCATTTCAAAATCTGAAGGAGAGAAAAGAAAGGGAGCAAATAAATAGAACACATCTTTATATTCTAATACATAATAATTATAGCTGCACAAGCCTTATTTCCTTTGAATTAAAAAATTGCCTTTACAAAGTCTCATAAAGAAAAAAAAACCTCAAACAATGAAATGTTAACAGTAACCTTTTAAAATTTTATTCTATATTGGACCAGCTCATATCTCTAAGGAAACTTATTTTCCTTCCTTCACTTCCTAGAAGCTTTGTATAGCTACTGAATATTCAGTTTTATTTATGAATACACTTAACTCTTACAGATTATGTACATATAAAATGTAAATGTGCCCACTAAATCTGGTATTAGTCTAATATACATTCTTTGACTATGACTTTAATTTTTATCTTTATATGTAACTGATGTAAAGTGCTAGCACATCAGAATCTTAGTACTGGACACTAACTTTGCTTTTATGTTTCACACTTATATAGCTGCACAGATAGATATGTATTTTCATCTTGACTCATCTTTATTGCAAAAGGATATCCATATAGATATTTGTCGTGCAGTAATAGCTTACAACAGCCTATTAAATATTTGAGAGCAGTAGTAGAACATATTAACATGTTCTGAAACACCATTGCTTTATAATTATTTATGAAAGACCTAGTGGTCTATTGCACAGATTTCAATTCCCAAAGACTCATTGGGAAGTACACTAAAGTTATACTTTTAGGGAAGGAAGTATGCACATATTTCATAACAATTTTACAATTTCTAGCATACACAATATCGAAGTTAAAAAAAACCCCAAAACATGAAGCTAAAAGTGTATTATATTCTTTGTCACTTTTTTGTGTGTGATTGGCTTTGGATTTTCAGGAAAAATGCCGGGTTCTTCACTGAGTCTGAGCACTTTTAAAATGTTTTCTTTATGAATAATTATTTTAACGTACAATTGACACTAACAAAATATTTATTTTCACTGCAATTTTTTTTTTTTTTTTTTTTTTAACCAGGAAATTACATATTATTACTCTGATATATCTCAAGAACTTAGACTTACTGACAGTGATTACCGTAGATCTGCACAGTTTTAATACTTGGAACTTTTAATTACTTTTCATACTTAAGAGAAAATAAATTAACTTCAAGTGCAGTGCAAAAAGAAAAACATCATTCAGTCTTTAACACCATATTACCACTACAAGCAAAATCAAGAGGATCGCAGCTACCTGTTTCCCAAATCTTGTTTCCAATCTAGGCATAAAGTATTTTACTTATCATTGTATGAACTAAAAAAGCTCTTTGGTTAATCTTTTACTGATAAATAAATTATTGAATTTACTAAGTATAAGATGTATGAATAAATTAATAATATCTGAAGCTGCAAATTAAACCTTAACATGTATTATATTCCTGGAATTGCTAGACATGTTCTCTAATTCCTTGGATACTTAGAGAGGTGATTCTGAAAATATTCATTGGTTTGGAAAATATGGTAGATTCTCTTAAAAAACTCCTGAAGTAAAAATCCATCATTCACTGTTCTGAAAAAATAAGAAACAATATCATGTGACTCAGCTGATTAGCCACATCATATAAAAAGTGTGCAGTAATTGTCTGAAGCAAAAAATTTGCAAGAAGTCATGTACTGAAAGATAGAAGGCGAATACATTCAGTTAAAGAGTTTAGCAGTTAGAACAGAGCAGTGTAAGCAATCAATATGACAGAAAGCAACATCATGTAAATGGAAGTAATGTTAATTAACTATCTTCTGGA